>NC_092054.1:35898015-36212404 GCF_003086295.3 Arachis hypogaea | reverse complement strand
ATTTTTATTTATCTAATTTTTATTTTCATTGTTTTTCATGTTTTATTAGGTTCATGATCATGTGGAGTGGTGCACGAATTGTAAATCACACTTTTTACAACTCGTACCACTAACCAGCAAGTGCACTGGGTCGTCCAAGTAATACCTTATGTGAGTAAGGGTCGATCCCACGGAGATTGTTGGCTTGATGCAATCTATGGTTATCTTGTAACTCTTAGTCAGGAAGACAATAAAATAATTCACTTATCAAATATGATTGCAAGGAATAAAAGGGCAGAACACAAATTATACTTGTATGCAATGATGGAGAATAGGTTGGAGTTTTGGAGATGCTTTGTCTTCTGAAATTCTGCTTTCTTCTGTTTTCTGATTCATGCACGCACGTCCTTCTATGGCAAGCTGTGTGTTGGTGGATCACCGTTGTCAATGGCTACCATCCATCCTTCCAGTGAAAAGGGTCCAGATGCGCTGTCACCGCACGGCTAATCATCTGCAGGTTCTCAATCGTACCGGAATAGGATTTACTATCCTTTTGTGTCTGTCACTACGCCCAGCACTCATGAGTTTGAAGCTCGTCACAGTCATTCAATCACTGAATCCTACTCGGAATACCATAGACAAGGTTTAGACTTTCCGGATTCTCTTGAATACTGCCATCAATCTAGCTTATACCACGAAGATTCTGATTAAGAGATCTAAGAGATATTCATTCATTCTACAATGGAACGTAAGTAGTTGTCAGGCACGCGTTCGTGGAGGAATGATGATGATTGTCACGTTCATCACATTCATATTGAAGTGCGAATGGATACCTTAGATAGGAACACGCATGTTTGAATAGAAAACAGAAATACTTGCATTAATTCATCGAGACGCAGCAGAGCTCTGATGACAAGTCATCTTAGCCTAGTTTCACTAGTCTTTTTCTTTAGTTTTCAATTGAATTATGCACTTTCTTGAGCCATAAGCAAGCCAATTGGGTAGATTTTCATGCTTCCTTTGATTTAATCAACCATGTATGAATTCATGCTATTTCATGAGATTTTATGCTATAATTGTCACATATTATGAAAGAATGAATATCTCATGATTTTGAGCATAGCTTTGATGTGTTTGGTTGATTAATGATAGGTGAAGAAAGCTTGGAGAAAGGTTGAAGCAAGAAGGAATGGCTAGGAGGAAGAGAGGACAAAAAGTTTGAGCAAAAGTTTGCCTTAAACTTTAGCTCAAACTTTTGGATTAATTGAAAATGAACCAGGAAGCAAAAAGTTGGAGCAAAAGTTAGCCTCAAACTTTTTGGCTAACTTTTGGGCAAAAAGCTGGAGCAAAAGTTAGCCTCAAACTTTTTGGCTAACTTTTGGCATCACAAAACACACCCTGGAGAGCAAAAGTTTGCGCCAACGTTAGCCTCTAACTTTTTGGCTAACGTTGGCACATGAAAAACACTCCCTGGATGAGCAAAAGTTTGCGCCAACGTTAGCCCCTAACTTTTTGGCTAACGTTGGCGCCATGAGTATGCAAGGGGAGGCCAACGTTGGAGCAAAAGTTAGACCCCTAACTTTTGCCCCAACGTTGGTATCAGCAAAGAAGGGTGGCTGATGTGAAAAGTTGGAGTAAAAGTTAGCCTCCAACTTTTACTCCAACTTTTACTCAAGCTTTCATGATTCCAACCCGATTCAATTCGGTTCTTCTCCAAACTCCAAGAGCAATCAACCAAGGCCTCTATTAACCCAATTCCATCAAGAGCAAAGGCCCAATTGAAGGCTTGAAGACCATTTGAAGAGAGTGTATAAATAGCATAGGATTTAAGTTTTTAAGGGAGCTTTTCCTTTGAGTTTTCAGAGAGAGTTTTCGGAGAGTTTTGGTGTTGAGTGAATTTTAAATTTCTAAGTCTTGGGGAAGGAGAATTGAATTCCCTTCCTCTTAGTTTTCTTGCTTTCAATTTCAATTACAATTGTCTTGGATCTTGGGTGGAGAATTGAAGAACTTCTGTTTCAATCTCACCTTGGGATCTTGTTTAATTTTCTGCTTAATTGAATTTCAGTTTCGGTTAACTGCTTTTCATCTACTTTCTTGCAATCTACATTTCCTTTGCAATTGTTCTTGTTGGATCTAGGAAGGCATTGAGATCTAGACTTGGTTTTCTAGTCTCTTGGGTCCTGAGATCCGGATTTCCCATTTCCCATTCCCTGTTTACTGTTTTCATGCTCATTTACATTTCTGTTTTAAGATCCGGTTCGATTCAAGACATCCTTTACTTCTCTGCTTGTTGCAATTTTACTTTTCCTTGTTTAATTTCTGCAAATCCAATTCCCAATTCCCTTTACAATTCAAGCCATTTACATTTCTTGCACTTTAAGATTCTGCAATTTATATTTCTTGCGTTCTAAGTTTCTGCCATTTAATTTCTTGTTCTTTAAGATTCAGCACTTTAAATTTCAGTTCTCTTTAATTTCATGCCAATTACCCATTCCCTTTACTTTCTATGCAATTTAAATTCTGCAAATCACAAATCTCTCAACCAAATCTTGATTCGCTTGACTAAATCAACCACTAAACTAAAATTGCTCAATCCTTCAATCCCTGTGGGATCGACCTCACTCCCGTGAGTTATTATTACTTGATGCGACCCGGTGCACTTGCCGGTTAGATTTGGGTGTTTTGGAGAAATTTGTTTCTCCACAGAAATATCCCATCAAGCTCCTCACCCCCAACAATGGAGTTTAGAGACTCATGCCATCAAAAGGTACAAAGTTCAGATCTAAAATGTCATGAGGTTCGAAATAAACCTCTAAAAGTTGTTTTAAATACTAAACTAGTAACCTAGGTTTACAGAAAATGAACAAACTATGATAGATGGTGCAGAAATCCACTTCTGGGGCCCACTTGGTGTGTCCTGGGGCTGAGACCTAAGCTAATCACGTGCATAGGGCTGTTTTGGGCGTTCAACGCCAGCTTTGGATCCTTTTCTGGCGTTGAACTCCACTTTGTAACTTGTTTCTGGCACTGGACGCTAGACTGCAGCATGGAACTGGCGTTGAACGCCAGTTTACGTCATCTATCCTTGAGTAAAGTATGGACTATTATATATTGCTAGAAAGCCCTGGATGTCTACTTTCCAACGCAATTAGAAGCGCGCCATTTGGAGTCTTGTAGCTCCAGAAAATCCATTTTGAGTGCAGGGAGGTCAGAATCCAACAGCATCAGCAGTCCTTTTTCAGCCTGAATCAGATTTTTGCTCAGCTCCCTCAATTTCAGCCAGAAAATACCTGAAATCACAGAAAAACACACAAACTCATAGTAAAGTCCAGAAATATGAATTTTGCCTAGAAACTAATGAAAATAAACTAAAAACTAACTAAAACACACTAGAAACTATATGAAATTAACCCCAAAAAGCGTATAAAATATCCGCTCATCACAACACCAAACTTAAACTGTTGCTTGTCCTCAAGTAACTAGATAAATAAAATAGAATACAAATAATTTAAGAAGCAATAATATCTCAGAGTTTTTGAGTGAAGCTCAGATTCTAATTAGATGAGCGGGACTAATAGCTTTTTGCTTCTGAACAGTTTTGGCATCTCACTTTATCCATTGAAGCTCAGAGTGATTGGCATCTATAGGAACTCAGAATTCAGATAGTGATATTGATTCTCCTAGTTTAGTATGTTGATTCTTGAACACAGCTACTTTATGAGTCTTGGCCGTGGCCCTAAGCACTTTGTTTTCCAGTATTACCGCCGGATACATAAATGCCACAGACACATAATTGGGTGAACCTTTTCAGATTGTGACTCAGCTTTGCTAAAGTCCCCAATTAGAGGTGTCAGGGTTCTTAAGCACACTCTTCTTTTTGCTTTGGACCTTGACTTTAACCGCTCAGTCTCAAGTTTTCACTTGACACCTTCACGCCACAAGCACATGGTTAGGGACAGCTTGGTTTAGCCGCTTAGGCCGGGATTTTATTCCTTTAGGCCCTCCTATCCACTGATGCTCAAAGCCTTGGGATCCTTTTTATTTACCCTTGCCTTTTGATTTTAAGGGTTATTGGCTTTTTGCTCTTGCCTCTTGGTTTTAAGAGCTTTTGGCTTTTTCTGCTTGCTTTTTCTTTTTTTTTCTTTTTTTTTTCGCTTCCTTTTTCTTTCTATTTTTTTTTCTGCAAGCTTTGTTCTTTTCTGCTTTTTCTTGCTTCAAGAATCATTCTTATGATTTTTCAGATTATCAATAACATGTCTCATGTTCATCATTCTTTCAAGAGCCAACATATTTAACAGTCTTAAACATCAAATTCAAAAGACATATGCACTGTTCAAGCATTCATTCAGAAGACAGAGAGCATTGCCACCACATATAAATAATTAGAATTTATCTTATTAAAAACTCAAAAAAAATATTCCCTCTTATTCTAAAGAAATTCTTCTATTTTATTCATGTTTAATGATGATGATAAAATTAAATTATAGCTTAATTTGGGATAAAATCAAAAAAATATAGATACTAATTACCACTATATGTCTCCTAAGGTAAAACTAAAATAAAAACAGTTATCACAGAGTTAAGGCTAAGATTGGAATTTAACAACCTTTGTTCTGGAAAGTGGATGTTCCTCTGATCTGTGGGGTGCTTGGTCCTTCAAGAGATAATTTCTGGCGCTTCAATTCCCTTAAATCACGCCCTTGCTCCTCCTGTTCTTTAAGCAAATAGCAAAGAATGCTACTTTGTTCCTTCTGTTCTTTCTGTATTTGTTCCATAGCTTCTTGCATCTTGGTAATAGATGTTTCAAGATACTCCCAATATTCAGATTGAGGAATTTCTGGGAGAATTTCCTGTGTTCTCTTCTTGATGGGGTCATCCTGTGATTGTTGTTTTTCCATTGATGCTTTGGTGATTAGCCGCTCAACTGAGATATACTCAGTTATCCCCATCCTTACTCCAGCGTCCTTGCAGAGCATAGAAATCAAGCTTGGATAAGCCAACCTGGTATCTTTGGAATTTTTGTTTGCAATTTTGTAGAATTCAGTTGAAATCAGTTGATGAACTTCCACTTCTTTTCCCATCATGATGCAATGGATCATCACAGCTCTTCTAATAGTGACTTCAGAACGGTTGCTAGTGGGCAGCAGAGAATGCCCAATGAAGTCCAGCCATCCTCTGGCGACTGGTTTGAGATCTTCTCTTTTGAGTTGATTTGGGACACCCTTCGTGCTGGTGGTCCACCTGGCTCCAAGGATACATATATCCTCTAGAATCTTATCCAGGCCCTTGTCTGTTCTCATCATTCTCCTATTGAAGGAGTCTGGATCATCTTTCAGCTGAGGTAGCTTTAAGATCTCCCTGATCTTGTCAGGGTGGGTATGAACAATCTTTCCTCTGACCAAGGTCCGATAGTCATAGATAGTAGATCCAGATAGTCTTTGCCTGTCTGTATGCCACATATTAGCATAGAACTCCTGGACCATATTCCTTCCCACTTTCGTTTCAGGATTGGCTAGGATCTCCTAGTTCCTGATTCGGATTTGCTCCTGGATCTCCGAATATTCGTCTTCTTTCAGATCGAATCTAACTTCTGGGATCACTGATCTTAGACCCATTATTTTGTAATAATGGTCTGAATGTTCTTTAGTTAAGAACTTTCCTTGATTCCAAAGTGGTTTTGGAACAATCTCTTTCTTGCCTCTTGGAGTGGGTTGTTTTCTTTAGGAGCCATGATCTTAGTGATCACGGATAGGCACACCAAACTTAGAGGTTTGCTTGTCCTCAAGCAAAAAGAAAAGAAAGGAGAGGGAGAGAAGGAGAGCTAGGTGCAATTGTGGATGGGAGGGGAGGGAGGCCGAACCCATATTTAAAGGGAGGGGGTGGGTTATTTCGAAAATACAAAGAAAGATAAGATAGAAGATATGATTTAAGATTAAAAAGATATGAAAGATATTTGAAAAATATAGATTTGGATTTTTGAAAAAGATAGTATGGAAATTTGAAAAAGATATTGATTAGTTGAAAAGATTTTTGAATGAAAAGAGATAGATTTGTTTTGAAAATTTTGAAAAAGAGTTGAATTGGATAAAAAAAAGGATTTGTGCTTATGAATTAAGATATATTTGATATTTTTAAAATAGGGTTTTTAGAAATTAGGGATTTTAGAAATCAGGGTTCTTAACATGTTTATGCAAGAAATCATGAATTGAAACATGAAAATTAAATTTAGAATGAAAAATATGAAGTAAAAACGAATTCACCTCCTCCCCACCATCCTGGCATTTGAACGCCCAAATGCTGCCTCTCCTGGGCGTTCAACGCCCAGCTGTTGCTTCTTTCTGGCATTGAACGCCAGGAACTCCTTTGTCACTGGGCATTTTTCTGAACGCCCAGGACGCTGTAAATCTGGCGTTAAACGCCCAGAAGGAGCTTCTTTCTGGCGTTTAACGCCCAGATGGCTATCCTTACTGGCGTTCAACGCCCAGTGGATGCTTCTTTTGGGCGTTGAACGCCCAAAACAGATTTTTACTGGCATTTTCTTGCCAGTGAGCTCTTTTTTTCTGTTTTGTGTGCAGAATCCTTCTGTAACCCTGTGAACTTATATAATTGACTCTTTACCTTAGCATCAGTGAACTTTATATAAACAAATAAAATCAAGAATAGGGCAAAATGCTTAGAGGAAGTGATGCCCCATGGCTGGGTTGCCTCCCAACAAGCGCTTCTTTATTGTCTTTAGCTGGACCTTGCTGAGCTTTTAATCTAGCTTCAGCCTTGAGCACTCTTGCTCAACATTGCCTTCAAGATAGTGCTTGATTCTCTGTCCATTAACAATGAACTTCTTGTCAGAATCAATATCTTGAAGCTCCACATAACCATATGGTGATACACTTGTAATCACATATGGTCCCCTCCACCGGGACTTCAGTTTCCCGGGGAATAGCCTGAGCCTAGAGTTAAACAACAAAACCTTTTGTCCTGGTTCAAAGATTCTAGATGACAACTTTCTGTCATGCCACTTTTTTTATTTTTCTTTATAAAGCTTGGCATTTTCGAAAGCAGTGAATCTGAATTCCTCTTGCTCATTTAGCTGAAGCAATCTTTTTTTTCCAGCTAATTTGGCATCAAAGTTTAGGAATCTGGTTGCCCAGTAGGCTTTATGTTCCAGTTCCACGGGCAGGTGGCATGCCTTACCATACACAAGTTGGTATGGAGAGGTCCCTATAGGAGTCTTGAATGCTGTTCTGTAAGCCCACAGAGCATCATCCAAGCTTCGTGCCCAATCCTTTCTACGGGTACTTACAGTCCGTTCCAGGATTCTTTTTAGTTCTCTGTTAGAGACTTCAGCTTGCCCATTTGTCTGTGGATGATATGGAGTTGTCACCTTGTGGCGAATCCCATACCGGACCATGGCAGAGTCAAGCTGTTTGTTGCAGAAGTGAGTGCCCCCATCACTGATTAGTACCCTGGGAACACCAAACTTGCTGAATATATGTTTCTGGAGGAACTTCAGCACTGTTTTAGTATCATTGGTGGGTGTGGCAATGGCCTCAACCCATTTTGATACATAGTCAACTGCCACCAGAATATAAGTGTTTGAGTATGATGGTGGGAAAGGTCCCATGAAATCAATACCCCATACATCAAACAACTCAATCTCCAAGATTCCTTGTTGAGGCATGGCGTAACTATGAAGCAAATTACCAGCTCTCTGGCAACTGTCACAGTTACGTACAAACTCTCGGGAATCTCTGTAGAGTGTAGGCCAGTAGAAGCCACATTGGAGGACCTTGGTGGCTGTTCGCTTGATGAGTATTTTGGTGAAAAATAAATTTCTCCCAAAACACACGAATCTAACCGGCAAGTGCACCGGGTCGCATCAAGTAATAAAACTCACGGGAGTGAGGTCGATCCCACAGGGATTGATGGATCAAGCAATTTTAGTGGGTGATTAGTTTAGTCAAGCTAACATTCAGTGAATTGTGTGAAATGTAGCCAACAGAAAGTAAATTGCAATGAATCTTAAAGATGCAGAAAGTAAAATTGCAAGTAAGTTAAAGAACAAGAAAGTAAAATAGCTGAAACTTAAATTGCAAGAAAAGTAAATTGCATGAAAAGTAAAGGGGTGGGGTGTTGGAAATTAAAAAGAGCAATAGATCACGCAACTGGAAATTTAAATTGTAGGAAGAATAAAGGAAATTGGATGCTGGGAATCAAAACAGAATTGAAATTTTGAAGTGCAGTGAATTAAAAGCAGCAAGAAAAACAAAGAGAAATCTCAGAGGGAGAATGAAACAGAACACTTTCAATTCTCCACCCAAGATTCAAAATAAAGAAAATTAAAGAGAGAGCTCTCAAATTCTAGTGCTCCCTAGTGGAGCCAGCCTCCTCACAACTATGAAAATGATGCCTTATATAGGCTTTACAAAATGGAAATGAAAATGAAATTAAAAACAAATTACAATTAAATGAAATTCCTATTTTATCTATTTCTTGTGCCTTTGAGTGATGATCATTTGGGCCCTTGCTCTTGATGGAATTGGGTTGATAAAGGCCTTGGTTGATTGCTCTTGGAGTTTGAAGAGGAACCGAATTGAACCGGGTTGAGTTTGCAAAAGTTGGACCAAAAGTTGGAGCTAAAGTTAGGGGTCTAACTTTGGCTCCAACTTTTCATAGCAGCCCACAAAACTTGCTGGTATGAACGTTGGTGCCAACGTTAGGGGTCTAACTTTGACCCTAACGTTGGCCTCCCTTATGCACATTTATGGCGCCAACTTTGTCCTCTTGTCATGTTGCCAATTTTATGCCCAATATAGACTATCATATATAGTTGGAAAGCTCTGAATGTCAGCTTTCTAACCCACT
The DNA here is from genome assembly GCF_003086295.3 of Arachis hypogaea. Taxonomy (NCBI): domain Eukaryota; kingdom Viridiplantae; phylum Streptophyta; class Magnoliopsida; order Fabales; family Fabaceae; genus Arachis; species Arachis hypogaea. The sequence continues at coordinate 36,203,563 of NC_092054.1, read as the reverse complement.
TGGAATCACTTCAATTGGACATCTACAACTCAAGTTATGATCATTTGAAGAGGGCATGGTCGCTGGCTTTGGTGTGCAGCGTTTGAGGTAACGTTTGCCTCAAACGTTGGCGAAAACGCCAGTTCTGGAGGCTCAAACGTATTGTCCACCCCATACTATTATATATTGTTGGAAAGCCCTGGATGTCTAATTTCCAATGCCGTTGGGAGCACATCAATTGGAGCTCTACAGCTCGAGTTATACTCCATCGAAGGTGCAGAGGTCAAGTGGCCTCACTGCATGTTGCCACCATGTTCATTTATGCACATTGCGGGGTAGTTTTCTCCCTCAATTTTAGTGTCCATCATGCAGTGCCATATATGCTTGGAAAGCTCTTGATTCCTAATTTCCAATGCTTCTTGAATCACCTCATTTGGAGCTCTGTAGCTCAAGTTATTCTTGTTGGAAGTATACCCCTTCAAGCTGTTGTGGTGTGTGGCGCCAACGTTAGCCTCAAAGTTAGGGGGCTAACGTTGGCGCAAACTTTTGCTTCTCTTCCTTGAATTTTCATGTGCCAACGTTAGCCTCCAAGTTAGGGGTCTAACGTTGGCGCAAACGTTGGTGCCCAGGGGAGAAATTCATGTGCCAACGTTAGCCTCAAAGTTAGGGGGCTAACGTTGGCACAAACTTATGGTGCCCAGGGGAGAAATTCATGTGCCAACGTTAGCCTCCAAGTTAGGGGTCTAACTTTGAGGCTAACTTTTCACCCAAAAGATTTTGCTTCCTGGTTCAACTTATTCCATTGTCCTCTCTTTACTCCTAGCCATTCCTTCTTGCTTCACCCTTTCTCCAAGCCTACTTCACCTATCATTAATCAACCAAACACATCAAAGCTATGCTCAAAATCATGAGATATTCATTCTTTCATAATATGTGACAATTTTAGCATAAAACCTCATGAAATAGCATGAATTCATACATGGTTGATTAAATCAAAGGAGGCATGAAAATCTACCCACTTGGCTTGCTTATGGCTCAAGAAAGTGCATAAAACCTATTGAAAACAAAGGAAAAAGGCATAGAAAAACATGACATGATGACATGTCATCACAACACCAAACTTAAACCTTGCTTGTCCCCAAGCAAGAAAAGAATCATGCAATAAAGATTGACAATCCAAGGTAAGAAGAATATCAACTCAATGTTCATGGTAAGCTAGTTTTCTAAGCATGCTACAATCACAAAAGAAATGTAAATGATTGATGCTTCCATCTAGCTCAATTTATGAAATCTTTCTTTTATATTTCTTCCTTGAAACAAGCTTTTGATTTTTTTTATTTAGCTTCTCCTTTTGGGTGCTTTGCCCCATGAGTTGATAACAAAGCTACGACTTCTAAATGCTTTGTTTTCAAGTATTACCACTTGATACATAAGCACCACAAGCATTTGATTAGAGGACTTCATTAAGCTCATTTTTCTTTTCTTTTCTTAACTCTCTAATCATTGATGCTCAGAGCCTTGAGCTTTGAGGGAGTGCTTTTGCACTTTGAGCCTAGCCTTGACTTCTAAGTGTTTTGTTTTCAAGCATTTGGCTTGATACATAAACACCACAAGCACTTAACAAATAAATTGCCATTGGTACTCAGAGCCTTCAGCTTTCTCACTCTTTCCCTTTTTCTTTTCTTGCTTTATTTTTGCATTTGCTTCTTCAAGGTTTTCATGATTTTCAAAAGATTTCACAAAATGTCCTAGATGAAAACTTCAATTAAATAAAATCTAATGCAATTAAGCAACAATCAAACATACTAGCTTACCAATACTTTTATGCACATGCTAAAATCTTCTTTAATGCCTTGTTTGTTTATGATCATGATACTTTGTTGCTTTTGAATTCACAAAACTCAAGTTGGTAATCATAATGACACAGCACCATGTTGCAATTTAGAAATCAAACTATGCCTTTTCATACACACATGCATACAGAGAAGGTACAAACAATCATGCAGTTTATGGTGCTTGAAACAAATGAGAGGAAAAGGAACTTTACAACCTTGTAGTTCATCTTCTCTATTGTTGTCATTTTCCTCCCATTCTCTTCCTTCCCATACCAAACTCAGAATGCTTGCTCATCCTCAAGCAACTATTAGAACCGTGGCTATAGGGCTAAGATGGATCATGAATGTCTTACACAAGGAATGTTAGTAGTACATGTGTTTCAAGCAAGCAAAATTAAAGATAATAATCAAGGCACAAGAGACAGAGACATTGTGATTGCATACTTAAGAAGGTGAGCATAATACTTTGCATAGAAGATAAGTGGTACACCAAACTTAGTGTGACACTTTCACTTGGAATTAATGCAAGTATCTTGTAAGAATTGGAACTAAATTTTGTTGCATAGCAACACCAAACTTAGAATGCAACCATATGTCAATTTATTTGAACTAAAACTAAACAAAAGAAACTGTTATATGTTAAATACAATCACCAAATGAAGAGTCTGTTATGAATAAGGATGTCTTGGTGATGTCTTAACAAAAACAGTTAATGAAGGAAAGCATTAAAAACAAGTAAATAAATGAAACAAAGAGAAAACAAAAATTATCCAACTAAGAAGAAAAATAACACTGTAAAAGGCAATATGATTATACAGACAAGTGATGTTGCTGGATTGATTTGCATAGAAAAATAGGTGGCACACCAAACTTAGAATCTTGGTGTGTCACTTTCATGTAAAATTGATGCAATCATCCATGAAGATGGAAAACAGTTTGTTGCAGGGCAACACCAAACTTATAATGTGATCATATGCCAATTTATTGAAATTTAAACAAAGCAAGGAGAAGAAATGTACCTACTGTCTACCTGTTCTTTACTTTCTTCCTCTTCTTCCAATTTGTTAAGAGAAATGACTTCAAAGGAGGAGAAGTTTCAGCTACTGTCCCTTGCCTTGGCTTTTCCTCAGCAAGCTTCCTTTTGCAAATGGCTTGATTGATCTTGCTTACTGGATTAGGGACAGGATTGGTGCTTTTGTTAGTTGCCTTCACTTCTTTGAATCCAAATCTTGGTTGCTGTGTGATTATTGGAGTTTTGCATTCATCCAGAGCCTTTTGTATTTGTGGTTCTATGAACTCCTCCTTTATGTACTTCTCTGCCTCACTTGAGTTTGGAATGACTTCTTCACTTTCTTGCTCCTCCACTTCCTCTTTTACACCCAACATTTGTTTTAATAGCTCTATCATGGGGGAGGTTTGTGAAAGTTGTGAGTCTTCATGTTCTCTTGTCATCTCAAGTGCAGTTTCAGGTTCAACCACCTCATTCTTCATTGAAAGTTCACTTGATGCAGTGGCCTCCTTATCTTGCTCTTCCACTTTATCCTTCACATCCATCAATTGGTCTTCATTTTCCTTGCTTAGTAGTTCTCAGCGTTTATCTGTGTCCTCCAATTGCTTATCTGTCTCCTGAGAAAGGATTTCTAGTTCCCTCCGGGATTGTTGATATTCCTCCGCCATTCTGTTGAACCTAGACTCAAATTCTGAAACCCATGAGTGGTTCATGGAAGTTTGTGTGGGTGGTGAGTTTTGAAAGGGGCTTTCGGTTGAAGTATGGTCAAGTGATGATATCTCTGGATGAATATCATATGGAGCACTAGAATTCCCTTCCCAGCCACCATTAGAATCATGACTTGCATTATTTTGTGGTGGAGAGAAATATCCCATATGATTTTCTTTCTCATCTTGTGGTTCTGAAGCATAGCTCCATGAATTGGAGTGCCCAGAATTTGAAGTTTCTTGGTGATATCCCCAGCCATCATTAGAGATTGGTGATGGTGGGTGATATCCCATAGAATTTGTTTGATCATAAGATGAGTTGAACTCCATTTGAGTTTTGTAAAACACACAACCAAGGAAAATTGAAATTACTCATATCAGAGATGAGAATTTCTTAGTGAGGCAAAAACTCAAACACCTTGGTTTCACTTTGAAACAGAAAACAAAAATAAAGAAAATGCTTGATCTAGACTTCTCACCCACATAATCATTGTTGATCTAATCAATCCCCGGCAACGGCGCCAAAAACTTGATGAGATATTTTGGTGAAAAATAAATTTCTCCCAAAACACACGAATCTAACCGGCAAGTGCACCGGGTCGCATCAAGTAATAAAACTCACGGGAGTGAGGTCGATCCCACAGGGATTGATGGATCAAGCAATTTTAGTGGGTGATTAGTTTAGTCAAGCTGACATTCAGTGAATTGTGTGAAATGTAGCCAACAGAAAGTAAATTGCAATGAATCTTAAAGATGCAGAAAGTAAAATTGCAAGTAAGTTAAAGAACAAGAAAGTAAAATAGCTGAAACTTAAATTGCAAGAAAAGTAAATTGCATGAAAAGTAAAGGGGCTGGGGTGTTGGAAATTAAAAAGAGCAATAGATCACGCAACTGGAAATTTAAATTGCAGGAAGAATAAAGGAAATTGGATGCTGGGAATCAAAACAGAATTGAAATTTTGAAGTGCAGTGAATTAAAAGCAGCAAGAAAAACAAAGAGAAATCTCAGAGGGAGAATGAAACAGAACACTTTCAATTCTCCACCCAAGATTCAAAATAAAGAAAATTAAAGAGAGAGCTCTCAAATTCTAGTGCTCCCTAGTGGAGCCAGCCTCCTCACAACTATGAAAATGATGCCTTATATAGGCTTTACAAAATGGAAATGAAAATGAAATTAAAAACAAATTACAATTAAATGAAATTCCTATTTTATCTATTTCTTGTGCCTTTGAGTGATGATCATTTGGGCCCTTGCTCTTGATGGAATTGGGTTGATAAAGGCCTTGGTTGATTGCTCTTGGAGTTTGAAGAGGAACCGAATTGAACCGGGTTGAGTTTGCAAAAGTTGGACCAAAAGTTGGAGCTAAAGTTAGGGGTCTAACTTTGGCTCCAACTTTTCATAGCAGCCCACAAAACTTGCTGGTATGAACGTTGGTGCCAACGTTAGGGGTCTAACTTTGACCCTAACGTTGGCCTCCCTTATGCACATTTATGGCGCCAACTTTGTCCTCTTGTCATGTTGCCAATTTTATGCCCAATATAGACTATCATATATAGTTGGAAAGCTCTGAATGTCAGCTTTCTAACCCACTTGGAATCACTTCAATTGGACATCTACAACTCAAGTTATGATCATTTGAAGAGGGCATGGTCGCTGGCTTTGGTGTGCAGCGTTTGAGGTAACGTTTGCCTCAAACGTTGGCGAAAACGCCAGTTCTGGAGGCTCAAACGTATTGTCCACCCCATACTATTATATATTGTTGGAAAGCCCTGGATGTCTAATTTCCAATGCCGTTGGGAGCACATCAATTGGAGCTCTACAGCTCGAGTTATACTCCATCGAAGGTGCAGAGGTCAAGTGGCCTCACTGCATGTTGCCACCATGTTCATTTATGCACATTGCGGGGCAGTTTTCTCCCTTAATTTTAGTGTCCATCATGCAGTGCCATATATGCTTGGAAAGCTCTTGATTCCTACTTTCCAATGCTTCTTGAATCACCTCATTTGGAGCTCTGTAGCTCAAGTTATTCTTGTTGGAAGTATACCCCTTCAAGCTGTTGTGGTGTGTGGCGCCAACGTTAGCCTCAAAGTTAGGGGGCTAACGTTGGCGCAAACTTTTGCTCCTCTTCCTTGAATTTTCATGTGCCAACGTTAGCCTCCAAGTTAGAGGCCTAACGTTGGCGCAAACGTTGGTGCCCAGGGGAGAAATTCATGTGCCAACGTTAGCCTCAAAGTTAGGGGGCTAACGTTGGCGCAAACTTTTGGTGCCCAGGGGAGAAATTCATGTGCCAACGTTAGCCTCCAAGTTAGGGGTCTAACTTTGAGGCTAACTTTTCACCCAAAAGATTTTGCTTCCTGGTTCAACTTATTCCATTGTCCTCTCTTTACTCCTAGCCATTCCTTCTTGCTTCACCCTTTCTCCAAGCCTTCTTCACCTATCATTAATCAACCAAACACATCAAAGCTATGCTCAAAATCATGAGATATTCATTCTTTCATAATATGTGACAATTTTAGCATAAAACCTCATGAAATAGCATGAATTCATACATGGTTGATTAAATCAAAGGAGGCATGAAAATCTACCCACTTGGCTTGCTTATGGCTCAAGAAAGTGCATAAAACCTATTGAAAACAAAGGAAAAAGGCATAGAAAAACATGACATGATGACATGTCATCATCGCTCACCTCCGAAATGTCCTCCATATTGTGACCCATGGCAATGCCATAAGATCCTTTGTGCTTCTTCTTTAGGCACACACCTATGGATTATGCCATCTGCACATCTCTTAAAGAGATAGGGTTCATCCCATAAGTAGTACTTTGCATCAGTAATTAATTTTTTCTTTTGTTGCCTGCTGTACTCCTTGGGAATGAACCTTGCAGCTTTGTAGTTTGCAATGTCTGCAAACCATGGTGTTTCCTAAATGGCAAACAAATGCTCATCCGGAAAGGTCTCAGAGATTTCAAGAGAGGGGAATGACGTCCCTTCTATTGGCTCTATCCGGGACAGATGATCAGCCACTAGGTTCTCTGTCCCTTTTCTGTCTCTTATTTCTATATCAAACTCTTACAGAAGCAACACCCATCTTATGAGCCTGGGTTTTAAATCCTGTTTTGTGAGTAGATATTTAAGAACAGCATGGTCAGTATACACAATCACCTTTGATCCTACCAAGTATGATCTAAACTTGTCAATGGCATAAACCACTGCAAGCAATTCTTTTTCTGTGGTTGTGTAATTTTTCTGGGCATCATTTAAAATGCGGCTGGCATAATAAATAACATGCAGAAGCTTGTCATGCCTCTGCCCCAGTACTGCACCAATGGCGTGATCGCTGGCATCACACATTAGCTCAAATGGTAATGTCCAGTCTGGTGCAGAAATAACTGGTGCTGTGACCAGCTTAGCTTTCAGCGTTTCAAACGCCTGCAGACACTCTGTGTCAAACACAAATGGTGTGTCAACAGCCAGCAAATTACTCAGAGGTTTTGCGATTTTTGAAAAATCCTTTATAAACCTCCTATAGAATCCTGCATGCCCTAGAAAGCTTCTGATTGCCTTAACATTGGCAGGTGGTGGTAATTTTTCAATTACCTCTATTTTTGCTTGATCCACCTCTATTCCCTTGTTTGAAATTTTATACCCAAGGACAATCCCTTCAGTCACCATGAAGTGACATTTTTCCCAGTTTAAAACCAGGTTGGTCTCTTGGCATCTTTTCAGAACTAGTTTCAGGTGATCAAGACAGGAGCTGAATGAGTCTCCATATATTGAGAAGTCATCCATGAAGACTTCCAGAAATTTTTCTACCATATCAGAGAAAATAGAGAGCATGCATCTCTGGAAGGTTGCAGGCGCATTACATAGCCCAAATGGCATCCTTCTATAAGCAAACACTCCAGATGGACATGTGAATGCTGTTTTCTCTTGATCCTGGGGATCTACTGCAATCTGGTTATAGCCGGAATAGCCATCCAAAAAGCAGTAATAATCATGACCTGCCAGTCTTTCCAGCATCTGGTCTATGAATGGTAAAGGAAAATGATCCTTTCTGGTAGCTGTATTGAGCCTTCTGTAGTGAATACACATGCGCCACCCTGTAACTGTTCTTGTAGGAACCAGTTCATTCTTTTCATTATGAACCACTGTCATGCCTCCTTTTTTGGGGACAACTTGAACAGGGCTCACCCAGGGGCTATCAGAAATAGGATAAATAATCCCAGCCTCCAGTAATTTGGTGACCTCTTTCTGCACCACTTCCTTCATGGCTGGATTTAGCCGCCTCTGTGGTTGAACCACTGGTTTAGCATTATCCTCCAATAAGATTTTGTGCATGCATCTAGCTGGGCCTATGCCCTTAAGGTCACCTATGGACCACCCAAGAGCTGTCTTGTGTGTCCTTAGCACTTGAATAAGTGCTTCCTCTTTCTGTGGATTTAAAGCAGAGCTTATGAGTCACCTTCTCCCAGAAATGCATATTTCAGGGATGGTGGTAATGGTTTGAGCTCGGGTTTAGGAGGTTTTTCCTCTTTCAGAGGAAATTTCAGAGGCTCTTTCATTTCCTCTGAATCCTCCAAATCAGGCTGAGCATCTTTGAAGATGTCTTCCAACTCTAATTCGAGACTCACAGCCATGTTGATCTCTTCCACCAAAGAGTCAATAAGATCAACTTTCATGCAGTCTTTTGATGTGTCTGGACGCTGCATGGCTTTGACAGCATTCAACTTAAACTCATCATCATTGACTCTCAGGGTTATTTCCCCCTGTTGGACATCAATGAGAGTTCGTCCAGTTGCTAGGAAGGGTCTTCCTAGAATGAGAGTGGCACTCTTGTGCTCCTCCATTTCCAGCACTACAAAGTCAGTGGGAAAGGCAAATGGCCCAACTCTGACAATCATGTCTTTAATCACGCCTGATGGGTATTTAATGGAGCCATCAGCAAGTTGGAGACATATCCGGGTTGGTTTAACTTCTTCAGTTAAACCAAGCTTTCTGATAGTGGATGCAGGTATTAGGTTGATGCTTGCCCCAAGATCACATAAAGCTGTCTTGGTGCAATTACCTTCTAATGTGCATGGTATCAGAAAACTCCCAGGGTCTTTAAGCTTTTCAGGAAAGCTTTTCAGAATGACTGCACTGCATTCTTCAGTGAGGAGAACTCTTTCAGTTTCTCTCCGATCCTTCTTATGACTCAAGATCTCTTTCATGAACTTGGCATAAAAAGGTATTTGCTCAAGTGCCTCTGCAAATGGAATCTTTATTTCAAGAGTCCTGAGATAATCTGCAAAGCGAGCAAATTGCTTATCCTACTCCTCTTGGCGGAGTTTTTGAGGATAAGGTATCTTGGCTTTATATTTCTCAACCTTAGTTGCTGTAAGTTTATTTCCTACAGAAGTGATTGAAGAAGCCTTTTTAGATGGGTTGTTATCAGTACTTGTGTGTGTCTGATCCCTCACTGGCAATTGAGTGCCAGAGTTAGAAGCTAGAGTGACGTTAGACGCCAGCTCCTCATCTGTTCCTGGCGTTTGAACGCCAGAACTGTGCTTCTTTTGGGCGTTCAACGCCAGATCCTTGCTTGTTTCTGGCGTTAAACGCCAGTCCTGAGCATGGTCTGGGTGTTCAGCGTCAGCCTTCCACCCAACTTCTGGCGTTTTAGCGCCAGAATTATTTTTCCCTGGGCTCTTACTGTCCTCAGATGGATTTTGGGTGGTTTGCTCATTTCTTGGTTTCCTACTGCCTTGAAGTGGGCTATTTAGTGCTTTCCCACTTCTTAATTGAACTGCTTGGCATTCTTCTGTTATTTGCTTTGACAGCTGCTGCTTTGTCTGCTTTAATTGTACTTCCATGTTTATATTAGCCATCCTTGTCTCTTGTAGTTTATCCTTGAATTCAGCTAACTGCTTTGTTAGAAAATCCAATTGCTGATTGAATTCAGCAGCTTGCTCTGCAGGACTGAGTTCAGCAGTTACTGTTTTAGCCTCTTCTTTCATGGAAGGGTCACTGCTTAGGTACAGATGCTGATTTCTAGCAACTGTATCAATGAGCTCTTGAGCTTCTTCAATTGTCTTTCTCATGTGGATAGATCCACCAGCTGAGCAATCTAAAGAGATCTGAGCTCTTTCTGTAAGCCCATAATAGAAGATGTCTAACTGAACCCACTCTGAAAACATTTCAGAGGGGCATTTTCATAGCATCTCTCTGTATCTCTCCCAGGCATCATAAAAAGATTCATTATCTCCTTGTTTAAAGTCTTGGATGTCCAGCCTTAGCTGTGTCATCCGTTTTGGAGGAAAGTATTGATTCAGGAATTTTTCTGTCAGCTGTTTCCATGTCCTTATGCTAGCCTTAGATTGGTTATTTAACCACCTCTTGGCTTAGTCTTTTACAGCAAATGGAAACAGTAATAATCTGTAGACATCCTGATCTACTTCCTTATCATGTACTGTGTCAGCAATTTGTAAAAACTGTGCCAGAAACTCTGTAGGTTCTTCTTGTGGAAGACCGAAATACTGGCAGCTTTGCTGCACCATGATAATGAGCTGAGGATTCAACTCAAAGCTACTGACTCCAATGGAGGGTATGCAGATACTACTCCCATATGAAGCAGTAGAGGGGTTAGCATATGACCCCTGAGTCCTCCTGGATTGTTCATTTCCACTTAGATCCATGATGGAGAAAGGGAGATGATGTAAAATAAAAATTTTATTTTTATTTATTTATTTATTTATTTGATTATTTCGAAAATAAAGTAATTTAAAATAAAATAAATAAAAATAGGTGAAGATTTTTGAAAAAATGAGGAGAGAGAAAGTGGTCAGGAAGTTTTGAAAAAGAAATGAATTGAAAAAGATTTTAAATTTTGAAAAAAAATCTGAATTTTAAAAATAATTTTCGAAAATTTGTTTTAAAAATAGAGAGAAAAGATATTTTTGAATTTAAATAGGAAAGAGAGAAACAATAAGATAGCCCAAGATTTAAAATTTTTAGATCAAATGCTCCTTGTTTTCGAAAATTTTGGAGGGAAAACACCAAGGAACACCAAACTTAAAAATTTTAAGATCAAGACACAAGGAAAACTCAAGAACACTTTGAAGACTCACAAGAACACAAGAACATGAAGAAAGAAAACCAAACTTTAAATTTTTAGAAAACCAAAATAAAATTTTTGAAAAAAAAAGGAAAACCAACAAGAAAACACCAAACTCAAAGTTTGGCACGAGATTTAATAGAAAAATTATTTTTAAAAAATTTTTGAAAAGAAAATAAAAGACTCTGTCCCAAAAGACAAAAATTTCCTAATCTAAGCAAAAAGATGCACCGTCAGTTGTTCAAACACAAACAATCCCCGGCAACGGCGCCAAAAACTTGGTGCACAAATTGTAAATCACACTTTTTACAACTCGTACCACTAACCAGCAAGTGCACTGGGTCGTCCAAGTAATACCTTACGTGAGTAAGGGTCGATCCCACGGAGATTGTTGGCTTGAAGCAATCTATGGTTATCTTGTAACTCTTAGTTAGGAAGACAATAAAATAATTCACTTATCAAATATGATTGCAAGGAATAAAAGGGCAGAACACAAATTATACTTATATGCAAAGATAGAGAATAGGTTGGAGTTTTGGAGATGCTTTGTCATCTGAAATTCTGCTTTCCTCTGTTTTCTGATTCACGCACGCACGTCCTTCTATGGCAAGCTATGTGTTGGTGGATCACCATTGTCAATGGCTACCATCCATCCTTCCAGTGAAAAGGGTCCAGATGCGCTGTCACCGCACGGCTAATCATCTGCAGGTTCTCAATCGTACCGGAATAGGATTTACTATCCTTTTGTGTCTGTCACTACGCCCAGCACTCATGAGTTTGAAGCTCGTCACAGTCATTCAATCACTGAATCCTACTCGGAATACCACAGACAAGGTTTAGACTTTCCGGATTCTCTTGAATACTGCCATCAATCTAGCTTATACCACGAAGATTCTGATTAAGAGATCTAAGAGATATTCATTCATTCTACGGTGGAACGTAAGTGGTTGTCAGGCACGCGTTCGTGGAGGAATGATGATGATTGTCACGTTCATCACATTCATATTGAAGTGCGAATGGATACCTTAGATAGGAACATGCATGTTTGAATGGAAAACAGAAATACTTGCATTAATTCATCAAGACGCAGCAGAGCTCCTCACCCCCAACAATGGAGTTTAGAGACTCATGCCATCAAAAGGTACAAAGTTCAGATCTAAAATGTCATGAGGTTCGAAATAAACCTCTAAAAGTTGTTTTAAATACTAAACTAGTAACCTAGGTTTACAGAAAATGAACAAACTATGATAGATGGTGCAGAAATCCACTTCTGGGGCCCACTTGGTGTGTGCTGGGGCTGAGACTTAAGCTAATCACGTGCATAGGGCTGTTTTGGGCGTTCAACGCCAGCTTTGGATCCTTTTCTGGCGTTGAACTCCACTTTGTAACTTGTTTCTGGCGCTGGACGCCAGACTGCAGCATGGAACTGGCATTGAACGCCAGTTTACGTCATCTATCCTTGAGCAAAGTTTAGACTATTATATATTTCTAGAAATCCCTGGATGTCTACTTTCCAACGCAATTGGAAGCACGCCATTTGGGGTCTTGTAGCTCCAGAAAATCCATTTTGAGTGCAGGGAGGTCAGAATCCAACAGCATCAGCAGTCCTTTTTCAGCCTGAATCAGATTTTTGCTCAGCTCCCTCAATTTCAGCCAGAAAATACCTGAAATCACAGAAAAACACACAAACTCATAGTAAAGTCCAGAAATATGAATTTTGCCTAGAAACTAATGAAAATAAACTAAAAACTAACTAAAACACACTAGAAACTATATGAAATTAACCCCAAAAAGCGTATAAAATATCCGCTCATCATGGAGTCACAAAATAAATATAAAAATTGAAAACGGAATAAAAAATTGCAGAAGAAAAATCACACCCTGGAGGAGGATCTCACTGGCGTTTAAACGCCAGTAACAAGCATGGTTCTGGCGTTCAACGCCAGAATAGAGCATGGTTCTGGCGCTTAACGCCCAAAATGGGCAGCATCTGGGCGTTTGAACGCCAGAATTGCACCCTGGAGAAGAGCTGGCGCTAAACGCCCAGAACAAGCATGGTTCTGGCGTTCAACGCCAGAAATGGGCAACAAATGGGCGTTCAACGCCCAGAACAAGCACCAATCTGGCGCTGAACGCCCAGAGTTGTCTGCAAGGGCATTTTGCATGCCTAATTTGGTGCAAGGTTGTGAATCCTTGAACACCTCAGGATCTGTGGACCCCACAGGATCACCTCAGGATCTGTGGACCCCACAGGATCCCCACCTACCTCCACTCACTTTTTCTCACCCCTCTTTCACAGAATCCCATAAACACTCTTCCCCAAAACTCTTCACCAATCACCTCAATCTCTCTTCCCTATCACCACTCCACCACTCACATCCATCCACTCTTCCCCATAAACCTACCTCATAAACTCCACCTACCTTCAAAATTCAAAATCAATTTCCCACCCAAACCCACCCTATATGGCCGAACCTTACCCCCCTCCTTTCCCTATATATAGCCCTCCATTCTTCCCCATTTTCACACAACACAACCCTCTCTTCTCTTCTTGGCCAAATACACATCCCTCATCTCCTCCATATTTTCTTCTTCTTCTTCATCTATTCTTTCTTCTCTTGCTCGAGGGCGAGCAATATTCTAAGTTTGGTGTGGTAAAAGCATAAGCTTTTTGTTTTTCCATTACCATTGATGGCACCCAAGACCGGAGAATCCTCTAGAAAAGGGAAAGGGAAGACAAAAGCTTCCACCTCCGAGTCATGGGAGATGGAAAGATTCATCTCCAAAGCTCATCAAGACCACTTCTATGATGTTGTGGCCAAGAAGAAGGTGATCCCTGAGGTCCCTTTCAAACACAAGAGAAATGAGTATCCGGAGATCTAACATGAAATCCAAAGAAGAGGTTGGGAAGTTCTAACAAACCCCATCCAACAAGTCGGCATCCTAATGGTTCATGAGTTCTATGCCAATGCATGGATCACTAGGAACCATGATCAAAGTAAGAACCCAAACCCAAAGAATTATATTACAATGATTCGGGGGAAATACTTAGATTTTAGTCCAGAAAATGTGAGGTTGGCGTTTAACTTGCCTATGATGCAAGGAGATGCACGCCCCTACACTAGAAGGGTCAACTTTAATCAAAGGTTGGACCAAGTCCTCATGGACATATGTGTGGAAGGAGCTCAATGGAAGATTGACTCCAAAGGCAAGCCGGTTCAATTAAGAAGACTGGACCTCAAGCTTGTGGCTAGAGGATGGTTGGAGTTCATCCAACGCTCCATCATCCCCACTAGCAACCGATCTGAAGTTACTGTGGATCGGGCCATCATAATTCATAGCATCATGATTGGAGAGGAAGTAGAAGTTCATGAAGTCATCTCCCTTGAACTCTACAAAATAGCCGAAAAGCCCTCTCCTAGGGCAAAGCTAGCTTTTCCTCATCTTATTTGCCATCTATGTTACTCAGCTGGAGCTTTCATAGAAGGAGACATTCCCATTGAGGAAGAGAAGCCTATCACTAAGAAAAGGATGGAGCAAGCAAGAGAGCCCATTCATGGATCTCAAGAGACGCATGAAGCTCATCACCATGAGATCCCGGAGATGCCTCAAATGCATTTTCCTCCACAAAACTATTGGGAGCAAATCAACGCCTCCCTAGGAGAATTAAGTTCCAACATGGGACAATTAAGGGTGGAACATCAAGAGCACTCCATCATCCTTCATGAAATAAGAGAAGATCAAAAAGCAATGAGGGAGGAGCAACAAAGACAAGGAAGAGACATAGAAGAGCTCAAGGACATCATTGGTTCCTCAAAAAGGAAACGCCACCATCACTAAGGAGGACTCATTCCTTGTTCTTACATTCTCTGTTTTTCGTTTTCTCTATGTTAAGTGCTTATCCATGTTTGTGTCTTCATTATATGATCATTAGTATTTAGTAACTTTGTCTTAAAGATATGAATGTCCTATGAATCCATCACCTCTCTTAAATGAAAACTGTTTTAATTCAAAAGAACAAGAAGTACATGAGTTTCGAATTTATCCTTGAACTTAGTTTAATTATATTGATGTGGTGACAATGCTTCTTGTTTTCTGAATGAATGCTTGAATAGTGCATATGTCTTTTGAATTTGTTGTTTAAGAATGTTAAATATGTTGGCTTTTGAAAGAATGATGATAAGGAGACATGTTATTTGATAATCTGAAAAATCATAAAAATGATTCTTGAAGCAAGAAAAAGCAGCAAAGAACAAAGCTTGCAGAAAAAAAATATAGGCGAAAAAAAAATGAGAGAAAAAGCAAGTAGAAAAAGCCAAAAGCTCTTAAAACCAATAGGCAAGAGCAAAAAGCCAATAACCCTTAAAACCAAAAGGCAAGGGTAATAAAAAGGATCCCAAGGCTTTGAGCATCAGTGGATAGGAGGGCCTAAAGGAATAAAATCCTGGCCTAAGCGGCTAAACCAAGTTGTCCCTAACCATGTGCTTGTGGCGTGAAGGTGTCAAGTGAAAACTTGAGACTGAGCGGTTAAAGTCAAGGTCCAAAGCAAAAAAAGAGTGTGCTTAAGAACCCTGGACACCTCTAATTGGGGACTTTAGCAAAGCTATGTCACAATCTGAAAAGATTCACCCAATTATGTGTCTGTGGCATTTATGTATCCGGTGGTAATACTGGAAAACAAAGTGCTTAGGGCCACGGCCAAGACTCATAAAATAGCTGTGTTCAAGAATCATCATACTGAACTAGGAGAATCAATAACACTATCTGAACTCTGAGTTCCTATAGATGCCAATCTTTCTGAACCTCAATGGATAAAGTGAGATGCCAAAACTATTCAAGAGGCAAAAAGCTACAAGTCCCGCTCATCTAATTGGAGCTATGCTTCATTGATAGTTTGGAATTTATAGTATATTCTCTTCTTTTTATCCTATTTGATTTTCAGTTGCTTGGGGACAAGCAACAATTTAAGTTTGGTGTTGTGATGAGTGGATAATTTATACGCTTTTTGGCATTGTTTTTAGTATATTTTTAGTAGAATCTAGTTACTTTTAGGGATGTTTTCATTAGTTTTTATGTTAAATTCACATTTCTGGACTTCACTATGAGTTTGTGTGTTTTTCTGTGATTTCAGGTATTTTCTGGCTGAAATTGAAGGACTTGAGCAAAAATCAGATTCAAAGGTTGAAGAAGGACTGCTGAGGCTGTTGGATTCTGACCTCCCTGCACTCAAAGTGGATTTTCTGGAGCTACAAAACTCAAAATGGCGTGCTTCTAATTGCATTGGAAAGTAGACATCCAGGGCTTTCCAGAAATTTATAATAGTTCATACTTTGACCGAGTTTAGACGACATAAAAGGGCGTTGAACGCCAGTTCTACGCTGCTATCTGGAGTTAAACGCCAGAAACATGTCACGAACTAGAGTTGAACGCCAGAAAAACGTTACAACCTGGCGTTCAACTCCAAGAATGACCTCTGCACGTGTAACATTCAAGCTCAGCCCAAGCACACACCAAGTGGGCCCCGGAAGTGGATTTATGCATCAATTACTTACTTCTGTAAACCCTAGTAGCTAGTTTATTATAAATAGGACCTTTTACTATTATATTAGACATCTTTTGATCATTTTTAGATCTCTAGACCTCCATGGGAGGCTGGCCACTCGGCCATGCTTACCCTATATTCACTTATGTATTTTCAACGGTAGAGTTTCTACACTCCATAGATTAAGGTGTGGAGCTCTGCTGTTCCTCAAAGATTAATGCAAAGTACTGCTGTTTTTCTATTCAATTCAACTTATTCCGCTTCTAAGATATTCATTCGCACTTCAACCTGAATGTGATGAACGTGACAATCATCATCATTCCCTATGAATGCGTGCCTGACAACCACTTCCGTTCTACCTTAGATTGAATGAGTATCTCTTGGATCTCTTAATCAGAATCTTCGTGGTATAAGCTAGATTGATGGCGGCATTCATAAGAGTCCAGAAAGTCTAAACCTTGTCTGTGGTATTCCGAGTAGGACTCTGGGATTGAATGACTGTGACGAACTTCAAACTCGCGAGTGTTGGGCGTAGTGACAGACGCAAAAGGAGGGTGAATCCTATTCCAGTAAGATCGAGAACCTCAGATGATTAGGCATGCTGTGACAGAGCATTTGGACCATTTTCACAAGAGGATAGGATGCAGCCATTGGCAAGGGTGATGCCTCCAAACGATTAGCCATGCAGTGACAGCGCATCGGACCATTTTCCAGAGAGGATTAAAAGTAGCCATTGACAAAGGTGATGTCCTTACATAAAGCCAGCCATGGAAAGGAGTAAGATTGATTGGATGAAGACAGCAGGAAAGCAGAGGTTCAGAGGAACGAAAGCATCTCTATGCGCTTATCTGAAATTCTCACCAATGATTTACATAAGTATTTCTATCCTTATTTTATTATTTATTTTCGAAAACTCCATAACTATTTTATATCCGCCTGACTGAGATCTACAAGGTGACCACAGCTTGCTTCATACCAATAATCTCCGTGGGATCGACCCTTAATCACGTAAGGTTTATTACTTGGACGACCCAGTGCACTTGCTGGTTAGTTGTATCAAAGTTGTGAATGAAAAACAATTTATTAAGACGTGCGTACAGAGTTTTTGACGCCGTTGCCTGAGATCACAATTTCGTGCACCAATAACTAACATGGCTCTTAACGTGGGCATGCCTTAGCCTCAAGAGTGTTAGTGACACTTACCTTTGTCACTAACGTTCCAAACACCCCTTCTTCCCATGTTAGAGTTCACGTTACTTAGGTTAACGTGACTTCTAACGTGGTAGTGATAGCCATCTCCAACGTTAGTGACAAAGGTGAGTGTTTATACCCTGGGTCGAGCTGTCCAAACCAGGATGTTCAGTAGCAAAGCGACCGACCTCTTTAGGTCAAGCGGACCGACTTCTTCACGAAGAACTCAGCCATATCGACAAGAAAGCCCAAAGAAGGATCCAACTCAAGGAATACGACCCAGATCCAAGAGGCAGCCCACGCCTATAGAGATAAGGGCGGTTCCATGGAAGATAAGCTGACCTCACCCAAAGATAAGATAAGATAAGATAACTAACTTATCTTATCTAAAAAGGTCACTCCTCATCACTATAAATACACTGGAGCACCCAGGTATAACTCATACTTTGATTCTATAATAAACCTGTTTAATACCCATGCTAACTTAAGCATCGGAGTCTCTTGCAGGTAACCCCCACCCTCCGGTGATGAAGGATCAGCAGTGCAGCCAGTCCAACAAGTCGGACACAACAGCTCCAGCCGTCACCAACCAACCGGACACGTCATCTCCAACCAGTACAGAAGATCTCATCCGAGATTGACCTACAGTTTTAGGTAACCCTCGGAACATTGGCGCCGTTGCCGGGGAACCTGGAAGTCATCCCAACACCATGGCGGACGGTCATGACAACGACCACGATTCAGATCTGGAAAACAAAACACCGCACAAGAACGCAGACACTACGCTAAAGGATACTCCGGAATCCAACGGGGACAAAAACTCATCAAATCCGGGGGTAATAGAAGCACTTCAAGACCGCTTAAAGCAACTTGAAAAAGAAACCCAACAACAACGAAAGGTCGGGAAGGATCTACAAAGAGAGGTACGGCGGCGTCGAGAATTGGAAGATAAACTACTGCAATTAGAAGCCAATCTCAAATCAAAAGCTCCTCGGACCACTCCTGAGGAAAATTCACGCAAAGAACAAGATGCATTCACTAGGGAAATCATGAAAACCAAAATTCCAAAAGACTTCAGACTCCCGGATATGATTTTGTATGATGGCACCACTGATCCCAACTATCATCTCAGCAATTTCAGAAGCAGAATGTACCTCACTGACGCCTCAGATGCCGTTCGCTGTAAAGCTTTTCCAACAACTCTCACGAAGACAGCAATCAGGTGGTTCGACAACCTACCTCCAAAGTCCATCTCAAACTTTGACGACCTAGCCAAAAAATTCCTAGCCATATTCTCCATCCAGAAAGATAAGGCCAAGCACGCCCCCAGTTTACTGTGGATCAAGCAAGGAGATCGGGAGAGCCTCCGCAACTACATGGAAAGATTCAACAAAACATGCATGGACATACAAAGCTTGCCAACAGAGGCCGCCATCATGGGACTCATCAATGGCCTACGAGAAGGACCTTTTAGCCAATCTATATCAAAGAAGTACCCTACCTCCTTAGACGAAGTGCAGGAGCGAGCAGAAAAATACATCAATATGGAAGAAAACGCTCGGTTGGGAGAAATCTCAAAATCCGGGGTCCCCTGCCGAGATAAAAACAAGGAATCCAAAAGGAAAAAAGATCGACAAGGGGAGAAAATCAAAAAATACTACAATTACACCCCTCTCAGGGCATCCCTAGTCAACGTATACAAAGAAGTCTGCCATACGGAGAAAATACCCCCAGCTCGGCCACTCAAAGGCAAAAGAGGAGGAGGAAACCAGAATGAATATTGCAAATATCATCGAGTGCGAGGACACTCCACCAACGAGTGCTTCGATCTAAAGAACATCATAGAAAAAATGGTGAGGGAAGGAAAACTAGATCAGTTTCTACCCACCCGAGATGATGACCAAAGAAAGAGACGAAGGGACAAAGATATCGGACGAACCGCACGATCACCTCGTACACCGGAAAGACACGTCCACATGATACACGGCGGATTCGCAGGGGGAGGAATTTCCAAATTATCTCTCAAAAGATATCTCAAAGAAGTATATCATGTCGAGGGAAAGGAGGAAGCACCCGACATCCCTGCAATCACATTCACTAAAGAGAACGCATCCGGTATCATCTCGGGACACGACGACCCCATGGTCATCACCATCATACTGGCAAACGCCAATCTCCACCACACATTAATAGACCAAGGGAGCTCCGCCGACATCTTATTCAAAACTACCTTCGACAAGCTCGGCCTAGAAGACAAGGAGCTTAGGGCATACCCGAACAGTCTGTTCGGACTGGGAGATACCCCGGTACAACCACTGGGATACGTATCACTACATACAACCTTTGGAAAAGAAAACCAATCCAGGACACTCAAAATAGACTACATTGTGGTCGACGTGAGTTTAGCCTACAATGCTCTAATAGGTCGGACAATGGTGCACGAAATTGTGATCCCTGGGGTTGTAAAATTTGTTGTTCGTTCTCTTCCTGGCAATGGCATCAAAAACGGATGCACAGAACCATAGTCCAAACAAAACTTCACAACTTCGCACAACTAACCAGCAAGTGCACTGGGTCGTCCAAGTAATAAAACCTTACGTGAGTAAGGGTCGATCCCACGGAGATTGTCGGTATGAAGCAAGCTATGGTCACCTTGTAAATCTCAGTCAGGCGGATATCAAAAGGTTATGGAGTTTTTGAAAATATATAATAATTAAACATAAAATAAAGATAGAAATACTTATGTAAATCATTGGTGAGAATTTCAGATAAGCGTATAGAGATGCTTTCGTTCCTCTGAACCTCTGTTTTCCTGCTATCTTCATCCAATCAGTCTTACTCCTTTCCATGGCTGGCTTTATGTAAGGACATCACCGTTGTCAATGGCTACTTTTCATCCTCTCTGTGAAAATGGTTCGATGCACTATCACTGCATGGCTAATCATCTGGAGGCATCACCGTGATCAATGGCTGCATCCCATCCTCTTGTGAAAATGGTCCAAATGCTCTGTCACAGCACGGCTAATCATCTGAGGTTCTCGATCATACTGGAATAGGATTCACCCTCCTTTTGCGTCTGTCACTACGCCCAACACTCACGAGTTTGAAGTTCGTCACAGTCATTCAATCCCAGAGTCCTACTCGGAATACCACAGACAAGGTTTAGAATTTCCAGACTCTCATGAATGCCACCATCAATCTAGCTTATACCACGAAGATTCTAACTAAGAGATCCAAGAGATATTCATTCAGTCTAAGGTGGAACGGAAGTGGTTGTCAGGCATGCGTTCGTAAGGGAATAATGATGATTGTCACGTTCATCACATTCATATTGAAGTGCGAATGAATATCTTAGAAGCGGAATAAGTTGAATTGAATAAAGAAATAGTAGTACTTGCATTAATTCATGAGGAACAGCAGAGCTCCACACCTTAATCTATGGAGTGCAGAAACTCTACCGTTGAAAAATACATAAGTGAACATAGGGTAAGCATGGCCGAGTGGCCAGCCTCCCATGGAGGTCTAGAGATCTAAAAATGATCAAAAGATAATTCCAAAGATGTCTAATACAATAGTAAAAAGTCCTATTTATACTAAACTAGTTATTAGGGTTTACAAAAGTAAGTAATTGATGCATAAATCCACTTCCGGGACCCACTTGGTGTGTGCTTGGGCTGAGCTTGAATGTTACACGTGTAGAGGCTTCTTTTGGAGTTGAACACCAAGTTGTAACGTGTTTTTGGCGTTCAACTCTAGTTCGTGACGTGTTTCTGGCGTTTAACTCCAGACAGCAGCGTAGAACTGGCGTTCAACGCCCTTTTGCGTCATCTAAACTCGATCAAAGTATAGACTATTATATATTTCTGGAAAGCCCTGGATGTCTACTTTCCAACGCAATTGGAAGCGCGCCATTTTGAGTTCTGTAGCTCCAGAAAATCCACTTTGAGTGCAGGGAGGTCAGAATCCAACAGCATCAGCAGTCCTTCTTCAACCTCTAAATATGATTTTTGCTCAAGTCCCTCAATTTCAGCCAGAAAATACCTGAAATCACAGAAAAATACACAAACTCATAGTAAAGTCCAGAAATGTGAATTTAACATAAAAACTAATGAAAACATCCCTAAAAGTAACTAGATTCTACTAAAAACATACTAAAAACAATGCCAAAAAGCGTATAAATTATGCGCTCATCACAACACCAAACTTAAATTGTTGCTTGTCCCCAAGCAACTGAAAATCAAATAGGATAAAAAGAAGAGAATATACTATAAATTCCAAACTATCAATGAAACATAACTCCAATAAGATGAGCGGGACTTGTAGCTTTTTGCCTCTTGAATAGTTTTGGCATCTCACTTTATCCATTGAGGTTCAGAATGATTAGCATCTATAGGAACTCAGAGTTCAGATAGTGTTATTGATTCTCCTAGTTCAGTATGTTGATTCTTGAACACAGCTACTTTATGAGTCTTGGCCGTGGCCCTAAGCACTTTGTTTTCCAGTATTACCACCGGATGCATAAATGCCACAGACACATAATTGGGTGAACCTTTTCAGATTGTGACTCAGCTTTGTTAAAGTCCCCAATTAGAGGTGTCCGGGGTTCTTAAGCACACTCTTATTTTGCTTTGGACCTTGACTTTAACTGCCCAGTCTCAAGTTTTCACTTGACACCTTCACGTCATAAGCACATGGTTATGGACAGCTTGGTTTAGCCACTTAGGCCGGGATTTTATTCCTTTAGGCCCTCCTATCCACTGATGCTGAAAGCCTTGGGATCCTTTTTATTTACCCTTGCCTTTTAGTTTTAAGGGTTATTGGCTTTTTTCTCTTGCCTTTTGGTTTTAAGAGCTTTTGGCTTTTTCTGCTTGCTTTTTCTTTTTCTATATTTTTTTTCTTTTTTTTTTCTGCAAGCTTTGTATTCACTGCTTTTTCTTGCTTCAAGAATTATTTTTATGATTTTTCAGATTATCAAATAACATGTCTCCTTGTCATCATTCTTTCAAGAGCCAACATATTTAACATTCTTAAACAAAAACTTCAAAAGACATATGTACTGTTCAGGCATCATTCAGAAAACAAGAAGCATTGTCACCACATCAATATAATTAAACTAAGTTCAAGGATAAATTCGAAACTCATGTACTTCTTGTTCTTTTGAATTAAAGCATTTTTCATTTAAGAGAGGTGATGGATTCATAGGACATTCATAACCTTAAGACAAAGTTACTAAATACTAATGATCATGTAATAAGACACAAACTTAGAGAAGCACTTAACATTGAAAATGAAAAACGGAGAATGTAAGAACAAGGAATGAGTCCACCTTAGTGATGGTGGCATTTCCTTCTTGTGGAACCAATGATGTCCTTGAGCTCTTCTATGTCTCTTCCTTGTCTTTGTTGCTCCTCCCTCATGGCTTTTTGATCTTCTCTAATTTCATGAAGGATGATGGAGTGCTCTTGATGTTCCACCCTTAGTTGTCCCATGTTGGAACTTAATTCTCCTAGGGAGGTGTTGATTTGCTCCCAATAGTTTTGTGGAGGAAGATGCATTTGAGGCATCTCCGGGATCTCATGGTGATGAGCTTCTCTTCCTCAACGGGAATGTCTCCTTCTATGAGAGCTTCAGCTGAGTAACATAGATGGCAAATAAGATGAGGGAAAGCTAGCCTTGCCATGGGGGAGGACTTTTCGGCTATTTTGTAGAGTTCAAGGGAGATGACTTCATGAACTTCTACTTCCTCTCCAATCATGATGCTATGAATCATCATGGCCCGATCCACAGTAACTTTAGATCGGTTGCTAGTGGGGATGATGGAGCGTTGGATGAACTCTAACCATCCTCTAGCCACAGGCTTGAGGTCCAGTCTTCTTAGTTGAACCGGCTTGCCCTTGGAGTCAATCTTCCATTGAGCTCCTTCCACACATATGTCCATGAGGATTTGGTCCAACCTTTGATTAAAGTTGACCCTTCTAGTGTAGGGGCGTGCATCTCCTTGCATCATGGGCAAGTTAAACGCCAACCTCACATTTTCCGGACTAAAATCTAAGTATTTCCCCCGAACCATGGTGAGATAATTCTTTCGGTTCGGGTTCTTACTTTGATCATGGTTCCTAGTGATCCATGCATTGGCATAGAACTCTTGAACCATTAGGATGCCGACTTGTTGGATGGGGTTTATTAGAACTTCCCATCCTCTTCTTTGGATTTCATGTCGGATCTCCGGATACTCATTTCTCTTGAGCTTGAAAGGGACCTCGGGGATCACCTTCTTCTTGGCCACAACATCATAGAAGTAGTCTTGATGAGCTTTGGAGATGAATCTTTCCATCTCCCATGACTCGGAGGTGGAAGCTTTTGTCTTCCCTTTCCCTTTTCTAGAGGATTCTCCGGTCTTAGGTGCCATCAATGGTAATGGAAAACAAAAAGCTTATGCTTTTACCACACCAAACTTAGAATATTGCTCGCCCTTGAGCAAGAGAA
The DNA here is from genome assembly GCF_003086295.3 of Arachis hypogaea. Classification (NCBI taxonomy): domain Eukaryota; kingdom Viridiplantae; phylum Streptophyta; class Magnoliopsida; order Fabales; family Fabaceae; genus Arachis; species Arachis hypogaea. The sequence goes on along the minus strand of NC_092054.1, from coordinate 36,179,723 downwards.
GAAAGAATAGATGAAGAAGAAGAAGAAATGGAGGAGAGAGAGAGAGAGATGTGTTTCGGCCAAGAAGGGGAAGAGAGGGTTGTATTGTGTGAAAATGTAGAAGAATTAAGGGCTTTATATAGGGAATGGATGGGGGGTAAAGTTCGGCCATAAGGGTGGGTTTTGGGTGAGAAATTGATTTTGAATTTTGAAGGTAGGTGGGGTTTATGAGGTAGGTTTATGGGGAAGAGTGGATGGATGTGAGTGGTGAAGTGGTGATAGGGGAGAGAGATTGAGGTGATTGGTGAAGAGTTTTGGGGAAGAGTGTTTATTGGGAAGAGAGGATGAACATTGAGAAGAGGGAAGAGAGTGAGTGGTGGTAGGTGAGGATCCTGCTGAGATGATCCTGTGGGGTCCACAGATCCTGAGGTGTTAAGGAATTGCATCCCTGCACCAATTAGGCATGTAAAATGCCTTTGCATGCAATTCTGGTGTTTAAACGCCGAATTGATGCTTGTTCTGGGCGTTCAGCACCCAGATGCAACATATTTATGGCGTTGAACGCCAGCCAGGTGCTTGTTTCTGGCGTTCAGTGCCAGCTCTTCCTCAGTGTACATTTCTGGCGTCTGAACACCAGGATGCTGCTTGTTTCTGGCGTTCAACGCCAGAAACATGCTCTGTTCTGGCGTTGAACGCCAGACAGATGCTCCTTACCGGCGTTTAAACGCCAGTAAGATCCTCCTCCAGGGTGTGATTTTTCTTCTGCTATTTTTGATTCCGTTTTCAATTTTTATATTTTTTTGTGACTCCACATGATCATTGTTCATACCCTGGGTCGAGTTACCCGACCCGGGATGATTGGCGACAAAGCGACCGACCTCTTCAGGTCAGGCTATTCGACCTCTTCTCAAAGAGGTCGGCCAAATCGACAGGAAAGCCCAATAAAGGGCCCAAATAGAGGAACACGACCCAAATCCACAGGCCGTCCAAGCCTATAGAGATAAGGGCGGTTCCCTTGAAGATAAGCTGACATCAACTCAAAGATAAAGATAAGATAAGATAACTAACTTATCTTATCTAGAAAGGTCACTCTACAACCACTATAAATACACTGGAGCACCCAAGTATAACTCATACTCTGATTCTACAAAAAACCTGCTTAATACCCATGCTAACTTAAGCATCGGAGTCTCTTGCAGGTAACCCCCACCTTTCGGTGACGAAGGATTAGCAGTACAGCCAATCCAACAAATCAGACGCACCCGCTCTGGACGTCATCCACCGACCAGACACGTCGGCTCCGACCAGTACAGAAGATCTCGTCTGAGATCGACCTCCAGTTTCAGGTAACCCTCGGAACATTGGCGCCGTTGCCGGGGACCTGGAAGTCATCCCAACACCATGGCGGACGGCCATGACAACGACCACAATTCAGATCTGGAAAATAGAACACCGCACAAGAACGCAGACACCACGCTAAGGGATACTCCGGAATCCAACGGAGAAAAAGACTCATCAAATCCAGGGATAATAGACGCACTTCAAGACCGTTTAAAGCAACTCGAGAAAGAAACTCAACAACAACGAGAGGTCGGAAAGGATCTACAAAGAGAGATACGGTGATGTCGAGAATTGGAAGACAAGTTACAGCAATTAGAAGCCGATCTCAAATTAAAAGCCCCTCGGGTCACTCCTGAGGAGAGCTCACGCAAAGAACAGGATCCATTCACCAGGGAAATTATGAAAACCAAAATTCCAAAAGACTTCAAACTCCCGGATATGATTTTGTACGACGGCACCACCGATCCCAACCATCATCTCAGCAATTTCAGAAGCAGAATGTACCTTACCGATGCCTCAGATGCCGTTCGCTGCAAAGCCTTTCCAACAACCCTCACGAAGACGGCGATCAGATAGTTCGACAGCTTACCTCCCAAGTCCATCTCAAACTTCGACGATCTGGCCAGAAAGTTCCTCGCCAGATTCTCCATCCAGAAAGATAAAGCTAAACACGCCCCCAGTCTACTAGGGATCAAGCAAGGAGATCGGGAGAGCCTCCGCAGCTACATGGAAAGATTCAACAAAACATGCATGGACATACAAAGCTTACCCACAGAGGCCGCCAATATGGGACTTATCAACGGCCTACGAGAGGGACCTTTCAGCCAGTCTATATCAAAAAAGTACCCGACCTCCTTAGACGAAGTGCAGGAACGGGCAGAAAAATACATCAACATGGAAGAAAATGCTCGGTTAGGAGAGACCTCAAAATCGGGGGCCTCCTACCGTGACAAAGACAAAGAATCTAAACGAAAAGAAGACCGACAAAGGGAGAAAATTAAAAAAATACCATAATTATACTCCCCTCAGAGCATCCCTAGTCGAAATATACAAAGAAGTCTGCCAGATAGAAAAATTTTCCCCAGCAAGGCCCCTCAAAGGAAAAAGGGGAGGAGGAAATCGGAAGGAATATTGTGAATATCATAGGGTCAAAGGACACGCCACCAACGAATGCTTCGACTTAAAAAATATCATAGAAAAATTGGTAAGGGAAGGAAAATTAGATCGATTCCTGGCCACCCGAGATGATGATCAAAGAAAAAGATGAAGGAATGAAGTTACCGAGCGAATAGAACGATCACCTCGGACACCAGAAAGACATATCCACATGATACATGGCGGATTCGCAGCAGGAAGGATCTCCAAATCTTTCCGCAAAAGGTATCTCAAAGAAGTATATCATGTCGAAGGAGAGGAGGAAGCACTCAACATCCCAGCGATAACATTCACTAAGGAGGACGCGTCCGGCATCATCACAGGACACGACGATCCCATGGTCATCACCATCATATTGGCAAACGCCAACCTACACTGCACATTAATAGACCAAGGGAGTTCTGCCGACATCTTATTCAAGACAGCCTTTGACAAACTCGGCTTAGAAGAAAAAGAGCTTAAGGCATATCCAAACAGTCTGTTTGGGTTAGGAGATACCCCGGTTCGACCACTAGGATATATATCACTACATACAACCTTCGGAAAAGGAGACCAATCCAGGACCCTCAAAATAGACTACATCGTAGTCGATGTAATTTCAGCTTACAATGCTCTCATAGGTCGGACAACACTCAACCAACTCGGCACAATAGTCTCGACCCCACACCTATGTATGAAGTTCCCAACTCCAATAGGGATAGCCACGATAAAAGCTGACCAAAAGATGGCACGTCGTTGTTATAACGAAAGCCTAAACCTCAGAGGTAAAGGAAAAGAGTTCCACGCAATCGAGTTGGGCGGAGTCCAACGACGAGAAGATCTTCGCCCCCAACCAGAGGGCGAGATAGAAAAAATTCAGATCGGGGACACCTCGGAAAAAACAACTAATATCGGCACAATCCTCAAAGGAGATTTAAAAGAATTGCTAATACAATTCTTACGAGATAATGTCAACCTCTTTGCATGGAAAGCCGCGGACATGCCATGCATAGACCCTAAGCTAATGTGCCACAAGTTGGCGGTCTACCTAGGATCTCGACCGGTACAGCAGAGACGAAGAAAGCTTGGGCCAGAGCGATCCCAGGCTGTGGAAGAGCAAGTACAAGCACTACTCGAAGCCGGATTTATAAGAGAAGTTAAATACCCGCTATGGCTAGCCAACGTCGTCTTGGTGAAAAAATCAAATGGGAAGTGGCGAATGTGCACCGATTACACCGATCTCAACAAAGCTTGTCCAAAAGATCCATACCCACTCCCAAGTATTGACGCCCTGGTAGATGCTTCCTCTGGATATAAATATCTCTCGTTTATGGACGCATACTTGGGATACAACCAAATCCCCATGTACCAACCAGATCAGGAAAAGACCTCGTTCTTAACACCAAAGGCAAACTACTGCTACATCGTGATGACTTTCGGTCTCAAGAATGCAGGAGCTACTTATCAAAGGCTAATGAATAAAGTCTTCTCAGATCACATCGGAAAAATTATGGAAATTTATGTGGACGACATGTTGATAAAAACACAAACCGAAGATACATTATTATCCGACTTGGCTCAAGTATTTGACACCATAAGGAAACACAACATGCGACTCAATCCCGCAAAATGTACCTTCGCAGTAGAAGCAGGCAAATTCTTAGGTTTCATGCTCACACAAAGGGGAATTGAAGCAAATCCAGACAAATGTCAAGCCATACTCAACATGAAGACCCCAACCTGTGTCAAAGAAGTACAACAACTCAACGGGAGATTGGCCGCCCTATCCCGATTCTTAGCAGGAGCTGCGATAAGATCTCTCCCCTTCTATGCCACTCTAAGAAAGGGAAAAAAGTTCGAATGGATGACAGAATGTGAGCAAGCCTTCAAAGACTTCAAGGAATTCTTAGGACGACCACCTATCCTATCTCGACCACGAGAAGGAGAACCACTCATATTATATGTCGCAGTAGGGAATCGGGCAATAGCCTCAGCACTAGTCAGAGAAGACGAAAATGGGCAACAACCCGTCTATTTCATTAGCAAGGCACTACAGGGATCCGAGCTGAACTACCAGAAAATAGAAAAATTTGCCTATACTCTTATCCTAACGTCTCGACGACTCCGCCCGTACTTCCAGGCTTACACCATTAAGGTTCGAACTAATCAGCCCATAAAAGGAATATTGCAGAAAACAGATCTAGTAGGCAGAATTTTACAATGGGCAGTCGAGTTGTCAGAGTTTGATCTCCAATATGAAGCTCAGACGGCCATTAATCACAGTATCTGGCCGATTTTATCGCAAAATTCACAGATGCCCTAGAAACCCCCACAAAATGGAATCTTTACGTGGACGGTTCTTCAAATAAAACTGGAAGTGGTGCGGGCGTGATAATAAAAAACAACCAAGGAACCCAAGTTGAGCTCTCCCTCAAGTTCGGGTTCCCCGCCTCAAACAACCAGGCGAAATATGAAGTATTATTAGCTGGTTTGAAGCTGGCTAAAGAAGTCGGAGCTCAAAAACTCAACATTTACAGCAATTCACAAGTGGTTACATCACAAATAACAGGGAGCTACCAAGCCAAAGATCCCACCATGAAAAAGTATTTAGATAAAACCAAAGAACAGCTCGGACAAATAGGGGAATATAAGATCTGCCACATACCCCGCAAACAAAATGCCCGAGCTGACGCACTCTCAAAACTAGCCAGCACCAAACCAGGGGGCAACAATAGAAGCCTCATCCAGGAAATGCTGCATAACCCGTCAATCTCGGAAGAGGAAAAAGTCTTGACCATAACAAATCAGGACCAAGGATGGATGACCCCTATAGCCAACTAACTCAGAATAGGAACGCTCCCCACAGAAGAAAAGGAGGCAAAGAGGTTAAAAAGGGAGGCACAGTACTACACCATCATAAACAACATCCTGTACAAAAGAGGAATCTCAACACCTCTACTAAAATGTGTACCAACCTCCAACACAAAGGAAGTGCTAGAAGAAATACACGGCGGTATTTGTGGCAATCATCTCGGAGCACGAGCTCTCGCCAAAAAAGTACTCCGGGTGGGATTTTATTGGCCAACTCTACAGAAAGAAGCCACAGAATTTGTAAAGACATGCCCACAATGTCAGAAACATGCCAACTTTCACATCGCCCCGCCAGAAGAGCTCATCAGCGTGACCTCGCCTTGGCCGTTTGCAAAATGGGGACTCAATCTTCTCGGTCCATTCCCACAGGGATCAGGACAAGTTAAATTCCTCATAGTAGGGGTAGATTACTTTACAAAGTGGATCGAGGCAGAGCCCCTGGCCAATGCCACCGCTCAAAGAAGCCGGAAATTCTTATATAGAAACATTGTCACAAGGTTCGGGGTTCCATATTCAATAACCACAGACAATGGCACCCAATTCACAGATGCAGACTTCAGAAAACTAGTAGCCGACTTGAATATAAAGCACCAGTACACCTCCGTCGAACATCCACAAGCCAATGGGTAGGCCGAAGCTGCTAACAAAGTCATATTGGCCGGATTAAAACGAAGATTACAAGATGCAAAAGGAGCCTGGGCAGAAGAGCTTCCACAGGTCCTGTGGGCATACCGAACAACGCCACATTCCACCACGAAGGAATCCCCCTTCCAATTAGCATACAGAATAGAGGCGATGATTCTAGTAGAGATTTAAGAAGGGTCACTTAGACTAGTTCACTACAATGAGGGAGCAAACCCCCAACTTCAGAGAGAAGAGCTCAACTTGTTACCCGAAATCCAAGAAAGAGCCCGGATCAGGGAAGAAGCTCTAAAATGCCGAATGGCTTCCAGATATAATCAAAAGGTAGTGCCAAGAAGTTTTGCAGAGAATGATCTCATCCTCATTCGAAATGATATTGGAACAATTCGACCAGGAGAGGGAAAGCTGGCAGCAAACTGGAAAGGACCCTACCGAGTTATAGAAGTACTTGGAAAGGGCTACTACAGACTGTCCAAACTCAATGGACGAGAGCTTCCCAGGTCATGGCACGCCTGCAACCTCAGAAGGTACTACAGTTAGAAAGGATAAAGGATCTCATAATTGGACGCACTCTTTTTCCTGAAAAGGTTTTTTATTTTTAATGAGGCACCAAGTTGAGACTCAGACAATCCCATATGTATATATTTGCATTCTTTCTTTGAATAAAATACATTTTAGATATTCTACAAAGATTTCAAGACGCATTAATCTGAAGTATTCATCGTCCGATTATAAAGCAACAGATCGGCAGAAAGTGAAAAATCATTTCACTGCATGATCACGACAAAGACAACCGTCCGATAAAGGTGAAAACGCGATTCACCCAAAGGACGATCTAGAGATGAAAATCACTTTCTACAAATCGGCAAAGATGAACACAGAATAATGTAAGAAGTTATCGAAAGTGATCTAAAAAAGAGCCTGACGAGGTCTTACGGATTGCTAAAATAATAACTTAAAGACTGGCCGACGTTGAGAAGTCGGACCAAGTCAACCCAAGTTATAAGTAAACCCTGGAAAGAGGTCTGGCCAACCCTATTAAAGAGGATTACTTTAACTTAGAAGGGCTCGACATGAAAAAGTCAGCCCAAAATGAAAAGTTATCAAAATAGTCCCTGAAAGAGATCTGACAAAGATCCAAGAAAGAGGACTACAAAAATAACTTAAAGGAGACCGGTATAACCAAGTCGGACTCCTACTACTTAAAAGTTATCAAAATAGTCCCTGAAAGAGATCTGACAAAGATCCAAGAAAGAGGACTACAAAAATAACTTAAAGGAGACCGATATAACCAAGTCGGACTCCAACTACTTAAAAAGTTATCAAAATAGTCCCTGAAAGAGATCTGACAAAGATCCAAGAAAGAGGACTACAAAAATAACTTAAAGGAGACCGGTATAACCAAGTCGGACTCCTACTACTTAAAAGTTATCAAAATAGTCCCTGAAAGAGATCTGACAAAGATCCAAGAAAGAGGACTACAAAAATAACTTAAAGGAGACCGGTATAACCAAGTCGGACTCCTACTACTTAAAAAGTTATCAAAATAGTCCCTGAAAGAGATCTGACAAAGATCCAAGAAAGAGGACTACAAATAACTTAAAAAGGACCGACCTAATGAAGTCGGACTCCTACAACTGGAAAGTCATAAAAGTAATCCGTGAAGAAGACCTAGCAAAGGTCCAAGACACAGGATTACGAGAATAGCTTAGAAGGGGACCAACGAAAGCATACAAAGCAAAGAAACCAAAGAAACAAGTTGGACCCCTACAACCATGACCTCAAAGGATTCAAGCTACATATAACATGACAAAAACAACCCAAGAAGGTCGAGCCGCAAGATTTCGACATCAGTAGAAAACAGAAAAGATGCCTAGTCAAAAGACTACTTTTTACAGAGTTATAAGGCCTCGAAAGGCCACCAAAGACTACTATCAAAAAGATAGTGGGCTATTGTTTGTTTTTCAAAATAAAAAGTTGCTAGATAAGCAACTAAGAAGTATCAGCAAATAAATAAAAGAGTTCTAAAAAGCCCACAAGCCGGGCCAACTACACAAAATTTTAAGAAAAGATCAACAAGCATCAGGAGCTTTCTTGGCAGCATCAGGACAAGGAGAAGGAGGGCGAGTCTGGATCGGCACAGCATCCACAGTTCCATCCTCTCGATTCAGGATCTGGCAATCCGGGTCGGGCACAGCGGGGGGAACCGAAGAGGTCGGCACTTTGGTAGAAGACATAGGAGGAACGACATCATCATCATCACCCTCATCATCAGGGACAATCTTGCCATCCCTGACAATATTATCCAGGCTAAAAAGGGTGAGGTCGGCCTCGAGAGCAATGACCCAAACTTGATCCTTCAAGTTCTCGTAAGCAGCAGTCACGCTGCCAACGAGATGACCCTGAAGCTCAGAATAATCTTCCCGGGCATGGTCGAGCTCCTCCCTCAGGCGCAGCACCTCTCGATAAGAGGTAACATAACTATCCTTGTGCATCAGGACTGCGTCCTCAGCCAATCTCAAAGAAGCCGCCAATGACTGGGAACTTGCCTCCTCATTCTTCAAGTCCTTCTCCAGCTTGGCTACCTTCGTCTCAAGCTCCTCCTTCAGCTCCTTCATTCGATCAAACTCCTGTTTTGCCTCCTCCATAAACGCTTTAGTAGCGTGGAGAGGGAGATTCTGAGCAGTATGATATATGGCAGCCGACATGTACGCCATCTTCACATGATTTCGGGCCATGAATTCCAAGTGATGGAGGATGGACACATCGTCCATGGAGAGAGTGCCATAAGGACCGATTTGTTGATCCACGAACTCAATAGCATTAAAATCTGGAGCATCGAGGTCAAAGGGCTCAGCAGTCTTTTGTTTTTTATTGGGAGGAGCAACAGAAGGAGCAGCAGAGGTGACGTGAGGATCTACCAAACGAACTCGGGGTGTAGGGATCACCTTCTTCACCCCGGCGGAACTCTGCACCGATGGCTTCTCGCGCACTTGGGAGGATCCCTCCCCAGCCGCCTGGGCAGCAGCATTTCTGGCAGCAGTCGCCCTCTGCGCCCTCTTATAAGCTTTCATGGATTCATTATTCTTCATGGCTTCTGCAAACAAAACAGAAAACTCAGCTACAAGTCGGATAAGTTGGAAAAGACAGCTACAAGCAACATAAACAAAATAATAAAAGAAACACAAGATACCCAGTTCAGTTTGAAGAAGAGCAGGATTGGTTAGAAATTTCTTTGTGTCAAGATGGGGAGGTTGACCCCAGCGTTCTTCCAAGATAGTCACAAAGGCTCGCTCAGCCTCATCCAACATTTCCCACGAATACCTGGAGACCCTTACATCTTTTTTCCATTCCAAGGGAAAAGCAGGTTCGTCATTCTCATCTAGAAAAAAGGGTCGAGCTCCTTCAATAGCTCGGACCTTGAAAAAGTAGTCTTTAAAATCATGGAACGACTCGTCAAACATGGAAAAAACCTTCTTCCCTGGGTAGAACGAAAGGAGACCCAGGCCGACTTCTTTTTTACCACACTGGGCTTAGTCAAGACAAACAGATAGAAAAAGAGAGATTGGGAAGCAGGAATACCAAAACCATCGCACAGCAATTGAAAAATTTTAATAAAACCCCAGGAATTGGGGTGAAGTTGAGAAGGGGCAACATTACAAGACCATAACAGGTCGGTTTCAAATTTGGTAAAAGGAATGGTGATACCCAGCTGACCAAAGAAAAAATCATAAGCATAAAAGAAAGGGCGACCATCAACAACTTGAGTCGAAAAGCAGACTCTCTCGTCAGAAGAGGGAGGGACAAGTTCATAGTTCTTCTCATCACCAGAATTACTACAGACACTGTGAAACTGCCTAAGCTGAGTACAAAATTCAGAATCAATCAGCGAGACACACATAAGAACCATGGAGTCCACCCAATCAGCCATACCCGCGGGAACCTGGGAAGGCATTTCGACAACGTTATTTCGGGAAGACATGAGGTCAACTAAATCCTACAAAAAGAAAAGAAGAACGGATTACTCAAAAACATCTCGGACAGAGGGAAAAACATCTCGACGGGCGGATAAACAAAAAGGGAAAACCCCAAGACTCAAGACAAAGGTCTTGGGGCATCCCTTGGAGGCAGTAAACAGGCAAGGTTTTCAAGTTATTTCTACGGCCTACATTCCAGCACTCATCAAAATAAAATCCAGAAAGAAAACAAAAGAAAGCAAAAATGCAAAAGGTCCACTCTCATACAATTTATCAGAAGAAAGCACTATTTCTATAGTTTATCAGAAATGGCCAAGCGGAAAGGCGTAAACTTTTTTGAAATCAAGCAAAAAATCATCAGCAAAGAACAAACACCAACACCGAGCATACCAAACAGAAATCATCAAAGACACAACCTTTTTTCCAGAATCAAACAAATTATCATCAAAAGCACAAACAAGAAATAACATGCAGAAGCCCTAAGCACATTAAAGCAATAGGAAAGGCGAAAAGATTCATACAAAAGGATGAAAAAACTTCAGAGCACGCATTACGACAGTAACCAGGCACAGTAAAAGCAGAAAGATCCAAACTTCCCTCAAAGTAAAATCGCAACTTAATTACAAAAAGCCAAAGCAGCGAAAGAGAAAGAAAGTACGAATGGAACTCACCTGGAGAAGAGAAAAGCTTCAAAGGAAAGAAGGAGATGTAAAAATGAAAGTTGTCCCGAGAATCGACAAGCGATGCCGCAACGCAGGAAAAGAAGAAACGTAGGTGAAAAATAGAGAACGAGAAAAACGGAGGAAAATGGTAAAGAAGTTACGAAAGAGCAAAGAAGAGAAACCGTTTCTGAGTTTTCAAAAATCAAAATAAAGAGCCAAAGGAAAAACGGGGCAATTAATACTAATTAATTAGGGTATTAAACCCTCGCACGTTCCCCAGGACAAAGCGCTAATACAAAAGCGCGCGCTTTTAGAGAAAAAACGTTCTACATTCAAAAGATTCTACAAAAGGAAGAAATCGATGAAATGCTTGAGTTCGGCTTCGTCAGAGAAGGACCGAAGTCAAAGATTCGACCTCAACAAAAAGACCGAGCTCAAGTAGGGGCACTGTTCATACCCTGGGTCGAGTTACCCGACCCGGGATGATTGGCGACAAAGCGACCGACCTCTTCAGGTCAGGCTATTCGACCTCTTCTCAAAGAGGTCGGCCAAATCGACAGGAAAGCCCAATAAAGGGCCCAAATAGAGGAACACGACCCAAATCCACAGGCCGTCCAAGCCTATAGAGATAAGGGCGGTTCCCTTGAAGATAAGCTGACCTCAACTCAAAGATAAAGATAAGATAAGATAACTAACTTATCTTATCTAGAAAGGTCACTCTACAACCACTATAAATACACTGGAGCACCCAGGTATAACTCATACTCTGATTCTACAAAAAACCTGCTTAATACCCATGCTAACTTAAGCATCGGAGTCTCTTGCAGGTACCCCCCACCTTTCGGTGACGAAGGATTAGCAGTACAGCCAATCCAACAAATCAGACGCACCCGCTCTGGACGTCATCCACCGACCGGACACGTCGGCTCCGACCAGTACAGAAGATCTCGTCCGAGATCGACCTCCAGTTTCAGGTAACCCTCGGAACATTGGCGCCGTTGCCGGGGACCTGGAAGTCATCCCAACACCATGGCGGACGGCCATGACAACGACCACAATTCAGATCTGGAAAATAGAACACCGCACAAGAACGCGGACACCACGCTAAAGGATACTCCGGAATCCAACGGAGAAAAAGACTCATCAAATCCAGGGATAATAGACGCACTTCAAGACCGTTTAAAGTAACTCGAGAAAGAAACTCAACAACAACAAGAGGTCGGAAAGGATCTACAAAGAGAGATACAGTGACGTCGAGAATTGGAAGACAAGTTACAGCAATTAGAAGCCGATCTCAAATTAAAAGCCCCTCGGGTCACTCCTGAGGAGAGCTCACGCAAAGAACAGGATCCATTCACCAGGGAAATTATGAAAACCAAAATTCCAAAAGACTTCAAACTCCCGGATATGATTTTGTACGACGGCACCACCGATCCCAACCATCATCTCAGCAATTTCAGAAGCAGAATGTACCTTACCGATGCCTCAGATGCCGTTCGCTGCAAAGCCTTTCCAACAACCCTCACGAAGACGGCGATCAGATGGTTCGACAGCTTACCTCCCAAGTCCATCTCAAACTTCGACGATTTGGCCGGAAAGTTCCTCGCCAGATTCTCCATCCAGAAAGATAAAGCTAAACACGCCCCCCGTCTACTAGGGATCAAGCAAGGAGATCGGGAGAGCCTCCGCAGCTACATGGAAAGATTCAACAAAACATGCATGGACATACAAAGCTTACCCACAGAGGCCGCCAATATGGGACTTATCAATGGCCTACGAGAGGGACCTTTCAGCCAGTCTATATCAAAAAAGTACCCGACCTCCTTAGACGAAGTGCAGGAACGGGCAGAAAAATACATCAACATGGAAAAAAACGCTCGGTTAGGAGAGACCTCAAAATCGGGGGCCTCCTATCGTGACAAAGACAAAGAATCTAAACGAAAAGAAGACCGACAAGGGGAGAAAATTAAAAAAATACCATAATTATACTCCCCTCAGAGCATCCCTAGTCGAAATATACAAAGAAGTCTGCCAGACAGAAAAAATTTCCCCAGCAAGGCCCCTCAAAGGAAAAAGGGGAGGAGGAAATCGGAAGGAATATTGTGAATATCATAGGGTCAAAGGACACGCCACCAACGAATGCTTCGACTTAAAAAATATCCAAAAAAAATTGGTAAGGGAAGGAAAATTAGATCGATTCCTGGCCACCCGAGATGATGATCAAAGAAAAAGATGAAGGAATGAAGATACCGAGCGAACAGAACGATCACCTCGGACACCAGAAAGACATGTCCACATGATACATGGCGGATTCGCAGCAGGAGGGATCTCCAAATCTTCCCGCAAAAGGTATCTCAAAGAAGTATATCATGTCGAAGGAGAGGAGGAAGCACTCAACATCCCAGCGATAACATTCACTAAAGAGGACGCGTCCGGCATCATCACAGGACACGACGATCCCATGGTCATCACCATCATATTGGCAAACGCCAACCTACACCGCACATTAATAGACCAAGGGAGTTCTGCCGACATCTTATTCAAGACAGCCTTTGACAAACTCGGCTTAGAACAAAAAGAGCTTAAGGCATATCCAAACAGTCTGTTTGGGTTAGGAGATACCCCGGTTCGACCACTAGGATATATATCACTACATACAACCTTCGGAAAAGGAGACCAATCCAGGACCCTCAAAATAGACTACATCGTAGTCGATGTAAGTTCAGCTTACAATGCTCTCATAGGTCGGACAACACTCAACCAACTCGGCACAATAGTCTCGACCCCACACCTATGTATGAAGTTCCCAACTCCAAAAGGGATAGCCACGATAAAAGCTGACCAAAAGATGGCACGTCGTTGTTATAACGAAAGCCTAAACCTCAGAGGTAAAGGAAAAGAGTTCCACGCAATCGAGTTGGGCGGAGTCCAACGACGAGAAGATCTTCGCCCCCAACCAGAGGGCGAGATAGAAAAAATTCAGATCGGGGACACCTCGGAAAAAACAACTAATATCGGCACAATCCTCAAAGGAGATTTAAAAGAATTGCTAATACAATTCTTACGAGATAATGTCAACCTCTTTGCATGGAAAGCCGCGGACATGCCATGCATAGACCCTAAGCTAATGTGCCACAAGTTGGCGGTCTACCCAGGATCTCGACCGGTACAGCAGAGACGAAGAAAGCTTGGGCCAGAGCGATCCCAGGCTGTGGAAGAGCAAGTACAAGCACTACTCGAAGCCGGATTTATAAGAGAATTTAAATACCCGCTATGGCTAGCCAACATCGTCTTGGTGAAAAAATCAAATGGGAAGTGGCGAATGTGCACCGATTACACCGATCTCAACAAAGCTTGTCCAAAAGATCCATACCCACTCCCAAGTATTGACGCCCTGGTAGATGCTTCCTCTGGATATAAATATCTCTCGTTTATGGACGCATACTTGGGATACAACCAAATCCCCATGTACCAACCAGATCAGGAAAAGACCTCGTTCTTAACACCAAAGGCAAACTACTGCTACATCGTGATGACTTTCGGTCTCAAGAACGCAGGAGCTACTTATCAAAGGCTAATGAATAAAGTCTTCTCATATCACATCGGAAAAATTATGGAAATTTATGTGGACGACATGTTGATAAAAACACAAACCGAAGATACATTATTATCTGACTTGGCTCAAGTATTTGACACCATAAGGAAACACAACATGCGACTCAATCCCGCAAAATGTACCTTCGCAGTAGAAGCAGGCAAATTCTTAGGTTTCATGCTCACACAAAGGGGAATTGAAGCAAATCCAGACAAATGTCAAGCCATACTCAACATGAAGACCCCAACCTGTGTCAAAGAAGTACAACAACTCAACGGGAGATTGGAAGAAATCGATGAAATGCTTGAGTTTGGCTTCGTCAGAGAAGGACCGAAGTCAAAGATTCGACCTCAACAAAAAGACCGAGCTCAAGTAGGGGCACTGTTCATACCCCGGGTCGAGTTACCCGACCCGGGATGATTGGCGACAAAGCGACCGACCTCTTCAGGTCAGGCTATTCGACCTCTTCTCAAAGAGGTCGGCCAAATCGACAGGAAAGCCCAATAAAGGGCCCAAATAGAGGAACACGACCCAAATCCACAGGCCGTCCAAGCCTATAGAGATAAGGGCGGTTCCCTTGAAGATAAGCTGACCTCAACTCAAAGATAAAGATAAGATAAGATAACTAACTTATCTTATCTAGAAAGGTCACTCTACAACCACTATAAATACACTGGAGCACCCAGGTATAACTCATACTCTGATTCTACAAAAAACCTGCTTAATACCCATGCTAACTTAAGCATCGGAGTCTCTTGCAGGTACCCCCCACCTTCCGGTGACGAAGGATCAGCAGTACAGCCAATCCAACAAATCGGATGCACCTGCTCCGGACGTCATCCACCGACCGGACACGTCGGCTCCGACCAGTACAGAAGATCTCGTCCGAGATCGACCTCCAGTTTCAGGTAACCCTCGGAACAATCATGAACCTAATAAAACATGAAATAACAATAAAAATAAATTAAAATTAGATAAATAAAAATTGGGTTGCCTCCCAACAAGCGCTTCTTTAATGTCAATAGCTTGACAGTGGGCTCTCATGGAGCCTCACAGATGTTCAGAGCATTGTTGAGACTCCCCAACACCAAACTTAGAGTTTGGATATGGGAGTTCAACACCAAACTTAGAGTTTGGTTGTGGCCTCCCAACACCAAACTTAGAGTTTGACTGTGGGGGCTCTGGTTGACTCTGTTTTGAGAGAAGCTTACTGTGCCTCTTTTCCATGTTTACAGAAGGATGTCCTTGAGTTTTAAACTCAAGGGAGTCCTCATTCAATTGAAGGACTAGTTCACCTCTGTCAACATCAATCACAGCTCTTGCTGTGGCTAGGAAGGGTCTTCCAAGGATGATGGATTCATCCTCATCCTTCCCAGTATCTAGGATTATGAAATCAGCAGGGATGTAAAGGCCTTCAACCTTTACTAATATGTCCTCTACTTGTCCATAAGCCTATTTTCTGGAATTGTCTGCCATCTCTAATGAGATTTTAGCAGCTTGTACCTCAAAGATTCCCAGTTTCTCCATTACAGAGAGTGGCATGGGGTTTATTCTTGACCCCAGGTCACACAGAGCCTTCTCAAAGGTCATGGTACCTATGGTACAAGGTATCAGAAACTTTCCAGGATCCTGTTTCTTCTGAGGCAATCTCAGTTGATCCAATGCATTTAGTTCATTGGTGAACAGGGGAGGTTCATCTCCCCAAGTCTCATTACCAAATAAATTGGCATTCAGCTTCATGATTGCACCAAGGAACTTGGCAACTTGTTTGTCAATGACATCCTCATTCTCTTCAGAAGAAGAATACTCATCAGAACTCATGAATGGCATAAGGAGGTTCAATGGAATCTCTATGGTCTCTAGATGAGCCTCAGAGTCCTTTGGTTCCTCATAGGGAAACTCCTTGTTGATCACTGGACGTCCCAGGAGGTCTTCCTCCTTGGGATTCACGTCCTCCCCTTCCTCCTTGGATTCGGCCATGATGGTTATATCAATGGCCTTGCACTCTCCTTTTGGATTTTCTTCTGTATTGCTTGGGAGAGTACTAGGAGGAATTTCAGTGATCCTTTTACTCAACTGGACCACTTGTGCTTCCAAATTTCTAATGGAGGACCTTGTTTCATTCATGAAACTTACAGTGGCCTTAGATAGATCAGAGACTAAGTTTGCTAAATTAGAGGTACTTTGTTCAGAGTTCTCTGTCTGTTGCTGAGTAGATGATGGAAAAGGCTTGCTATTGCTAAACCTGTTTCTTCCACCATTATTAAAGCCTTATTGAGGCTTTTGTTGATCCTTCCATGAGATATTTGGGTGATTTCTCCATGAGGGATTATAGGTGTTTCCATATGGTTCACCCATGTAATTCACCTCTGCTATTGTAGGGTTTTCAGGATCATAAGCTTCTTCTTCAGCAGATGCCTCTTGAGTACTGTTGGATGCAGCTTGCATTCCATTCAGACTTTGAGAAATCATATTGACTTGCTGAGTCAATATTTTACTCTGAGCCAATATGGCATTCAGAGTATCAATTTCAAGAACTCCCTTCTTTTGAGGCATGCCATTACTCACAGGATTCCTCTCAGAAGTGTACATGAACTGGTTATTAGCAACCATGTCAATGAGTTCTTGAGCTTCTGCAGGCATTTTCTTTAGGTGAATGGATCCTCCTGCAGAAGTATCCAATGACATCTTAGCTAATTCAGACAGACCATCATAGAATATATCCAGGATGGTCCATTCTGAAAGCATGTTAGAAGGACACTTTTTGGTCAGTTCCTTGTATCTCTCCCAAGCTTCATAGAGGGATTCACCTTCTTTCTGTCTGAAGGTTTGAACATCCACTCTAAGCTTACTCAGCTTTTGAGGAGGAAAGAACTTGGCTAAGAAAGCCTTGACCAGCTTATCCCAAGAGTTCAGGCTATCCTTAGGTTGAGAGTCCAACCATATTCTAGCTCTGTCTCTCACAGCAAAAGGGAAAAGCATGAGCCTGTAGACTTCAGGATCTACTCCATTAGTCTTAACAGTGTCACAGATCTGCAAGAATTCAGATAAGAACTAAAAAGGATCTTCAGATGGAAGTCCATGAAACTTGCAGTTTTGCTGCATCAGAGAAACTAATTGAGGTTTCAGCTCAAAATTGTTTGCTCCAATGGCAGGAATTGAGATGCTTCTTCCATGTAAATTGGAAATAGGTGCAGTGAAGTCACCAAGCATTCTCCTTGCATTATTATTATTTTCGGCTGCCATCTCCTCTTCTTGTTTGAAAATTTCTGAAAGGTGCTTGCTGGATTGTTGTAATTTAGCTTCTCTTAGTTTCCTCTTCAGGGTCCTTTCAGGTTTTGGATCTGCTTCAACAAGAATATTCTTGTCCTTGCTCCTGCTCATATGAAAAAGAGGGAACAGAAAAATAATAATAATAGGGACCCTTTTTACCCAGGTATAGAGGTTCCCCTGTGTGAGTAGAAGAAGAAAAGAATGTAATGTAAAGAAGGGAAGAAGAGAAAATTCGAACACAGATGGAAGAGGGGGTTCGAATTTGGGTGTGATGAAGTGTTAGTAGATGAATAAATAAATAAAAGGAGATGAGAGAGAGAAAATTTTCAAAAATTATTTTTGAAAAATGGTTAGTGATTTTCGAAAATTAAAAGAAGAAATAAATTAAAATTGATTTTTGAAACAATTAGTTGATTAAAAAGAATTTTTGAAAAAGAGGGAGATATTTTCAAAAATTACAGAGAGAGAGAGTTAGTTAGGTAGTTTTGAAAAAGATAAGAAACAAACAAAAGTTATTTAGTTAGTTGAAACAAATTTGAAAATCAATTTTTGAAAAGATAAGAAGATAAGAAGTTAGAAAAGATATTTTAAAATCAAAAAATTTTTTTTTTTGAAAAAAGATATGTTTTAAAAAGATATGATTTTGAAAAAGATAGGATAAAAAGATATTTTTGAAAAGATATGATTAAAATTAGTTTTGAAAAAGATTTGATTTTGAAAATCACAATTAATGACTTGATTCACAAGAAATCACAAGATATGATTCTAGAACTTAAAGTTTGAATCTTTCTTAACAAGTAAGTAACAAACTTGAAATTTTTGAATCAAAACATTAATTGTTGATGATATTTTCGAAAATTATGAGATAAAATTAAGAAAAAGATTTTTGAAAAATATTTTTAAAATTTTCGAAAATAAATAAGAAAAATGAAAAAGATTTGATTTTTGAAAAAGATAAGATTTTTAAATTGAAAATTTGATTTGACTCATAAGAAACAATTGAATTTTTAAAAATTTTTGAAAAAGTCAATCCAAATTTTCGAAATTTATGAGAGAAAAAGAGAGAGATATTTTTTTATTTTTGAATTTTTAATGATGAGAGAGAAAAACATAAAAAATGACTCACAACATGAAAATTATGAATCAAAACACATGATGCATGCAAGAATACTATGAATGTCAAGATGAACACCAAGAACACTTTGAAGATCATGATGAACATCAAGAACATATTTTTGAAAAATTTTCAATGCAAAGAAAACATGCAAGACACCAAACTTAGAAATCTTTCATGTTCAGATACTATGAATGCAGAGATGCACATGAAAAACAAGAAAAGACACAAAACAAGAAAACATCAAGATCAAACAAGAAGACTTACCAAGAACAACTTGAAGATCATGAAGAACGCTATGAATGCATGAGTTTTCGAAAAAAAATGAATAAATTTTTAGAAAAAATGCAATTGACACCAAACTTGAAATTGACTCACGACTCAAACAAGAAACACAAAATATTTATTTATTTTTTTTTATTTTAGGATTTTTTTGGATTTTTTTCGAAAATTATTTGAAAAAGAAAAATAAGGATTCCAAAATTTTTAATATGAATTCCAAGAATCTTGCACTCTTAGTCTAAAGCTCCAATCTGAGGGTTAGACATGGCTTAATAGCCAGTCAAGCTTTAGCATGTAAATCAGGTGGATCAGCAGCAGGTGGGTTAGCAACAACTGGCTTGCTCTTGATAATGTTGGGGTGGAAGCCCCAGTCCAAATAAATTTAGACATGGCTTTACATCTAGCCAGGCTTCACATGCTTCATGAAACTCTAGAATTCATTCTTAAAAATTTTGAAGAACATAATAAAAATTTTTTGAAAAGAATTTTTTTTTAAATTTTTTTTCTTTTTTTTTTGGGAAAAACGAAAAAGAAGAAAATATTTTTGAAAAATTTTTGAAAATAAAATAAGAAGAAAATTACCCAATCTGAGCAACACGATGAACCGTCAGTTGTCCAAACTCGAACAATCCCCGGCAACGGCGCCAAAAACTTGGTGCACGAAATTGTGATCCCTGGGGTTGTAAAATTTGTTGTTCGTTCTCTCCCTGGCAATGGCATCAAAAACGGATGCACAGAACCATTGTCCAAACATAACTTCACAACTTCGCACAACTAACCAGCAAGTGCACTGGGTCGTCCAAGTAATAAAACCTTACGTGAGTAAGGGTCGATCCCACGGAGATTGTCGGTAAGAAGCAAGCTATGGTCACCTTGTAAATCTCAGTCAGGCGGATATCAAAAGGTTATAGAGTTTTCGAAAATATATAATAATTAAACATAAAATAAAGATAGAAATACTTATGTAAATCATTGGTGAGAATTTCATATAAGCGTATAGAGATGCTTTCGTTCCTCTGAACCTCTGCTTTCCTGCTGTCTTCATCCAATCAGTCTTACTCCTTTCCATGGCCGGCTTTATGTAAGGACATCACCGTTGTCAATGGCTACTTTTCATCCTTTCTGTGAAAATGGTCCGATGCGTTGTCACTGCATGGCTAATCATCTGGAGGCATCACCGTGGTCAATGGTTGCGTCCCATCCTCTTGTGAAAATGGTCCAAATGCTCTGTCACAGCACGGCTAATCATCTGAGATTCTCGATCATACTGGAATAGGATTCACCCTCCTTTTGCGTCTGTCACTACGCCCAACACTCGCGAGTTTGAAGTTCGTCACAGTCATTCAATCCCAGAGTCCTACTCGGAATACCACAGACAAGGTTTAGACTTTCCGGACTCTCATGAATGCCGCCATCAATCTAGCTTATACCACGAAGATTCTGACTAAGAGATCCAAGAGATATTCATTCAATCTAAGGTGGAACGGAAGTGGTTGTCAGGCACGCATTCATAAGGGAATGATGATGATTGTCACGTTCATCACATTCATATTGAAGTGCGAATGAATATCTTAGAAGCGGAATAAGTTGAATTGAATAAAGAAACATTAGTATTTGTATTAATTCATGAGGAACAGCAGAGCTCCACACCTTAATATATGGAGTGCAGAAACTCTACCGTTGAAAAATACATAAGTGAATATAGGGTAAGCATGGCCGAGTGGCCAGCCTCCCATGGAGGTCTAGAGATCTAAAAATGATCAAAAGATAATTCCAAAGATGTCTAATACAATAGTAAAAAGTCCTATTTATACTAAACTAGTTACTAGGGTTTACAGAAGTAAGTAATTGATGCATAAATCCACTTCCGGGGCCCACTTGGTGTGTGCTTGGGCTGAGCTTGAATGTTACACGTGTAGAGGCTTCTTTTGGAGTTGAACGCCAAGTTGTAACATGTTTTTGGCGTTCAACTCTGGTTCGTGACGTGTTTCTGGCATTTAACTCCAGACAGCAGCGTAGAACTGGCGTTCAACGCCCTTTTGCGTCGTCTAAACTTGGCCAAAGTATAGACTATTATATATTGTTGGAAATCCCTGGATGTCTACTTTCCAACGCAATTAGAAGTGCACGATTTTGAGTTCTGTAGCTTCAGAAAATCCACCTTGAGTGCAGGGAGGTCAGAATCCAACAGCATCAGCAGTCCTTCTTCAACCTCTGAATCTGATTTTTGCTCAAGTCCCTCAATTTCAGCCAGAAAATACCTGAAATCACAGTAAAACACACAAACTCATAGTAAAGTCCAGAAATGTAAATTTAACATAAAAACTAATGAAAACATCCCTAAAAGTAACTAGATTCTACTAAAAACATACTAAAAACAATGCCAAAAAGCGTATAAATTATCCACTCATCAGACAACACTAAATCAACTTGGCGCAATAGTCTCAACTCCACATCTATGCATGAAATTCCCAACTACAAAGGGGATAGCCACAATAAAAGCAGATCAAAAGATGGCACGCCGCTGTTATAACGAAAGTCTAAACCTCAGAGGCAGAGGAGAAGAGTTTCGTACAATTGAGCTTGGCGGAGTTCAGAGACGAGAAGAACTCTGTCCGCAGCCAGAAGGTGAGATAGAGAAGGTTCAGATCGGAGACACCTCAGACAAAACGACTAATATCGGCACGATCCTGAGAGGAAACTCAAAAGAATTACTGGTACAATTCTTACGAGATAATGTCGATCTCTTCGCATGGAAAGCCGCAGACATGCCAGGCATAGACCCCAAGCTAATGTGCCACAAGTTGGCGGTCTATCCAGGATCTCGGCTGGTACAGTAAAGACGAAGAAAACTTGGGCCAAAGTGATCCCAAGCTGTGGAAGAACAGGTACAAGCATTACTGGAGGCAGGATTCATAAGAGAAGTCAAGTACCCACTATGGCTAGCCAACGTCGTCTTGGTGAGAAAATCAAATGGGAAGTGGCGAATGTGCACCGATTACACCGATCTCAACAAAGCCTGCCCAAAAGATCCTTACCAACTCCCAAGTATCGACGCTCTGGTAGATGCTTCCTCCGGATATAGATACCTCTCGTTTATGGACGCATACTCGGGATACAACCAAATCCCCATGTATCCACCAGATCAAGAAAAGACCTCGTTTTTAATGCCGAAAGCGAACTACTGCTACATTATGATGCCTTTCGGTCTCAAGAATGCAGGAGCTACTTATCAAAGGCTAATGAATAAAGTCTTCTCATATCACATCGGAAAAATCATGGAAGTCTATGTGGACGACATGTTGATAAAGACACAAAGTGAAGAGACATTATTGTCTGACCTGGCTCAAGTGTTTGACACTATAAGGAAACATGACATGCGACTCAATCCCGCAAAATGCACCTTTGCAGTAGAAGCGGGCAAATTTTTAGGTTTCATGCTCACACAAAGAGGAATTGAAGCAAATCCGGATAAATGTCAAGCCATACTCAACATGAAAAGCCCAACCTGTGTCAAAGAAGTACAGCAACTCAACGGGAGATTGGCCGCCCTATCCAGGTTCTTAGCAGGATCAGCGATAAGATCTCTCCCCTTCTATGCTACTTTAAGGAAGGGAAAGCAGTTCAAATGGACAACAGAATGTGAACAAGCCTTCCAAGACTTCAAGGAATTCTTAGGACGGCCACCTATCCTATCCCGGCCACAAAAAGGAGAACCGCTCATATTATATCTCGCAGTAGGAAGCCAGGCAATAGCCTCAGCACTAGTCAGAGAAGGTGAAAATGGGCAACAACCCGTCTACTTCATTAGTAAAGCGCTACAGGGATCCGAGTTGAACTACTAGAAGATAGAAAAGTTTGCCTATACTCTCGTTTTAACATCTCGACTTCGCCCGTACTTCCAGGCTCACACCATTAAGGTTCGAACTAACCAGCCAATAAAAGGAATATTGCAGAAAACAGATTTAGCAGGTAAATTTTATAATGGGCAGTCGAGTTATCCGAGTTCGACCTCCAATATGAAGCTCGGACGGCCATCAAATCACAGTATCTGGCCGACTTCATCGCAGAATTCACAGATGCCCTGGAAATTCCCACAGAATGGAATCTCTATGTGGACGGTTCTTCAAATAAGACTGGAAGCGGCGCAGGTGTGATAATAGAAAGCAACCAAGGAACCCAAGTTGAGCTCTCCCTCAAGTTCGAGTTCCCGGCCTCAAACAACCAGGTGGAATATGAAGCGTTATTAGCTGGTTTGAAGCTGGCTAAAGAGGTTGGAGCTCAAAAACTCAACATTTACAGCGATTCACAAGTAGTCACCTCACAGATAACAGGGAGCTACCAAGCCAAAGATCCCACCATGAAAAGTATTTGGATAAAACCAAGGAACAGCTCGGACAACTCGGGAAATATAAGATCTGCCACATACCCCGCGAACAAAATGCCCGAGCTGACGCACTCTCGAAACTAGCCAGCACCAAACCAGGGGGCAACAATAAAAGCCTCATCTAGGAAATGCTACAGAACCCGTCAATCTCGGAAGAGGAAAAAATCCTAGCCATAACAAGTCAGGACCAAGGATGGATGACCCCAATAATTAACTACCTCAAAGCAGAAATACTCCCCACAGAAGAAAAAGAGGCAAAGAGGTTAAAAAGGGAGGCACAGTACTACACTATCATAAACAACATCCTATACAAAAGAGGGATCTCAATACCATTACTAAAATACATGCCGACCTCCAACACAAGGGAAGTGCTAGAAGAAGTACACGGCGGCATTTGCGGAAATTATCTCGGAGCACGAGCTCTCGCCAAAAAAGTACTCTGGGCGGGATTTTATTGGACAACTCTACAGAAAGAAGCTACAGAATTTGTAAAGACATGTCCACCATGTCAGAAACATGCCAACTTTCACATCGCCCCGCCAGAAGAGCTTATCAGCGTAACTTCGCCTTGGCTGTTTGCAAAATGGGGACTTGATCTTCTCGGACCCTTCCCCCAGGGATCAGGACAAGTTAAATTCCTCAGAGTAGGGGTAGACTATTTCACAAAGTGGATCGAGGCAGAGCCCCTAGCCAACGCCACTGCTCAAAGAAGCCGAAAATTCCTATATAGAAACATTGTCACAAGGTTCGGGGTTCCACACTCCATCACCACAGACAATGGCACTCAATTCATGGATGCAGGCTTCAGAAAATTAGTAGCCGACTTGAACATAAAGTACCAGTACACCTCCGTGGAACATCCGCAAGCCAATGGACAGGCCGAAGCCGCCAACAAAGTCATATTGGCCGGGTTAAAACGGAGATTACAAGACGCAAAGGGAGCCTGGGCAGAAGAGCTTCCACAAGTTCTATGGGCGTATCGAACGACGCCACAATCCACCACAAAGGAATCCCCCTTCCGGTTAGCATACGGAATAGAAGCAATGATCCCAGTAGAGATTGAGGAAGGATCGCCTAGAGTGGTTCATTACAATGAGGAAGTAAACTCCCAACTTCAGAGGGAAGAGCTCGACCTACTACCTGAAATCCAAGAAAGATCTCGGATCAGGGAAGAAGCACTAAAATGTCGAATGGCTTCCAGATATAATCAAAGGGTAGTGCTGAGAAGTTTCGTAGAGAATGATCTCATCCTAATCCGAAATGATATTGGAACAACTTGACCAGGAGAAGGAAAGTTGGCAGCAAACTGGAAAGAACCCTACCGAGTTGTAGAAGTACTTGGGAAGGGCTACTACAGACTGTCCGAACTCGATGGATGAGAGCTTCTCAGATCATGGCACGCTTGCAACCTAAGAAGGTACTACAGCTAGAAAAAGTAAAAGATCTCACTATTGGATGCACTCTTTTTCCTGAAAAGGTTTTTTAATGAGGCACCAAGTTGAGACTCAGACACTATCCGACTTAAAGAGATGAAAAATTCCCACATGTATATATTTGCACTTTCTTTTGAATAAAATATATTTTAGATATTCTACAAGTTTCCAAGACGCATTAATCTGAAGCATTCATCGTCCGATTATAAAGCAACAGATCGGCATAAAGTGAAAAACAATTTCACTGCACGATCACGATAAAGACAATCGTTCGATAAAGGTGAAAACGTGATTCACCTAAAAGACGATCTAAAGATAGCAACCACCTTCTACAAATCGGCAAAGATGAACACATAATAATGTAAGAAGTTATCGAAAGTGATCCGGAAAAAGAACCTGACGAGGTCTTATGGATTGCTAAATAATAACTTAAAGACTGGCCGACGTTAAGAAGTCGGACCAAGTCAACCCAAGTTATAAGTAAACCTTGGAAAGAGGTCTGGCCAACCCTATTAAAGAGGATTACTTTAACTTAGAAGGGCCCGACATGGCAAAGTTAGCCCAAAATGAAAAAGTTATAAAAGTAGTCCCTGAAAGAGACTTGACAAAGGTCTAAAAAAGAGGACTACAAAAATAACTTAGAAAGAGGACGACACAAAGAAGTCGACCTCCTACAAACAAGTTATAAAAGTAATCCCTGAAAGAGATCTGACAAAGATCCAAGAAAGAGGATTACAAAAATAACTTAGAAGAGATCGACATAACGAAGTCGGTCTCCTACAACAAACAAGTTATAAAAGTAATCCCTGAAAGAGATCTGACAAAGATCCAAGAAAGAGGATTACAAAAATAACTTAGAAGAGATCGACATAGCGAAGTCGGTCTCCTACAACAAACAAGTTATAAAAAGTAATCCCTGAAAGAGATCCGACAAAGATCCAAGAAAGAGGATTACAAAATAACTGAGAAAAGATCGACATGACGACGTCAGTCAACTACGAAACTACTTGTAAAAGGACAAAGAAGTCGGTCATACGACCTCCAAGTACAAAGCAGTTCAAAGAGGCTGAGCAACAAGGCTTCAACATTCTCGAAACACATAAAGAAGCTAAGACAGGCGCAAGCAAGCATGACATAAAATAACAAAGCTTCAAGATCAGACCCAAAAGCTTAGAAGCTACTCGTTGTGTTTTTCAAAATAATGGGTTGCTAAACAAGCAACCAGAAAGAGTGTCAGCAAAATAAACCAACCACGAAATACAGAGTTTTAAAGCCCACAAGCCGGGCCAACTACACAAATATCCAAAATAAATCAGCTAAAGATTAGAAGAATTTTTAGCAGCATCAGTCTGAGGAGAAGGAGGGCGAGCCTAGAGAGGAACAGCATCCACAGTACCATCGTTCCGGTTTAAGATCTGGCAGTCAGGATCAGAAGAAGGAGGGCCGACCTCAGCAGGAGGAACAGCAGGAGCTGACACCTTGGCAGAAGACACAGGGAGGGGATCGACATCATCATCATCCTCGTCATCAGGGACAATCTTACCATCCCTAACAATATTATCCAGGCTGAAGAGAGTAAGGTCGGCCTCGGGAGCAATAATCTGAACTTGCTCTTTCAGGTTCTCATAGGCAGTAGTTACGCTGCCAACAAGATGACCCTGGAGCTCGGAGTAATCAGCTCGGGCATTCTCCAACTCCGCCTTCAGACGCATTCCTTCCCGATAGGATGTAACATAGCTGTTTTTATGCCTCAGTGTCGTGTCCTCGGCCAGCCTCACAGAAGCCGCCAGAGAAAGTGAACTCGCCTTCTCGTTCTCCAGATCCTTCTCCAACTTGGCTACCTTTACTTCAAGCTCCTCCTTCAGGCCCTTCATCCGATCAAACTCCTGTTTAGCCTCCTCCATAAAGGCTTTGGTGGCGTGGAGAGGAAGATTTTGAGTAGTCCGGTATAGGGCAGCCCCCATATACGCCATTCTAACACTACTTCGAGTTATAAAGTCCAGATGGCAAAGGAGCGACACATCGTCCATAGGAGGGGCACCGTAGGGACCGATTTGTTGATCCACAAATTCAATTACATTAAAGTCAGGAGCATCAAGGTTGAAAGGCTCAGCTATTTTTTGTTTCTTGTTGGGAGGAGCACCAGAACTAGAGGCAGAAGTCAGTGGTGGGTCAGCCAGACGAACCCGAGGAGTATGGATCACCTTCCTCGGTCCAGGAGAACTCGGCACAAGTGGCTTTACTTGCACTTGGGAAGATCCCTCCCCGGCTGCCTTGGCCGAGATGTTCTGAGCAGCAGTCGCCTTCTTTGCCCTTTTGAAGGCCTTCATGGAATCATTGTTTTTTGACATCTCTGTAAATACAAAATCAGCCACAATAAAGGGTTACAATCACAAGATGAGGAAGCCAAACTAGGAAACAAGTATAGAAACAAGTCAGGCAAATACCCAAAACAGCCCGGACCAGGGATGGGTCATTCAAAAATCTTTTTGTATCAAGATGGGGTGGTGCTCCCCATAAATCCTGAAGAACAACAACAAAGGCACGCTCAACATCGTCAAACATCTCCCAGGAATAGCGAGACACTCTCACATCCTTCTGCCACTCTAGAGGGAAAGAAGTCTCATCATTTTCATCAAGAAAAAAGGGGCGGGCCCCCTCGACAGCACAAACTTTAAAGAAGTAATTCTTGAAATCCTTAAAGGACTCATCATAAATAGCAAACACTTTATGGCCCTGGGCAGACCTGAAAGAAACCTAGGAAGCTTTCTTTTTCGAAGAGCCACCAGGCTTGGCGGAAACAAACAGATAAAGGAAGAGAGCCTGAGAAGGTGTTACACCTAACTCTTGGCAAAGTAGCTAAAAAATTTTGATAAAACCCCAGGAATTCGGGTGAAGCTGGGATGGGACAATATTACACGATCACAATAGGTCGGTCTCAAAAGCAGTAAAAGGAAAAATAATGTCCAGTTGACTGAAGAAATATTCGTAGGCATAGAAGAAGGGACGCTTCCCCTCGATGAAGGTCGGAAAACAAACCCTCTCATCAGAATCAGGAGCAACAAGCTCATAATCCCTCTCCCAGGCACTGTTACCACAAATCCTATGACGCTTCCTCGGCTCTATGCAAAATTCAGCATCCACAACAGAAACACACATCAAGACAAGGGAGTCCAGCCAATCGGACATCCCCTCGGGAACTCTGGAAGACATCTCTACAATGTTATTGCGAGAAGACATGAGGCCAACTAATCCTACAATAAAAAAAAGAGATAGGATTACTAAAAATATCTCGGACGAGGGATAAAATAACTCGATCAAAATGATACAGGCAAACAAACAGACAAGAAAAACCCCAAGACTCAAACCAAAGTCTCGGGGCATCCTTTGGAGGCAGTAACAAAGCAAGGTTTTCAGGAAAAATCTATAGCTCGCACCCCAGCACCTCTCAAGCAAGAAAAGAAGACTACAAACAGATGGCATTTTTCATCAAAGCAAAACACAAAAAGTCATCAAAATACTTTTGCCTCATGGTCTACCAGCAAAAAAGCATGCATCCCCAAACACCAAGGCACGCAAAGTAGAAACCATCAAAGGTGCAACCGTTTTTAGAATCAGACAAAAAGCAATCTTCAAACAAAGTGAGGAAAAGATGCAGATTTTCTGGGTATTGGTATCAGACAGAAACAACAGAACATGCAAAAGTCCTAAAAAGCATCAAGCAACAGGAAAGGCAAAAAGGATCATGCAGAAGATAAAGAAACTCCTAGAACACACATTTCAACAACAATTAGGCGCGACAAAAACAGAAAGATCCAAATTTTCTCTAAAGTAAAATCAAAACTTCATCACAAAGCCAAAGCAACGAAAGAAAAAGAAAATACGGATGGAACTCACCTGGAGAAGGAAGAAGCTTCAAAGGAAAAAAGGAGACGTAAAAATGAAAGCTGCCCAGAAAATCGCCAAGCGACGCCGCAACGCAAGAAAAGCAGAAATGTGGGCGAAAGACAGAGAGCGAGAGAACAAAGGAAGAAATTGCGAAGAAGTTACAAAAAGAGCGAAGAAGAGAAACCGTTTTTGGGCTTTCGAAAATCAAAATAAAGAGCCAACGAAAAATGGGGCAATTAATACTAATTAATGAAAGTATTAAACCCTCACACGTTCCCAAAGCGCTGATATTCAAGCGCGCGCTTTTAGAGGAAAATGTTCTACACTCAAAAGCTGCTACAAAGGAATCGACGAAATGCTTGAGTTCAGCTTCATTAGAGAAGGACCGAAGTCAAGGACTCGCCCCCAAAACGAAGAAGACCGAGCTCAAGTAGGGGCACTGTTCATACCCTAGGTCGAGCTGTCCAAACCGGGATGTTCAGTAGCAAAGTGACCGACCTCTTTAGGTCAAGCGGACCGACTTCTTCACAAAGAACTCGACCAAATCGACAGGAAAGCCCAAAGAAGGATCCAACTCAAGGAATACGACCCAGATCCAAGAGGCAGCCCACGCCTATAGAGATAAGGGCGGTTCCATGGAAGATAAGCTGACCTCACCCAAAGATAAGATAAGATAAGATAACTAACTTATCTTATCTAAAAAGGTCACTCCTCATCACTATAAATATACTGGAGCACTGATGAGCGGATAATTTATACGCTTTTTGGCATTATTTTTAGTACGTTTTTAGTAGAATCTAGTTACTTTTAGGGATGTTTGCATTAGTTTTTATGTTAAATTCACATTTCTGGACTTTACTATGAGTTTGTGTATTTTTCTGTGATTTCAGGTATTTTCTGGCTGAAATTGAGGGACTTGAGCAAAAATCAGATTCAGAGGTTCAAGAAGGACTGCTGATGTTGTTGGATTCTGACCTCCCTGCACTCAAAATGAATTTTCTGGAGCTACAGAACTCAAAATGGCGCGCTTTCAATTGCGTTGGAAAGTAGACATCTAGGGATTTCCAGCAATATATAATATCCATACTTTGTCCAAGTTTAGATGACGCAAACTGGCGTTCAACGCCAGCTCTCTGTCCAATTCTGGAGTCCAGTGCCAGAAACAAGTTGCAAAGTGGAGTTTAACGCCCAAACTGGCACAAAAGCTGGCGTTCAACTCCAAGAATGACCTCTCCACGTGTAGACTTCAAGCTCAGCCCAAGCACACACCAAGTAGGCCCCGGAAGTGGATTTATGCATCAATTACTTACTTCTGTAAACCCTAGTGACTAGTTTAGTATAAATAGGACTTTTTACTATTGTATTAGATATCTTTGGATTATATTTTGATCTATTGATCACGTTTGGGGGCTGGCCATTCGGCCATGCCTGGACCTTTCACTTATGTATTTTCAACGGTAGAGTTTCTACACTCCATAGATTAAGGTGTGGAGCTCTGCTGTTCCTCAAAGATTAATGCAAAGTACTACTGTTTTTCTATTCAATTCAACTTATTTCGCTTCTAAGATATTCATTCGCATTTCAACATGAATGTGATGAACGTGACAATCATCATCATTCCCCATGAACACGTGCCTGACAACCACATCTGTTCTACCTTAGATTGAATGAGTATCTCTTGGATCTCTTAATCAGAATCTTCGTGGTATAAGCTAGATTGATGGCGGCATTCATGAGAGTTCGGAAAGTCTAAACCTTGTCTGTGGTATTCCGAGTAGGACTCTGGGATTGAATGACTATGACGAGCTTCAAACTTGCGAGTGCTGGGCGTAGTGACAGACGCAAAAGGAGGGTGAATCCTATTCCAGTATGATCGAGAATCTCAGATGATTAGCCGTGCTGTGACAGAGCATTTGGACCATTTTCACAAGAGGATGGGATGTAGCCATTGACAACGGTGATGCCCTTACATAAAGCCAGCCATGGAAAGGAGTAAGACTGATTGGATGAAGACAGCAGGAAAGCAGATGTTCAGAGGAACGAAAGCATCTCTATGCGCTTATCTGAAATTCTCACCAATGATTTACATAAGTATTTCTATCCTTATTTTATTATTTAATTTTGAAAACTCCATAATTATTTTATATCCGCCTGACTGAGATTTACAAGGTGACCATAGCTTGCTTCATACCTACAATCTCTGTGGGATCGACCCTTATTCACGTAAGGTTTATTACTTGGACGACCCAGTGCACTTGCTGGTTAGTTGTATCGAAGTTGTGACAAATTATGAATTGAGATTAGAGCACCAAGTTTTTGGAGCCATTACCAAAGATCACAATTTCGTGCACCAAGTTTTTGGCGCCGTTGCCGGGGATCATTCGAGTTTGGACAACTGACGGTTCATCTTGTTGCTCAGATTAGGTAATTTTCTTTTTGTTTTCTTTTCAAAAATTTTTCAAAAATATTTCAAAAATTTCTCCTTTATTTTCGAAAAAAATTTTAAAATAAAATTGTTTTCAAAAATATATTTTTCTTTAGAATTTTTAAGAATGAATTCTAGAGTTTCATGAAGCATGTTGAAGCATGCTGGCTATAAAACCATGTCTAAATTCTTTTGGACAGAGGTTTTGGCTTAAAATTGAATGAATTACTCCCATATTTATGCTAAAGCTTGACTGGCTATTAAGCCATGTCTAACCTTCAGATTGGAGCTTTAGACTAAGAATTGAAGATTCCTGGAATTCATATTAAAAATTTTGAAATCCTTATTTTTCTTTTTCAAATAATTTTCTAAAAATACAAAAAAAAAATCATAAAATCATAAAAATCAAAAATATTTTTTGTGTTTCTTGTTTGAGTCTTGAGTCAGTTTTTAAGTTTGGTGTCAATTGCATACTCATCTTGCATTTTTCGAAAATTGCATTCATGCATTGCATTCATCATGATCTTCAAGTTGTTCTTGATAAACCTTCTTGATTGATCTTCATATTTTAGTGTTTTGTGTGTATGGTGTTTTTCATATGCATTCTTGAATTCATAGAGTCTAAACATGAAAGATTTCTAAGTTTGGTGTCTTGCATGTTTTCTTTGCATTAAAAAGTTTCAAAAATAAGTTCTTGATGTTCATCTTGAGATTCAAAGTGTTCTTGGTGTTCATCTTGACATTCATAGCATTTTTGCATACATTCATTATTTTGATCCAAAATTTTCATGCATTGCATCATTTTCATGTTTTTTCTCTCTCATCATTAAAAATTCAAAAATAAAAAAAATATCTTCCCCTTTTTCTCTCTTAAAATTTCGAAAATTAGATTTGACTTTTTCAAAAAATTTTAAAATCTAGTTGTTTTTATGAGTCAAATCAAATTTTCAATTTAAAAATCTTATCTTTTTCAAAATCTTTTTCAAAAAAAAAAAATAAAATCTTTTTCACTTTTCTTATTTATTTTCGAAAATTTTAAAAATATTTTTCAAAAATCTTTTTCTTATCTTTATCACATAATTTTCGAAAATAACATCATCAATTAATGTTTTGATTCAAAAATTTCAAGTTTGTTACTTACTTGTTAAGAAAGATTCAAACTTTGAGTTCTAGAATCATATTTTGTGATTTCTTGTGAATCAAGTCATTATTTGTGATTTTAAAAATCAAATCTTTTTCAAAACTAATTTCAATCATATCTTTTCAAAAATATCTTCTTATCTTATATTTTTCAAAAATTTGATTTCAAAATATCTTTTCTAACTTCCTATCTTCTTATCTTTTCAAAATTGATTTTCAAATTTGTTTCAACTAACTAACTAATTTTTTGTTTGTTTCTTATCTTTTTCAAAACTACCTAACTAACTCTCTCTCTCTCTAATTTTCGAAAATATCTTCCCACTTTTTCAAAATTTCTTTTTTTATTGACTAATTATTTTAATTTTCAAAAAATTACTAACCTTTTTCAAAAACTATTTTCGAAAATCACTAACTCTTTTTCAAAAATAATTTTCGAAAATCCTTCTCCCTCATCCCCTTCTAATTATTTATTCATCTACTAACACTTCTCTTCATCTCACATCACTGCTCCTATCCTTACCCTTGTGTTTGGATTCTTCATTCTTCTTCACCCCTATTCCTTTTCTTCTTCTACTAACAATAAGGAACCTCTTTACTGTGACATAGAGGATTTCTCTTCTTTTCTTGTTCTCTTCTCTTTCTTTTGAGCAGGAACAAGGAAAAAGGCATTCTTGTTGAAGCTGATCTAGAACCTGAAAGGACTCTGAAGAGAAAACTAAGAGAAGCTAAATTACAACAATCCAAAGACAACCTTATTGAAAATTTCGAACAGGAAGAGGAGATGGCAGCCGAAAATAATAATAATGCAAGGAGAATGCTTGGTGACTTTACTGCACCTAATTCTAATTTACATGGAAGAAGCATCTCCATCCCTACCATTGGAGCAAACAATTTTGAGCTGAAACCTCAGCTAGTTTCTCTGATGCAGCAGAATTGCAAGTTTCATGGACTTCCATCTGAAGATCCCTTTCAGTTCTTAACTGAATTCTTGCAGATCTGTGATACTGTTAAGACTAATAGAGTAGATCCTGAAGTCTACAGGCTCATGCTTTTCCCTTTTGCTGTAAGAGACAGAGCTAGAGTGTGGTTAGACTCTCAACCCAAAGACAGCCTGAACTCTTGGGATAAGCTGGTCATGGCTTTCTTAGCCTAGTTCTTTCCTCCTCAAAAGCTGAGCAAGCTTAGAGTGGATGTTCAAACCTTCAGACAGAAAGAAGGTGAATCCCTCTATGAAGCTTGGAAAAGATACAAGCAGCTGACCAAAAAGTGTCCTTCTGACATGCTTTCAGAGTGGACCATCCTGGATATATTCTATGATGGTTTATCTGAGCTATCAAAGATATCATTGGATACTTCTGCAGGTGGATCCATTCACCTAAAGAAAATACCTGCAGAAGCTCAAGAACTCATTGACATGGTTGCTAATAACCAGTTCATGTACACTTCTGAGAGGAATCCTGTGAGTAATGGGATGCCTATGAAAAAGAGAGTTCTTGAAATTGATACTCTGAATGCCATATTGGTTCAGAACAAAATATTGACTCAGCAAGTCAATATGATTTCTCAGAGTCTGAATGGAATGCAAGCTGCATCCAACAGTACTCAAGAGGCATCTTCTGAAGAAGAAGCTTATGATCCTGAGAACCCTGCAATAGCAGAGGTGAATTACTTAGGTGAACCTTATGGAAACACCTATAATCCATCATGGAGAAATCATCCAAATTTCTCATGGAAGGATCAACAAAAGCCTCAACAAGGCTTTAATAATGGTGGAAGATACATGTTTAGCAATAGCAAGCCTTTTCCATCATCCACTCAGCAACAGATAGAGAACTCTGAACAAAATACCTCTAAATTAGCAAACTTAGTCTCTGATCTATCCAAGGCCACTGTAAGTTTCATGAATGAAACAAGGTCTTCCATTAGAAATTTAGAAGCACAAGTGGGCCAGCTGAGTAAAAGGATCACTGAAATCCCTCCTAGTGCTCTCCCAAGTAATACAGAAGAAAATCCAAAAGGAGAGTGCAAGGCCATTGAATTAATCACCATGGCCGAACCTGTAATGGAAGGAGAGGACGTGAATCCCAAGGAGGAAGACCTCCTGGGACGTCCAGTGATCAATAAGGAGCTTCCCTTTGAGGAACCAAAGGGATCTGAGACTCATCTAGAGACCATAGAGATTCCATTGAACCTCCTTATGCCATTCATGAGCTCTGATGATTATTCCTCTTCTGAAGAGAATGAGGATATTACTGAAGAGCAAGCTGCCAAGTTCCTTGGTGCAATCATGAAGCTGAATGCCAAATTATTTGGTATTGAGACTTGGGAAGATGAACCTCCCTTGTTCACCAATGAACTAAGTGATCTGGATCAACTGACATTACCTCAGAAGAAACAGGATCCTGGAAAGTTCTTAATACCTTGTACCATAGGCACCATGATCTTTAAGGCTCTGTGTGACCTTGGTTCAGGGATAAACCTCATGCCCCTCTTTGTAATAGAGAAACTGGGAATCTTTGGGGTGCAAGCTGCTAAAATCTCATTAGAGATGACAGACAATTCAAGAAAACAAGCTTATGGACAAGTAGAGGACGTGTCAGTAAAGGTTGAAGGCCTTTACATTCCTGCGGATTTCATAGTCCTAGATACTGGGAAGGATGAGGATGAATCCATCATCCTAGGAAGACCTTTCCTAGCCACAGCAAGAGCTGTGATTGATGTGGACAGAGGAGAATTGATCCTTCAAATAAATGAAGACAACTTTGTGTTTACAACTCAAGGATCTCTCTCTGCATCCATGGAGAGGAAGCATAAAAAGCTTCTCTCAAAGCAGAGTCAAACAAAGCCCCCACAGTCAAACTCTAAGTTTGGTGTTGGGAGGCCACAACCAAACTCTAAGTTTAGTGTCAAACCCCCATATCCAAACTCTAAGTTTGGTGTTGGGAGGTCTCAACAAAGCTCTGTACATCTGTGAGGCTCCATGAGAGCCCACTGTCAAGCTATTGACATTAAAAAAGCGCTTGTTGGGAGGCAACCCAATGTTTATTTATCTAATTTTCATTGTTTTCATGTTTTATTAGGTTGATGATCATGTGGAGTCACAAAATAAAAAAATAAAAATTGAAAACGGAATCAAAAATAGCAGAAGAAAAGTCACACCCTGGAGGAAGACCTTACTGGCGTTTAAACGCCAGTAAGAAGCATGTTTTGGGCGTTAAACGCCAGAACAGAGCATGGTTCTGGCGCTGAACGCCAGAAATGGGCAGCATCTGGGCGTTTGAACGCCAGAATTGCACCCTGGAGAAGAGCTAGCGCTGAACGCCCAGAACAAGCATGGTTCTGGCGTTCAACGCCAGAAATGGGCCACAAATGGGCGTTCAACGCCCAGAACAAGCACCAATCTGGCGCTGAACGCCCAGAGTTGTCTGTAAGGGCATTTTGCATGCCCAATTTGGTGCAAGGTTGTAAATCCTTGAACACCTCAGGATCTGTGGACCCCACAGGATCACCTCAGGATTTGTGGACCCCACAGGATCCCCACCTACCTCCACTCACTTCTTCTCACCCCTCTTTCACACAATCCCATAAACACTCTTTCCCAAAACTCTTTACCAATCACCTCAATCTCTCTTCCCTATCACCACTTCACCACTCACATCCATCCACTCTTCCCCATAAACCTACCTCATAAACTCGACCTACCTTCAAAATTCAAAATCAATTTCCCACCCAACCCCACCCTAAATGGCCGAAACCTACCCCCCTCCCTTCCCTATATATAGCTGATGAGATATTTTGGAGGAAAAATAAATCTCTTCCAAAACACCACAAATCTAACCGGCAAGTGCACCGGGTCGCATCAAGTAATAAAAACTCACGGGAGTGAGGTCAATCCCACAGGGATTGAAGGATTGAGCAATTTTAGTTTAGTGGTTAATTTAGTCAAGCAAATCACGATTTGGTTGATGGTTTTGTGACTTGCAGAATTAAATTGCATTGAAGTAAAGAGAACAAGAAATAAATTGCTGAAACTTAAAGAACAAGAAATTAAATGACAGAAACTTAAAGTGCAAGAAATGTAAATTGCGGAATCTTAAAGTGCAAGGAATGTAAATTGCTTGAAATGTAAAGGGGATTGGGATGTGGATTTGCAGAAATTAAACAAGGAAAAATTAAATTGCATCAAACAGAAGAGTAAAAGGGAATTGGGATTGAACCGGAAATGAAGCAGAAAAGTAAATGAACATAAGAAGCAGTAAACAGGGAATTGAAATGGAAATTCAGATCTCAGGACCCAGAGACTAGAAAACCAAGTCTAGATCTCAATGCCTTCCTAGATCCAACAAGAACAATTGCAAGGAAATTGTAAATTGCAAAGAAAAGAGATGAAGAAGAATGAACCGGAAACGGAAATTCAATTAAGCAGTAAATAAACAGAGAGATCCAAGATTGAGATTGAAACAGAATTTCTTCAATTCTCCAATCCAAGATCCAAGACAAAAGTAAAATGAAATTGAAAGCAATGGAAACAAAGAAATTAAAGTTCAAAAGCTCTCCGAAAACTATTATGAAAATTCCAAAAGGAAAGCTCCCCGAATAACTTGAATTCTATCCTATTTATACACTTTCAAAAATGATCTTCAAGCCTTGAGTTGGGCCTTTGTTCTTGGTGGAATTGGGTTGAAAGAGGCCTTGGTTGATTGCTCTTGAAGTTTGAAGAAGAACCAAAGTGAACCAATTGAACCGGGTTTGAGGTTAGCAAAAGTTGGACCAAAAGTTTGAGCCAAAGTTAGGGGTCTAACTTTGGCTCCAACTTTTCATATCAGCTTAGCACATTCTGCTGGTATGAACGTTGGTGCCAACGTTAGGGGTCTAACTTTGACCCTAACGTTGGCAATGCCTTGTATGTTAGTGGCGCCAACGTTAGCCTCCAAGTTAGGGGGCTAACGTTGGCGCAAACGTTGGCTCCTTCTCCATTGTAATTCATGTGCCAACGTTAGCCTCCAAGTTAGGGGGCTAACGTTGGCGCAAACGTTGGCCCTTCTCCCTTATGTGTTCATGTGCCAACGTTAGCCTCCAAGTTAGGGGGCTAACGTTGGCGCAAACGTTGGATGGCCAGGGAGGAATTCATGTGCCAACGTTAGCCTCCAAGTTAGGGGGCTAACGTTGGCGCAAACGTGGGATGGCCAGGGAGGAAATTTCAAGTTCCAACGTTAGCCTCCAAGTTAGGGGGCTAACGTTGGGGCTAACTTCTTGCTTCCTGGTTCAATTTCACTTATTCCATTGTCCTCTCTTCACTCCTAGCCATTCCTCTTTGCTTCAACCTTTCTCCAAGCTTTCTTCACCTATCATTAATCAACCAAACTTATCAAAGCTATGCTCAAAATCATGAGATATTCATTCTTTCATAATATGCAACAAATATAGCATAAAACCTCATGAAATGGCATAAATTCATATATGGTTGGTTCAATAAAGGGAAACATGAAAATCTACTCAATTAGCTTGCTTGTAGCTCAAGAAAGTGCATAATTCTAATGAAAACAAAAGAAAAAGACTAGCTAAAATAGGCTAGGATGACTTGTCATCACAACACCAAACTTAAAGCTTGCTTGTCCTCAAGCAAGAAATAGATTTCTGCTCCAAGGTTCTTTCAATTGAGATGGATTGAGGAACATTTGTAAAGTGCAGTGAGTGAAGTGATCAAGTATCAGTGGGGTGAACTCTAAATCATATGCTCATGCAAGGGCTTCAGTGCTCACTAGTCCTTACATATTGGGAGTCATAGGTCTTAGGATTTTCATCCAAATGGTATCATGGAGGTCTCTTTATATGTAATCACCTTGAAGCAGCTTATAGTTTCTGTGCTTTGGCCTCGACTCTAAGTATCATGTCTCAAAGCGGCTCTTTAGATAAGCTTTCAATCAATACTCCTAAACCAGTTGGTTTTAAGGTATTAGGTGTTAAAGCACCCCTAAGGATTTACTTGCTCAAGCCTCTTTCCTTGACACACTTCAACCATAAGCATTTACTAGGATAACAACTCTTTGAGTTTTTGTTTCTTTCTTTCTTTTTCTGCCTAGTAATTGATGCTCAGAGCCTTGGGCCATATTCTTTTTGTTTTTGTATTTTCTTTTCTTTCTTTTGTTTTGTTTGCTGCTTCTTGGATCAATAAATTTTTGAGAATCTCCACAATACTTCTTTGAACTTCATGTCCCGCCTATGAGCTCCCATGCAAGTTTTCACAAGCATGCAACCTCAATACATTATCATACAACTAGAACCACCACTTCTCCTAATCTTTTGCTTGCCTCAAAATTGTTTAATTCCTCAATCCTTCTTTTCAAAGAACTTTCATATGATGCATTTCTTGGAAATTGAGTGCAAACAAGTTTTGAAGATGAGAATGTTGTGAATGATCAAGCCTCTTGCTTATTGAATTATAAAGAAAGACTATGCTATGCAGGCAGGGGTAATTAAAAACTATGCTATGCAGATAGGCAGGGTAGATCAGAATACAATCCAACTTTCAATTACAGCAACATTTGATGCAAAACAATGACTTAACAATACAACCTGTTGAAGTTTACTTGCTTTCCTTCTTCTCATCATCATCATTGCTGTCCTATATGTTCATCTTTCTCCTTTTTGATGATGTTCAAACTTCCAAAAGCTTGTATGTCATTCTGCAATGATATTGAAAGTTGCTTGTTCCCCAAGCACTTGAAAAATGGTTAGCTTGCATGATTTATTTTGCGGGCTTTTTGAACTTACTTTGGTGTGGGAACACCAAACTTAGTACCTTGCCGATGCATTAGATTAACCATGTGTGAAACTCTTTTTCTTCTTTTTCAAAAGCAATAAAAATGAAATTAGGAAACAGCAGAATAGTTAACTAGTTTATCCAACATGCTTGAAGCCAGCATTATGCAGAAGGTGAGAATGTGTTTTATGATGAGATTTTGGTGGAACACAAAACTTAGAATCCTTCATTCTCCCTTAGATTGTTTTGGTGTGCAACACCAAACTTAGTTTCTTGCATTATAGATAACTAATTAACCTTTTTATTAAAATGGTTATGAAAGGGAAACTACCTCAGGTTGGGTTGCTCCCAACAAGCGCTCTTTTATTGTCACTAGCTTGACATCCTTCACTCTGTGCTCATGGAAGTTGAGGCTTCTGTTGCCTCAGGTTTCCTCCTCTTGCTATGGGCTTCCTTCCTTCTATTTCTCTTTCCATAGCCTTCTTATTTTCCTCCATGACTCCCTTCTCTTTCAACACAGAATCCTTTTCATGGCTCTTTGGGTTCAGAGTCCCCTTTTTCTCACCCAATTCAGCAAGGTTTTGCACTAATTGTTCCACCTGCCTTTCAAGTCTTCTAAGTGAAGCCTCCTGGTTCTTGCTTATCATCTCTTGATGCTTCTTTATTTCTTCCCGCTCTATTGCCATCATTTCTTGAATTTTGATGGACCTCTCCATCAGCATTTCTAGAATATAAATCCTTTGAAAGGTTGGAAGTGGTTGTGGCAATTGTGATGGTTGATGAAGGTCATTTTGAGCGAATGGTGAGGTAGGACGGGGTTGGAAGTGTGTGTGATTGTTGTTGTGGGGGTGTGTTTTAAGTTGATTTTTGAAGTTGGGATTGTTGCAGTTGAAGTCCCTTGGTCTTTGGTTTTGGTTCTCAACCCCCTTCCCATTAGAATGAGTTCTCCAAGGTGGATTGTACACATCATTCTGAGGTCTGTTCTGGAGCATGCTGGAGTGATTGCTTGGAGCTTGTAGTTGCTCATAGCTTTGTTGCTCATGGTTAATGGCCCCAAAGCTTTGTTCAGCTTGATTACACCCATATGAGCTTTGAGTCAGGTTGTATGTATGTACTACAGCATGTCTCAACTCAGTGATTTTTTTAGCCATCATATCTAATTGTTGTAGAGTCTGCTGATGCATCTGCTTGTTTTGACTTATTACTGCACGAGCACCTTCAATTTCTTTCTCTAATGGATGCACTTCTGCCTCTTGCTTAATAACTCTTTGTGATGGGTTAAATTTGACTAGGAGTCCATTCATCAGTTCTTCCCATCCGATAATGCTTCCTTGTGGAAAAGCTTCAAACCATTGGGCAACATCATTCATGGCTATGGATAGTTGCTTCGAACCATGGATTACATTATCGTCCATGGTGGGGGTATTACTCTCATGATTGCTCGAATTTGTTGAGTTCCCTTCCATGATCTGCACAGTCACAACCAATTCAAGTGAAGATAGAGCATATTCAGGCCAGGATATGATTGAAGGATCAGTTGACACAAAGTATCAAACAGTTGGCAAACTTGAGAGAGTAATGAACGAAAACCACTCCTCTCGTTTGTTTTTCAAACTATGAAAATCATATTCAGCAGGATGAGCCAAGGAAATTTCACTCTATTACTAGAATGAGGTTTCTATTAGCTCAGGCAAAACTTCAAACAGTTAGTGGGTTAGTCAAAAATTGAAAAAGAATGCTTGATCTAGATCACCACTTCACTTAATCATTGTCAATCTAATCAATCCCCGGCAACGGCGCCAAAAACTTGATGAGATATTTTGGAGGAAAAATAAATCTCTTCCAAAACACCACAAATCTAACCGGCAAGTGCACCGGGTCGCATCAAGTAATAAAAACTCACGGGAGTGAGGTCAATCCCACAGGGATTGAAGGATTGAGCAATTTTAGTTTAGTGGTTAATTTAGTCAAGTGAATCACGATTTGGTTGATGGTTTTGTGACTTGCAGAATTAAATTGCATTGAAGTAAAGAGAACA
This sequence comes from Arachis hypogaea, assembly GCF_003086295.3. Taxonomy (NCBI): domain Eukaryota; kingdom Viridiplantae; phylum Streptophyta; class Magnoliopsida; order Fabales; family Fabaceae; genus Arachis; species Arachis hypogaea. The sequence continues at coordinate 36,138,779 of NC_092054.1, read as the reverse complement.
AGAAATAAATTGCTGAAACTTAAAGAACAAGAAATTAAATGACAGAAACTTAAAGTGCAAGAAATGTAAATTGCGGAATCTTAAAGTGCAAGGAATGTAAATTGCTTGAAATGTAAAGGGGATTGGGATGTGGATTTGCAGAAATTAAACAAGGAAAAATTAAATTGCATCAAACAGAAGAGTAAAAGGGAATTGGGATTGAACCGGAAATGAAGCAGAAAAGTAAATGAACATAAGAAGCAGTAAACAGGGAATTGAAATGGAAATTCAGATCTCAGGACCCAGAGACTAGAAAACCAAGTCTAGATCTCAATGCCTTCCTAGATCCAACAAGAACAATTGCAAGGAAATTGTAAATTGCAAAGAAAAGAGATGAAGAACAATGAACCGGAAATGGAATTCAATTAACAGTAAAGAAACAGAGAGATCCAAGATTGAGATTGAAACAGAATTTCTTCAATTCTCCAATCCAAGATCCAAGACAAGTGTAAATGGAAAATGAAAGCAATGAAAGCAAAGAAATTAAAGTTCAAAAGCTCTCCGAAAACTATTATGAAAATTCCAAAAGGACAGCTCCCCGAATAACTTGAATTCTATCCTATTTATACACTTTCAAAAATGATCTTCAAGCCTTGAGTTGGGCCTTTGTTCTTGGTGGAATTGGGTTGAAAGAGGCCTTGGTTGATTGCTCTTGAAGTTTGAAGAAGAACCAAAGTGAACCAATTGAACCGGGTTTGAGGTTAGCAAAAGTTGGACCAAAAGTTTGAGCCAAAGTTAGAGGCTCCAACTTTTCATATCAGCTTAGCACATTCTGCTGGTATGGACGTTGGTGCCAACGTTAGGGGTCTAACTTTGACCCTAACGTTGGCAATGCCTTGTATGTTAGTGGCGCCAACGTTAGCCTCCAAGTTAGGGGGCTAACGTTGGCGCAAACGTTGGCTCCTTCTCCATTGTAATTCATGTGCCAACGTTAGCCTCCAAGTTAGGGGGCTAACGTTGGCGCAAACGTTGGCCCTTCTCCCTTATGTGTTCATGTGCCAACGTTAGCCTCCAAGTTAGGGGGCTAACGTTGGCGCAAACGTTGGATGGCCAGGGAGGAATTCATGTGCCAATGTTAGCCTCCAAGTTAGGGGGCTAGCGTTGGCGCAAACGTGGGATGGCCAGGGAGGAAATTTCAAGTTCCAACGTTAGCCTCCAAGTTAGGGGGCTAACGTTGGGGCTAACTTCTTGCTTCCTGGTTCAATTTCACTTATTCCATTGTCCTCTCTTCACTCCTAGCCATTCCTCTTTGCTTCAACCTTTCTCCAAGCTTTCTTCACCTATCATTAATCAACCAAACTCATCAAAGCTATGCTCAAAATCATGAGATATTCATTCTTTCATAATATGCAACAAATATAGCATAAAACCTCATGAAATGGCATAAATTCATATATGGTTGGTTCAATCAAGGGAAACATGAAAATCTACTCAATTAGCTTGCTTGTAGCTCAAGAAAGTGCATAATTCTAATGAAAACAAAAGAAAAAGACTAGCTAAAATAGGCTAGGATGACTTGTCATCAATAGCCCTCCATTCTTCCTCATTTTCACACAACACAACCCTCTTTTCTCTTCTTGGCCGAAACACACCTCCCCCATCCTCTCCATATTTTCTTCTTCTTCTTCATCTATTCTTTCTTCTCTTGCTCGAGGACGAGCAAAATTCTAAGTTTGGTGTGGTAAAAGCATAAGCTTTTTGTTTTTCCATTACCATTGATGGCACCTAAGACCAGAGAATCCTCTAGAAAAGGGAAAGGGAAGACAAAAGCTTCCACCTCCGAGTCATGGAGATGGAAAGATTCATCTCCAAAGCTCATCAAGACCACTTCTATGATGTTGTGGCCAAGAAGAAAGTGATCCCCGAGGTCCCTTTCAAGCTCAAAAGAAATGAGTATCCGGAGATCCGACATGAAATCCAAAGAAGAGGTTGGGAAGTCCTAACAAACCCCATCCAACAAGTCAGCATCCTAATGGTTCAAGAGTTCTATGCCAATGCATGGATCACTAGGAACCATGATCAAAGTAAGAACCCGAATCCAAAGAATTATGTTACAATGGTTCGGGGAAAATACTTAGATTTTAGCCTGGAGAATGTGAGGTTGGCGTTTAACTTGCCTATGATGCAAGGAGATGAACGCCCCTACACTAGAAGGGTCAACTTTAATCAAAGGTTGGACCAAGTCCTCATGGACATATGTGTGGAAGGAGCTCAATGGAAGATTGACCCCAAAGGCAAGCCGGTTCAACTAAGAAGACTGGACCTCAAACCTGCGGCTAGAGGATGGTTGGAGTTCATCCAACGCTCCATCATCCCCACTAGCAACCGATCTGAAGTTACTGTGGATCGGGCCATCATGATCCATAGCATCATGATTGGAGAGGAAGTAGAAGTTCATGAAGTCATCTCCCTTGAACTCTACAAAATAGCCGAAAAGCCCTCCCCTGGGGCAAGGCTAGCTTTTCCTCATCTTATTTGCCATCTATGTTACTCAGCTGGAGCTTTCATAGAAGGAAACATTCACATTGAGGAAGAGAAGCCCATCACTAAGAAAAAGATGGAGCAAGCAAGAGAGCCCATTCATGGAGCTCAAGAGGCGTAGGAAGCTCATCACCATGAGATCCCGGAGATGCCTCAAATGCATTTTCCTCCACAAAACTATTGGGAGCAAATGAACACCTCCCTAGGAGAATTAAGTTCCAACATGGGACAACTAAGGGTGGAACATCAAGAGCACTCCATCATCCTTCATGAAATCAGAGAAGATCAAAAAGCAATGAGGGAGGAGCAACAAAGACAAGGAAGAGATATAGAAGAGCTCAAGGACATCATTGGTTCCTCAAGAAGAAAACGCCACCATCACTAAGGTGGACTCATTCCTTGTTCTTACATTCTCTGTTTTCGTTTTCTCTATGTTAAAGTACTTATCTATGTTTGTGTCTTCCTTACATGATCATTAGTAGTTAGTAACTATGCCTTAAAGTTATGAATGTCCTATGAATCCATCACCTCTCTTAAATGAAAAATATTTTAATTCAAAAGAACAAGAAGTACATGAGTTTCGAATTTATCCTTGAACTTAGTTTAATTATATTGATGTGGTGACAATGCTTCTTGTTTTCTGAATGAATGCTTGAACAGTGCATATGTCTTTTGAAGTTGTTGTTTAAGAATGTTAAATATGTTGGCTCTTGAAAGAATGATGACAAGGAGACATGTTATTTGATAATCTAAAAAATCATAAAAATGATTCTTGAAGCAAGAAAAAGCAGCAAAGAACAAAGCTTGCAGAAAAAAAAATAGGCGAAAAAAAAAGAGAGAGCAAAAGCAAGCAGAAAAAGCCAAAAGCTCTTAAAACCAAGAGGCAAGAGCAAAAAGCCAATAACCCTTAAAACCAAAAGGCAAGGGCAAATAAAAAGGATCCCAAGGCTTTGAGCATCAGTGGATAGGAGGGCCTAAAGGGATAAAATCCTGGCCTAAGCGGCTAAACCAAGCTGTCCCTAACCATGTGCCTGTGGCGTGTAGGTGTCAAGTGAAAACTTGAGACTGAGCGGTTAAAGTCAAGGTCCAAAGCAAAAAAAAGAGTGTGCTTAAGAACCCTGAACATCTCTAATTGGGGACTTTAGCAAAGCTGAGTCACAATCTGAAAAGGTTCACCCAATTATGTGTCTGTGGCATTTATGTATCCGGTGGTAATACTGGAAAACAAAGTGCTTAGGGCCACGGCCAAAACTCATAAAATAGCTGTGTTCAAGAATCATCATACTGAACTAGGAGAATCAATAACACTATCTGAACTCTGAGTTCCAATAGATGCCAATCATTCTGAACCTCAATGGATAAAGTGAGATGCCAAAATATTCAAGGGGCAAAAAGCTACAAGTCCCGCTCATCTGATTAGAGCTATGTTTCATTGATCGTTTGGAATTTATAGTATATTCTCTTCTTTTATCCTATTTGATTTTCAGTTGCTTGGGGACAAGCAACAATTTAAGTTTGGTGTTGTGATGAGCGGATAATTTATACGCTTTTAGCATTATTTTTAGTATGTTTTTAGTAGAATCTAGTTACTTTAGGGATGTTTTCATTAGTTTTTATGTTAAATTCACATTTCTGGACTTTACTATGAGTTTGTGTGTTTTTCTGTGATTTCAGGTATTTTCTGGCTGAAATTGAGGGACTTGAGCAAAAATCAGATTCAGAGGTTGAAGAAGGACTGCTGATGTTGTTGGATTCTGACCTCCCTGCACTCAAAATGAAGTTTCTGGAGCTACAGAACTCAAAATGGCGCGCTTCCAATTGCGTTGGAAAGTAGACATCTAGGGCTTTCCAGAAATATATAATAGTCCATACTTTGCCCAATTTTGGACGACGCAAACTGGCGTTCAACACCAGCTCTCTGCCCAATTCTAGCGTCCAGCGCCAGAAACAAGTTGCAAAGTGGAGTTCAACGCCCAAACTGGCACAAAAGCTGGCGTTCAACTCCAAGAATGACCTCTCCACGTGTAGACTTCAAGCTCAGTCCAAGAACACACCAAGTGGGCCTCGGAAGTGGATTTATGCATCAATTACTTACTTCTGTAAACCCTAGTAACTAGTTTAGTATAAATAGGACTTTTTACTATTGTATTAGATATCTTTGGATTATATTTTGATCTATTGATCACGTTTGGGGGCTGGCCACTCGGCCATGCCTGGACCTTTCACTTATGTATTTTCAACGGTAGAGTTTCTACACTCCATAGATTAAGGTGTGGAGCTCTGCTGTTCCTCAAAGATTAATGCAAAGTACTACTGTTTTTCTATTCAATTCAACTTATTTTGCTTCTAAGATATTCATTCGCATTTCAACATGAATGTGATGAACGTGACAATCATCATCATTCCCCATGAACGCGTTCCTGACAACCACTTCCGTTCTACCTTAGATTGAATGAGTATCTCTTGGATCTCTTAATCAGAATCTTCGTGGCATAAGCTAGATTGATGGCGGCATTCATGAGAGTTCGGAAAGTCTAAACCTTGTCTGTGGTATTCCGAGTAGGACTCTGGGATTGAATGACCGTGATGAGCTTCAAACTTGCGAGTGCTGGGCGTAGTGACAGACGCAAAAGGAGGGTGAATCCTATTCCAGTATGATCGAGAACCTCAGATGATTAGCCGTGCTGTGACAGAGCATTTGGACCATTTTCACAAGAGGATGGGATGTAGCCATTGATAACGGTGATGCCCTTACATAAAGCCAGCCATGGAAAGGAGTAAGACTGATTGGATGAAGATAGCAGGAAAGCAGAGGTTCAGAGGAACGAAAGCATCTCTATGTGCTTATCTGAAATTCTCACCAATGATTTACATAAGTATTTCTATCCTTCTTTTATTATTTAATTTCAAAAACTCCATAATTATTTTATATCCGCCTGACTGAGATTTACAAGGTGACCATAGCTTGCTTCATACCAACAATCTCCGTGGGATCGACCCTTACTCACATAAGGTTTATTACTTGGACGACCCAGTGCACTTGCTGGTTAGTTGTATCGAAGTTGTGACAAATTATGAATTGAGATTAGAGCACCAAGTTTTTGGAGCCATTACCAGAGATCACAATTTCGTGCACCAAGCACCCAGGTATAACTCATACTCTGATTCTACAATAAACCTGTTTAATACCCATGCTAACTTAAGCATCGGAGTCTCTTGCAGGTACCCCCCACCCTCCGGTGACAAAGGATCAGCAGTGCAGCCAGTCCAACAAGTCGGACACAACAGCTCCGGCCGCCACCAACCAGCCAGACACGTCATCTCCGACCAGTACAGAAGATCTCATCCGAGATCGACCTACAGTTTCAGGTAACCCTCGGAACAGTGAGTGTCACTAACGTTGGCTCATCATTCCTTTCCTCCACGTTAGCTTCCACGTTAATGCAATTAACATGGCAACTAACGTGGCTAATAGTGGCTTAGTCCAACGTTAGTGACAAAGGTGAGTGTCACTAACGTTGGCACTTCTTTGTTCCTTCCACGTTAGAGCTCACATTAATGTACTTAACGTGACTCTTAATGTGGCTAGGTGTGCCCCTTTTTTCAACGTTAGTAGCATTCACTTTTACCACTAACGTTGGAGCTTTACTTCTCTTCCACGTTAGCTTCCACGTTAACGTAGTTAACGTGGCAACTAACGTGGGCTATGATGGCTCACGAAGGCGTTATTGGCGATCACTTTTCTCATTAACGTTGCAAGATAGCTCCCATTCCACGTTAGTGGTCACATTAGTTAGACTAACGTGACTACTAACGTGGCTCTTCCTTGCTTCCTTTGTCCTGAAATCAAGCGAATAAAGTGCATCAAAGCTAGGTTCTAACCCATGAGATCATGCATCATTCATTTTATCATTCAGTTCATGCATAATTCTCATAAAATCATATAAAATTCACAATGTTTGCTTAAATCAAGATGTAAGTGATTATTTACCCAAAACTTGCTTATTTCCTAAGAAAGTACATGAAACTACCCTAAAACAATAAAGAAAAGGTCAGTGAAACTGGCCAAAATGCCTTGGCATCACAACACCAAACTTAAAGCTTGCTTGTCCCTAAGCAAGTACTGGAACAAGAGAATGATGAATGAAATGACAAGAAAAATGAATCATTATTGTGGAAGTCATGTCCTTGGTTTTATGGGGTTTCATGCATAGCAACTTAGGTTCATTCCTTTATTGGCTTTCAGACCTTTACCATGCCCTGGAATACTCACTTGATTGCACCCTATGAGACTTTTATTTATTGATCCTTTTTTTTTTCTTTTCAGGGTTTGATTGTGTTCTTTAGACTAGGTGCTTTGTAAGGGGCGACTCTTTAAGATAAGCTTTCAGCCAGCACTCCCGAACCAGTTGGTCCAAGGTGCTGGGTGTTAACACTCCTAAGGACTTACTCCCTCAAGTCTCTTTCCCCCATACATTCACACCACAGGCACATGGTTTGTTATTTTTATTCTTGAGACCTTGGTGTCCAGCACCTCTTTGGGTTACTAAGTGCTCTGTAGCAAGGGTTACTCTTGATAGTGGATTTTCAGCTGATAATCCCGGGTTAGTTAACCCAAGTTACCAAGTGATAAGGCACCCCTGAGAGCTTATTCATCCAAGTATATCCCTTGCACAGGAGCACCACAGACACATGCCTTAAGATTCAACCCTTGGTGCCTAGCCTTATTTCTTACTCTTTTTTCTTTATTTCTCAACTTTTATTTTTCTTTCCCCTTTTCTTATTAGGATCTTGTTATGTAGCTAGTCTCATAGGGTGTGTTTCAAGAATATGATTTAGGACAGATAGTTGCCTTCCTACCTTGTTGGTGAACCAACTTAGCTCAGTAATTACTACACCACAAGTTTAAGAACTTACTCCACAATTTGAACCTCACTCTAGTCTTTCATAGCATACATTCTCTTTTTATTTGATTCAAAAGGACAAGCATACAAGTAAGCAAGGTGAAAAATGAAAACAGGTAACTTGGACCAGCACACATGTGACAAACGCAAGGAAAACAGACATTAAATTCTAATGATTTAAACTAAAGAGTAACTATTAGTCAAGGACACATTCGGACTTCCAATTTTTTTGCATTCCAAATATATGGAGTCAAGTAATAATACAACCTTCGGGTGGTGGCTTCTAGCTATCCCTTTGTCATCATCCATAGTTTTTGCATCCTTCTTCACCTCCTTGGATGATGATGCACCATTTCTCCAGAAGATTCCTGCAAAGTTGTTGAAAGTTGCTTGTTCCCAAAGCACTTGAGAAATAGTTAGCATGCATGTATGCTTGTGAATTTCTAAACTTAGTTTGGTGTGTGAACACCAAACTTAGTTCCTTGCCTAGTACAACAGATTGAATACATGCAGAGAACCTCATGTGTTGTTATTAACAAAACAACTATGAACTAGAAACTAAACTACTGTTAAGTCGTTCCCCTGATTAGTTGGAGCTAGCACTTTGCCATTGAAGGAGTGTAGTGTGATTCTAACTGAAATCTTTTGTGAAACACCAAACTTAGAATTACACATTCACTCTTGTATTGTTTTGGTGTGTGACACCAAACTTACCTCCTCACAATACAGGGGAAACTACTTGTGATTTTTATTGAAATGACAATGAAAAGGAAACTACCTTAGGTTGGGTTGCCTCCCAACGAAGCACTCTTTTAGCGTCGATAGCTCAACGATTCCTCCATTAATTGAGATGATACTTTATTCTGGGGTTTTCCCCCATGTTGCCCATGTAGTGTTTGAGCCTTTGTCCGTTTACAATGAAAGTCCTCTTCGAACTTTCCTCTATGATTTCTATGGTCCATATGGTGAGACTTTTGTGACAAGAAAGGGTCCGAACCACCTTGATTTGAGTTTCCCAGGAAAAGTCTCAATTTGGAGTTGTAGAGGAGCACTTGCTGTCCTTTTTCGAAGCTCCTGGGTGTCAGATTGAGGTCATGTCTTCTCTTTTTTCACCAGCAGCAATGCTATCAAAATTTAGTAGCTTGAGAGCCTAGAGGGCTTTATGTTCCAGCTCCAGTGGTAAATGATAGGCTTTTCCATATACCAGTTGATATGGGAACATCCCAAGAGGTGTTTTGAATGCCGTTCTGTATGCCCAAAGAGCATCATCTAGCTTCTTCGCCCAGTCTTTTCTTGATGCTCCTACAGTCTTCTCCAGAATCCTTTTTAGCTCTCTGTTAGATATCTCAGTTTGCCCACTTGTTTGGGGGTGGTAAGGTGTGGTAACCTTGTGTTTCACCCCATATCGTAGGAGGAGAGCTTCTAGTGGTCTGTTACAGAAATGGCTCCCTCCATCACTGATGAGTGCTCATGGAACTCCAAACCGGCTAAAGATATTTTTTCTGAGGAAGTTCATGACCACCTTGTTATCATTTGTTGGGGTTGCAATAGCCTCTACCCACTTGAAAACGTAATCCACTGCTACCAAGATATACTTGTTTGAATATGAGGTTGGAAATGGTCCCATGAAATCGATTCCCCATACGTCAAACAGTTCTAGCTCTAGAATGAAATTCTGTGGCATCTCTTTTTTTTTGGGTAGGTTTCCAGCTCTTTGGCATTCATTGCTGTTCTTTGCTACTTTCTTGGCATCCTTGAAAAGGGTGGGCCAAAAGAATCCACTCTGTAACACCTTGGCTGCAGTTCTTTCCCCTCCAAAGTGGCCTCCATAGCATGAGCCATGGCAGTTCCATAGGACCTCTCTTCCCTCTTCTTCTGAAACACATCTTCTCAGGATTCCATCTGAACACTTCTTGAAGAGATATGGCTCATCCCAGACAAAATATTTTAAAAAAAATCTTAAAGAAAATTAAGATCCAACAATGTTCATAAACATAAAAGAGAGCAAAACAAGAAATTAACAAGTAAAACTAGAAGAGCAAAGACAATAGAACACTAAAATATAATGAGAATTAAAATCAAAATAAGAATTGAAAGAGAAATTTGAGAGTGATTAACCTAACTTTACCCTAATTTCTATCCTAAATCTAGAGAGAGGAGAGAGCCTCTCTCTCTAGAATTCTATCCTAAAACATGATGAAAACTAAACTATGACTACTTCTTTCATTCTCCCTTCAATCCTTGGGTTCAATAGCATCAGAAATGGATTAGATTGGGCCCAAAATGAGCTGCAAAATCACTGGGGGCGATTTCATTAAAGTGGGCCACAGACAGCATCGGCGCGCGCGCGCAAAGTGCGCTTGCGCGCCCCTGAACGCGAAGCAACATATGGCAAAATTTATATCATTTCGAAGCCCCGGATGTTAGCTTTCCAACGCAACTGAAACCGCCTCATTTGGACCTTTGTAGCTCAAGTTATAGTCGTTTGAGTGCGAAGAAGTCGGGCTTGACAGCTTTATGGTTCCTTCATTTCTTCATGAGTTCTCCCACTTTGCATGCTTTTTCTTCATTCCTTCCATCCAATACTTGCCTTATAAACCTGAAATCACTCAGCAAACACATCAAGGCATTGAATAGAATTAAAGTGAATTAAAATCACCAATTTTAGGGCCTAAAAAGCATGTTTTCACTTTTAAGCACAAATCAAGGGAGAATTGCAAAACCATGCTATTTCATTGAATAAATGTGGGAAAAGGTGATAAAATCCCCTAAAATAAGCATAAGATAAACCACAAAATTGGGGTTTATCAAATCTCCCCACACTTAAACTAAGCATGTCCTCATGCTAAGAATAAAGAAGGACAAGAAAGGGGTATGAACATTTATTCAATGCAAATAAACTATATGCAGCTATCTATATAAATGCAACGAAATGCAAGATGATTCTACCTACTTGGTCAAAAGCAAATCAATCTCCAAGAATATATATCAAGTAGGGCTAAGTAGTATGAATATTCTTGAATCCCACCAATTCAAATATCAAAATGAAGTTCAAATAGACTTGCAAGAAGAAAAGCTCATAAAAGCCGGGAACAAGGAATTGAGCATCGAACCCTCGCCGGATGTGTATCCGCTCTAGTCGCTCTAGTGTATAGGGTCGATTCACTCAATTCTCTTCTACTCATGCTTTCTAAGATTTGTTTTTCATCTAACAATCAACAATTATTCAATGCATGCATACATTCATCATGAGGACTTATTCATAGGTTGTAATGGGGCTAGGGTCAAGGTAGGGATGCATATGGTCAAGTGAGCTTGAAATTTGAATCTTTGATTAGCCTAAACTCTCACCTAACCTATATAACAACCTATAAAATTCTAATATAGTACCTAGCTACCCATGATTCTCACTTTTTCACATACTCATGCATTCTTTTTAATTCACATTTCATATGCATTGATTTTTATTGAACTTTACTTTGGGGCATTTTTGTCCCCTTTGTATTTCTTTTTTTTCTTTTTCTATTTTTTATATATATATATATATGTTTTTTTTTTTGCACATTTTTTTTTTGAAAAATATATACAAACATATCAATGCATATGGTTTTATATATAGTGCATAAATATGTACCCAATTTCTAATATTTTCAAAAAAAATAAAAATTACACTTTTACCTCAACCAATGTCCCAAGTTTCCCATACCCAAATGATACACACCCTCACTAGCCTAAGCTAATCAAAGATCCAAATTAAGGGACATTTATTGTTTTTCACTTAGGGGTAGTGATGTGCTAAAATTAAGAACAAAAGGGATTAAATAGGCTCAAAATTGGCTAACAATGGTTGATGAAAAGTAGGCTATTTGGATAAGTGAGCTAAATGAAATGATGGCCTCAATCATATAAATGCATGTATACATGGAATAATGGACATAAAAAATCAAACAAATCAAAGATTACAATCATAGAAAAAGAATAATGCACACAAGAATGGAAAATAAGTGGTTATAAGATGTAACCACACCATAGTGCTCAAAACTCACATGCTTGTGTTCTTAGCTCAAAAACCATGTTCCAAAATAAATTCTTCAAGCAAGTTCAATAATTTTTTTTTCAAATTGGTAGGGTGCCCTAAAAACAGTTTCTTGGAAAAGAAATCATCACCCTAACCAAGTAGTCCTATCATAAAAAAAATGGTGAAATATGTACAAATTCTAACTAACATACAACCTATCATGCAATGCAACAAAAATCCTAAAAGACCTAAAAATGAAATGCAAAAGTGTTGGGATTAGAAACTTGTCACCCAAAAATGCCGAGCGGTCAGACGACCTCCCCACACTTAAAAGTTTGCACCGTCCTCGGTGCACTCAAAGATGAGCAAGGGGTACGGCGACTTTTCGAGTTGCTACCTTCAGCTGGTAGGTCAACCGGTCCTGCGTGTTCTTCTCCCGCTTCCGTTTTTACTTATGGTGCATCAATCATGAAAAACAAAATAAACACCGTAAGATGAGAGAATACAAAATCAAGGAAGCGTGACTTGTTGGAATAAGGTAAATCACTAGAATTGAGTGGGTGAATTGGTGTGACAATAATGAAAAATAAGTGTGTGGGTCCTAACTTGCATGCGGTTTACAACTCACACCCTAGTATTTAAAAATCATGTCACAATTATACAAAGAAAAACATGCACTTCACTCATTCTAGTGTGCTTGAGATACTTTAAAAGGCTTGTAGGTTAAAACAACCCAACAAGTAGTAAAGAGGCACGGAAGCATTCAAGCAATTAATCACGCAATTGTGAAATTGGATAATGCATGGACATTGATTGATGTGTAGGTAGAGTTAGTGAACAAAATGGTATATAAAACTCACACAACAATCAATGACACATATTGAAGTTGTTGCAACACCTAAATGACATAGAGGTGAAACACATGGATGCTATGAAACTTAGGAAAAAGAAGATAGAAGTGAAAATTAATCACATAGCAAGCATGGTCCACAAAGCTCTACAAAGCTCAAAAATATGTCACTAGGTAAGCTTTCGATCCAATTTCACAATTCTACAATCTCAATGCATAAAATAGGTGATGGTCACTCAGAACAAGCATCCTAAAAACAATGCATTGATAATGTACAATTGCCTAACAATAGATGATGAATGCATGATGGCCAAAACATGCAATTCAAAGAGGTAAGATGCATGAAGGCAATGTAACAAGTACTTGGTATTCAAAAGTGTTAAGCATGAAAAATTCCAAACCAAGTAATAAATTGCAACCTCAACAAAGGAATCCAACAATGACAGTAACAACAATGATGTTAAACTAACATCCCATTAGTAATAAGCAGCAGTAAATGGTAAACAAGATTAGTAATCCAACACTTATAATAGAAAACAAAAGTTAAATGAAGATAAAACTAACTAAAAGAAATGGTGTTACATGATATTTGGTAGTGTTGGATGATGTTTGAAGGGTGGAAAGAAAAGAAGAGAAGAGAAAAGAAGGAAGGAAATGGAAAGAGGGGAAGAAAAGAAGGTGAGTGAAACAGGGCAATCCACGCGTATGCGTCATGTGCGCGTACGCGTGCATGGCAAGGCAGAGAGTCGATGCAGATGCGCAAGGTACGCGTGCGCGCGCCTTTGGGCACAAAGTTGGCACACTTCAGGCACAACTCTCGGGTGAATGTATGGAGGGGTGGAAAAACTCAATCCATGCGTACGCGCACATGGCGCGTGCGCGTGGATGGCCGAAAATACTTGGGCACGCGTACGCGTAGAGTGCGCGTGTGCGTGGGTGGTGCTCTATTTTTCAAAATTTTTCCAAGTTCTTGCACCAATCCAAGCATTCCAAACCTCCGAACAACTACCAAAACACCACAAAACCTTATTTAACCTACTAAACTCCTAATTAAACTCAACTAATCAAACAAGACATGAAATTAAACTAATTACCAATATGTACAAAAGGAAAAAATGAAAAGAATTTATCATGGTGGGTTGTCTCTCACCTAGCACTTTTATTTATTGTCCTTAAGTTGGACTTATGGGGAGCTCCTCTTAAGGTCGCTTGTGCTTGTAACCATCTTGGAACATCCACCAATGCTTGAATCTCCAATAAGCTCCATTCTTCAATGTTAATATCTTCAAACTTTGATGGAGTTCTTCACAAACCATGAGCTCCCAAATTTAATTCTCCTTGTGTGATCCGGGATCTCACACTTTATTTTGACACCCATCTTCAAATTGATCATCATGATTCCAATTGGGTGGCATGACCTTAGAATTCTCAAAGAAGCATCCAAACATTCTCCTAGACCCACACAATTTGGCTCCACACCAAACCTTGCAATCAAACTTTGAGCAAGCAACCATAATGAACCTAGAATGATGTTTCCAACCACTACACAACTCTCTTTTACTCTTAACTCCATAATGAGCTCTAAGTTGACCATCATTTTCAATCAAACCATATTCAAGTGAGAAAGTGAAGCTTAGGGATAAGAATTTTACCCACTTGAATGTTGTATTGGATGGTGACATAGGAGGGGTTGGTCCTAATGATCTTGCAAGTTCCACTCCCTTGTGCTCTTCCTTGACTATCTCCACCTCCTTACAACTTTTCTCAACTTCAACCTCTTCCTTTTGGTGGCTTACTTCCACTTCAATTTCTTCTTCATTGCTCACCATAGGCATGAGAGGTTGTGCATCTTCTTCTTTGATCTCCATGGCAAACCCAATTGGAGAGGATTCAATTGTGCATAAGAATTCTTCAATGATTGAATCCATCTCTTGGTCAACCTCTTCGAAGGCTTCAACCACTTCTTCCGGCTCAATTTTCTTAACTTCCTCCTCTTGTTGCACTCCTTGCTTCAACTTCTCTTCTTCACCTTGAATCTCTAAACTCACTCCCTCACTAGGCTCCTTAATTGCTTCTCCACATTCGTCAATGGGAGTGCCTTGGTTGCTTAGGCTTAGTCGGGAGGAGGCCATATTGCTAACGGCTTCCACTAGGATAACCATCTTGGCTCCTAGCTCTTTAAACTTCTTTTCATCCTCCTCTTGTCGCCTTAAGATATGAGATTCAAGATCTCTCAATTCCAACATGGAGGCTTCATCAGAGGGCGGTGGTGGAAGAGAGGGTTCATTGTTTGAGGGGAAGGCATTATAGTTAGAAGGTGGTTTATTTTGGTTAGAGTATGGAGTTAGTGTATATGGAGGTGGTTCTTGATAGTAGTTGTGTTGGGATTGTGGTAGTTCTATGTATGGTTCATATGGCTCATAAGGTGGTTGGTAGGGTGGATAAGGGTTGGGGTCATATGGGGGTGTTTGGTGGTAGGGGGCTTGTGAGTAAGGTGGTTCAAAATCATGTTGAGGGGATGGTTCATAGGCATATGGTGGTGGTTGTTGACAATCACAATAAGGGTCACCAAATCCATTAGATTGATATGCATTAGGATGAGAATTATACCCATAAGAAACCGGAGGGGGTTGTTGCCAATAAGGTTGATCAATCCCTTGAGGCTCCTCCCATCTTTGATTGCTCCATCCTTGATGCACATCCTCATTGTAGTTCCCATTTCCTACAACATAATTTGAGCCAAACTCATAGCCAAAGTGGTGAGAATTCATAATAGCAAGAGAAAATAAAAATAAAACTAGTAAGAACTAATAAAAATTAACTCCTAAAACAAGCAAAAACTAGCAAAGAAGCATATTAACATATATACAATAGCCAATAACATAACACCATTGCAACTCCCCGGCAACGGCGCCATTTTGATGAACGAGTTTTTGCTGGTTTAGAATTTCCTCAAATGAATGAATTCTCATTGTAAAGTATAGTTCCAAACCAATCAATAATCATTTCATACAAAAATTTGGTTGTCACAAATAACAAACCCCAAATAAGAATTAACCGAAGTATTTAGACTCCGGGTCGTCTCACAAGGAATTGCAATGAAGTGTATGATTATTGGCTATGAAGGGGTCAATGGGGGTTTGGTTGATATTGGCAAGAAATTTAAATGAAAAGAAAAAGTAAATTAAGCAAGTAACTAAAGAAAGCGATTAATAAAGAGAGACATTCATGGCAATGAATTGAGGTCATAGGCTTTCTATCCTAGTCATGCATGATTAATTCATCTTATTTAGTCAACTCCAACAAATAGGGAGAAAGTCAAACAAGATAATCAATCATGTCACAAATATAAACAATAATTTATCTCATTATGTCATCTCATGAGAGAAAGTCTAACAAGACTAGCTAATCTCAATCCAAAAGTCCTAACTAACTTACTAATGAAATTAGCAAAAGATTAGCGTCAATGGAAACAATATTCCATAAGTCCTAATCAACTCACTAATTAAATTAGCAAAAGATTAGCGTCAATGGAAATAATATTAGCTAACAACTCTAGATCACCAACATAAGTTGGGTTTTCATGACTCAAGATTGCCTAATTACTCTTTCCAAGCCAAGAATGCTCAAAATCAACTCTAACATCCTTCCAAGCATTTTATCAAACACTTGGAAGGCATAAAAGGAAAGCATAGTAAAAGTGCAAGGAAAGTAAATCTACACTACTCAATTGCAAGGAAAGTAAGATCTCAACTCAAATCAACAATAAAAAGAACATCAAACATAAAATTGCATTAAAGAAAATTAAGATCCAACAATGTTCATAAACATAAAAGAGAGCAAAACAAGAAATTAACAAGTAAAACTAGAAGAGCAAAGACAATAGAACACTAAAATATAATGAGAATTAAAATCAAAACAAGAATTGAAAGAGAAATTTGAGAGTGATTAACCTAACTTTACCCTAATTTCTATCCTAAATCTAGAGAGAGGAGAGAGCCTCTCTCTCTAGAATTCTATCCTAAAACATGATGAAAACTAAACTATGACTACTTCTTTCATTCTCCCTTCAATCTTTGGGTTCAATAGCATCAGAAATGGGTTGGATTGGGCCCAAAATGAGCTGCAAAATTGCTGGGGGCGATTTCATTAAAGTGGGCCACGGTCAGCATCGGCGTGCGCGCACAAAATGCGCGTACGCGCCCCTGAACGCGAAGCAAAATATGGCATAATTTATATCATTTTGAAGCCCCGGATGTTAGCTTTCCAACGCAACTAGAACTGCCTCATTTGGACCTCTGTAGCTTAAGTTATAGTCGTTTGAGTGCGAAGAGGTCGGGCTTGACAGCTTTACGGTTCCTTCATTTCTTCATGAGTTCTCCCACTTTGCATGCTTTTTCTTCATTCCTTCCATCTAATACTCGCCTTATAAACCTGAAATCACTCAACAAACACATCGAGGCATCGAATGGAATTAAAGTGAATTAAAATCACCAATTTTAGGGCCTAAAAAGCATGTTTTCACTTTTAAGCACAAATCAAGGGAGAATTGCAAAACCATGCTATTTCATTGAATAAATGTGGGAAAAGGTGATAAAATCCCCTAAAATAAGCATAAGATAAACCACAAAATCGGGGTTTATCAAGAGGACAGCCTCTTTTTCAAGTTTTCGAATGCTAGCATGCATTTTTCATCAAAGAAAATGGTGTATCAGATACAAGGAGATTGCTTAAAGGCTTGGCTATCTTTGAAAAATCTTTAATAAACCTTCTGTAAAAGCCGGCATGCCCTAAAAAGCTCCTAATTGCCTTGACATCACTTGGTGGGGGTAATTTTTCAATGAGTTCCACCTTAGCTCTGTCTACCTCAATGCCTTGGTTAGAAACCTTATGGCCAAGAACTATTCCCCCTATCACCATAAAGTGACATTTCTCCCAATTCAAGACCAAGTTGGTTTCTTGACATCTTTTTAATACCAGGGCCAGGTGATTTAGGCAATTAGGGAAGGAACCTCCGAATACCGAAAAGTCATTCATAAAGGCTTTAATGAATTTTTCTATCATATCTGAGAAAATGGAGAGCATGCAGTGTTGGAAAGTTGCAGGTGCATTACATAGCCCAAATGGCATGCGCCTGTAGGCAATATGGGCAAGTGAATGAGGTTTTCTCTTGGTCTCTCGGATCAACCACTATTTGGTTATATCCTGAATAACCATCGAAAAAACAGTAATATGCGTGTCCTGCAAGTCTTTCCAGCATCTGATCCATAAAAGGAAGGGGGAAATGATCTTTTCTTGTAGCTTCATTGAGTTTTCTATAGTCTATGCACATCCGCCATCCTGTGACGGTCCTTGTAGGGATTAGTTCGTTCTTCTCATTGGGGACTACAGTGATTCCTCCCTTTTTTGGGACAACTTGCACGGGGCTGACCCATGGACTGTCGGAGATCGGGTAGATTACCCCTCTCTGCCATAACTTCATAACTTCTTTCTGTACCACTTCCTTCATGACTGGATTCAGTCTCCTTTGGGGTTGAATGGATGGTTTGGCATCATCTTCCAACAGTATCTTATGCATGCATATGGCTGAACTGATTCCTTTCAGGTCAGCGAGGGTCCATCCAATGGCATCCTTATGCTTTCGCAATACTTGGAATAATTCATCCTTTTGATCTCGGCTGAGAGATGAGTTTATGATCACTAGATAACTTTCACTTTCTCCTAAGTATGCATATTTGAGAATAGGTGGCAGTGCTTTGAGTTCAAGTTTGGGTGCTTCTATCTTTTCATTCTCTTCCTTTGGTGCACCTTGTATATGAATCTCTGCTGTTGCAGCCTCTTCGCTAGATGTTGATTCCTCCTCTGTTAACCCTTCAAGTTCTTCTTCTTCAAAAATCTCCTGTACTGAATCTTCCAGTGAATCCAACCTCATACATTCTCCCAATGGTTCTAGTGGGTAACTCATGGCCTTGAACACATTGAATGTCATCTTTTCATTGTGTAATCTCAGAGTGAGTTCACCTTTTTGAACGTCAATGACAGCTCCAGCAGTGGCCAAGAACAGTCTTCCCAGGATGATGGAGGCCTTGGCTTCCTCCTACATGTCCAGCACTACAAAGTCTGCTGGGAAGATGAAATCTCCTACCTTTACCAGCAAATCTTTTACTATGCCATGAAGAAACTTGAACAATCGGTCTGCCAGTTGTAGGGCTATTTTTGTTGGCTTAGCCTCCTCAATCCTCATTTTTCTCATCATAGCTACTGACATCAGATTTATGCTGGCTCCTAAGTCACACAGAGCCATCTCCACTGTGATTTCTCCTATAATACAAGGGATCTGGAAACTCCCAGGATCCTTCAATTTCTGGGGTAGTTTATGCTGAATGATGGCACTACATTCTTCGGTTAGTATCACAGTCTCATTGCTCTTCCAGCTTCTCTTCTTGTCATTAATTCCTTTAAAAACTTGGCATAGAGCGGCATTTGCTCTATTGCTTCAGCAAAGGGTATGTTGATTTGTAGTTTCTTGAGGATTTCTAAAAATCTTAAGAACTGGTTGTCGTCCCCCTTCTTCTTTAATTGCTGAGGGTATGGAGCCTTTGGGACGTCTGGCTTCAGCATTTCTCCTTTTTGCTGTGAACTGGGAATGGGAATTTGGACTTCATCTCGCTCATTTTTCCTTTCATTTGAGTTCTTCTCTTGTGAATTCTTGGGAATTTCCTTTAGTTCCTTCCCACTTCTGAGGGTGATGGCCTGACATTCCTCTCTTGGGTTTGGATCGGTGTTGCTGCACAGGTTATGGCTGGGAATTTGCTTGAATAGGTAGCCAATTTGTGTCTCAAGTTTCTTGATGGCAGCATCTTGATTCTGCATATTGGACCGCACTTCCTCTCGAAACACTTTACTGTCCTGGACTTCCTTACATATGACTTCAAGTAGAGTCTCAATCCTTGAGAGTCTGTCTTCGGATGATGGTGGGTTGGGGTTGGATGGATAAGAATGACCATTTTGGTTTTGATATGGATGTTGAGGTGTGTTGTTAGGTGGGTGCTGATATGATCTCTGTGTGGAATGTTGGTAAGCTGCATTGTTATTGGAGTTATGACGTCTCTGATCTTGGCCTTGATCTTGTTGGTTTCCCCACCAAAAGTTTGGGTGGTTCCTCCAACCAGGATTGTAAGTCTTGGAGTATGAATCATGTGCCTGCCTGGGTGAGTTTCCAATATAGTTTGTTTGTTCCTGATCACCCTCTGCCTCTGCATTTACTCCTTCTTGAGTTGCTGATGAGGTGGTGATTGCTGCTACTTGGTTCTTCTCCATCTTCTTGGTAAGGTCAGCCAGCTGCTTGGTAATCAGCTTGTTCTGGGCCAGCAGTGTATCCACGTTGTTTAGCTCCATTACTCCTCAAGTGTTGCCTCTTTCAGAGGCATAGAAATAGTCATTCTCGGCTACAGTCTCAATGACATCTTTGGCTTCTTCAATGGTTTTCTTCTTGTTCAGAGATCCCCCGGATGAGTGGTCTACTTCCTTCTTTGATTCATAAGAAAGGCCTTCATAAAAAATTTGTAGCTGTACCCATTCATTGAACATATCTGGTGGGCACCTTCTTGTCAGATCCTTAAACCTCTCCCATGCTTCGTAGAGAGTCTCACCATCTTGTTGCCTGAAAGTTTGAACCTCAGCTCTCAACCTGTTAATTCTTTGAGGAGGATAGAATCTCACCAAGAATTTGTTCACCACATCTTCCCAGGTTACTAAGCTCTCCTTCGGGAAGGATTTCATCCATTTAGATGCCTTGTCCTTGAGTGAGAAGGGGAATAGGAGCAGTCTATAGGTGTCAGGATGAACACCATTAGACTTCACAGTATCACAGATCCTCAGGAAGGTGGTTAGATGTTGATTGGGGTCTTCTTGGACACCTCCTCCGAACGAACAGTTGTTCTGAACAAGGGTGATGAGCTGTGACTTAAGTTCAAAGTTATTGGCATGTATGGTTGGCTTTTGGATGCTACTTCCATAGTTTCCTAGGTTTGGGTTGATGTAAAATCCCAGAACTCTTCTTTCTTGCCCAGCATGATGCACTGGGCCTTCTCTGCCATGGTTGTGAGCTTCTTCTTCATGATGATTCTCCATATTTTCATCCATGTCTGGTTCAAAATACTCCTCTTCTTCCTCCGTACCAACTACTCTCTTTCCTCTTGCTTCCCTCCTTAATCTAAGGAAGGTCCTCTCAAGTTCAGAATCAAAGGAAGTTGAAGCCCCGCTTCTTCTACCTGTCATACAACCAACAAGGCAAAAGCAAGAAGGGGGTAGATGCAGAGAGTATTCTTGTTAGAAATGCTGTTAGTGTGAGTGATGCAATATATCAAACAGTTAGTGGGTTAGTGAACTAAATTGTAAACAACTAAGAAAAGGGTAGGGGAAAAGGAAGAAAACAGCTAAACTGAAAGTGAATTACTAAAATGAAATTAAATCAAACAAAATAAAAAATGCTCAATCTAGTTATCCACCAATTTAATCATTGTTGATACAAAATCAATCCCCGGCAACGGCGCCATAAACTTGATGCACGGAAATTTGTCTCTCAACAATTTCCCTCGGCAAGTATACCGAATTGTCGTCAAGTAAAAACTCACAATAGAATGAGGTCGAATCCCACAGGGATTGATTCGTCAATCAACTTTAATTAGAGGAATGTTCTAGTTGAGCTAAGCAGAATTTGATGTGAGAGTTGCAGGAAATTAAATGGCGGGAAAGTAAATAGCAGAAAATGTAAATACTGGAAATAAAGAGCTGAATGTAAATGGCGGAAAGTAAATTGCAGAATGTTAAATGGAGATTTGGGAAGATGAGCATAAAAGTAAATTGCAGAAATTAAAGAGAATAGGCGAGATCAGAAATGGGGAAGTCATTGGGTTTAGGAGATGTTGCATTCCCTGGATCAAGTTCATTTTCATCTCTTCCTCAATCAATGCATTCATTGATCTCCTTGGCAATCTTAAGTGATTGAATTCCAATTCCTTGGTAATTCAATCTCTCAAATCTTGATCAATAGCCAATTCCTTGGTCCAATTGCTCATGAGAAGAGATGAAGTATGGTTACTGATTATACCACATGTATTTCCAAATCAAAGTATTGGTAGGATTATATGTCACTATATCCATCCAAACCCCAATTTGGTCCAACATGAGAAAGCATTTCTAGCATGATCTCTTCATTCCTCTTCCAAGGTTCTGAAGAGATCCAAGTATGAATAGCTTCTTTTCCAAGACAACTACCCAATTGGAAGAAGATTGAAAGCTTTCTAGTAAAATCAAGAGAAAAGAAAGAAGAAGAATAATGAAAACTATTATTGATCCATCAAATTACAACAGAGCTCCCTAACCCAATGAAAGGGGTTTAGTTGTTCATAGCTCTGGGAATGGAAAACAAAGATGGAGAATGCATTCTGAAAGTAAAACTAGAAGTTGCAGAGAAAGTAAAATTATACAGAGAGTGGTTCTCCCAATCCAAAAGCTCCCCTCTAGTTTAAAACTACTCCTATATATACTACTCTTCTGCTCTTCTAGTTGGCTCTTCAAGTCTTGGATATGGGCCTTTGGATCTTGAGTTGAAGCAGTTTGGAGTCTTCAGTGGGCTCAGCTTTACTTGCAGAGAAAGTGTGAAGTAGGCATGGATTTTAGCTAGGACGTTAGTGGTGTTAACATTTAAGTGAAAATGTGGGTTTGAGAATGTTAGTGACAATCACCTTTTTCACTAACGTTTCTAGCCCAAGATGGTTCACGTTAACTTCAACGTTAGTGGCACTAACGTGACCACTAACGTTGTCTCTTGATCCTTCGTGAACGTTATTGGGGTTTACCTTTTTCAATAACGTTGCTCTTAGCCCCTTTTCTCACGTTAGAGTCCACGTTAGTATAACTAACGTGGCTCTTAACGTGGGCATGCCTTAGCCTCGAGAGCGTTAGTGACACTTACCTTTGTCACTAACCCTCCAAACACCCCTTCTTTCCACGTTAGAGTTCACGTTACTTAGGTTAACGTGACTTCTAACGTGGTAGTGATAGCCATCTCCAACGTTAGTGACAAAGGTGAGTGTTACTAACTGTTCATACCCTGGGTCGAGCTATCCGACCTGGGATGATTGGCGATAAAGCGACCGACCTCTTCAGGTCAGGCTACCCGACCTCTTCTTAAAGAGGTCAGCCAAATCGACAGGAGAGCCCAATAAAGGGCCCAAATAGAGGAACACAATCCAAATCCAAAGGCAACCCAAGCCCATAGAGATAAAGGCGGTTCCCTTAAAGATAAGCTGACTTCACTCAAAATAAGATAAGATAAGATAAGATAACTAGCTTATCTTATCAGAAAGGTCAGCCCACACTACTATAAATACACTAGAGCACCCAGGTATAACTCATACTCTGATTCTACTAAAAACCTGCTTAATACCCGTGCTAACTTAAGCATCGGAGACTCTTGCAGGTACCACCTACCCTCCGGTGACCAAGGATCAGTAGTACAGCCAGTCAATAGGTTGGACACGACAGCTCCGGCCGCCACTCACCAGCCGGACACGTCGGCACCGACCAGTACAGAAGATCTCGACCGAGATCGACCTCCAGTTTCAGGTAACCCTCGGAACATTGGCGCCGTTGCCGGGGACCTGGAAGTCATCCCTTCACCATGGCGGACGAACAGGATAACGACCACAACTCAGATTTAGAGGATAGAATGCCGCACAAAAACACCGGTGCCACACTAAAGGACGCTCCAGAATCTAACGGAGACAAAAACTCATCACATCCGGGAGTAATAGAAGCACTTCAAGATCGCCTAAAGCAACTTGAAAAAGAAAGCCAGTACCAGCAAGAAGTCGGCAAGGATCTACAAAGAGAGGTAAGGCGATGTCGAGAATTAGAAGATAAACTTCTACAACTTGAAGCTGATCTCAAAGTAAAAACTACCCGAACCACCCCTGAAGACAACTCTCGCAAAGATCAAGATCCATTCACTAGGGAAATCATGAAGACTAAAATCCCTAAAGGCTTCAAACTTCCGGATATGACTTTGTATGATGGCACTACAGATCCCAACCATCACCTCAGCAACTTCAGAAGCAGAATGTACCTCACTGACGCCTCAGACGTCGTTCGCTGCAAAGATTTTCCAACGACTCTCACGAAGACAGCAATTAGATGGTTCGACAACCTACTTCCAAAGTCCATCTCCAACTTTGATGACCTGGCCAAAAATTTCTGGCCAGATTCTCCATCCAAAAAGACAAGGCTAAGCACACCCCCAGTCTACTAGGTATCAAGCAAGGAGATTGGGAAAGTCTTCGCAACTACATGGAAAGATTCAACAAAATGTGCTTAGACATACAAAGCTTACCAACAGAGGCTGCCGTCATGGGCCTCATCAATGGCCTACGAGAAGGACCTTTCAGCCAATCTATATCAAAGAAATATCCCACGTCCTTAGATGAGGTACAAGAGCGGGCAGAGAAGTACATCAACATGGAAGAAAATTCCCGACTTGGAGAAGCCTCGAAATCCGGTTTCACCTACCGAGATAAAGATAAAGAATCCAAGAAGAAGGAAGATCGAACGGGCGAAAAAATCAAAAAGTATCATAATTACACCCCTCTTCGGGTGTCCCTTGTAGATATTTACAAAGAAGTCTGTAACACAGAAAAGATACCCCGGCTCGACCACTCAAAGGCAAAAGAGGAGGAGGAAATCGGAACGAATACTGTGAATATCATCGGGTCCGAGGACATTCCACCAACGAGTGCTTTGACTTAAAAAACATCATAGAGAAGTTAGTAAGGGAAGGAAAACTAAATCGGTATCTAGCCACCCGAGATGATGAACAAAGAAAAAGACGAAGAGATGAAGATGTCGGACGAGCTGAGCGATCACCTCGTACGCCAGAAAGACATGTCCATATGATACACGGAGGATTTGCAGGAGGTGGAATCTCCAAATCATCCCGCAAAAGATACCTCAAACAAGTATATCATGCCGAAGGGAAGGAGGAAGCACTCGACATCCCTGCAATCACGTTCACCAAAGAAGACACATCCGGTATCATCTTAGGACACGACGATCCCATGGTCATCACCATCATACTGGCAAACGCCAATCTCCACTGCACATTAATAGACCAAGGGAGTTCTGCTGACATCTTATTCAAAACTGCCTTCGACAAACTCGACTTAGAAGAAAAGGAGCTTAGAGCATACCCGAACAGCCTGTTCGGACTGGGAGATACCCCAGTACAACCACTGGGATATGTGTCGCTACATACAACCTTCGGAAAAGGGAACCAATCCAAAACACTCAAGATAGACTACATTGTGGTCGACGTGAGTTTAGCCTACAATGCCCTAATAGGTCGGACAACACTAAATCAACTCGATGCAATAGTCTCGACTCCAGATCTATGTATAAAATTCCCAACTACAGAAGGGATAGCCACGATAAAAGCATATCAAAAGACGGCACGTCGCTGTTATAACGAAAGTCTAAACCTCAGAGGTAGAGGAGAAGAGTTCCATACAATTGAGCTTGGTGGAGTTCAGAGACGTGAAGAACTCCGTCCACAACCCGAAGGAGAAATAGAGAAAGTTCAGATCGGGGATACCTCGGACAAAACAACTAATATTGGCACGATCCTGAAGGGAGATGCAAAAGAATTACTAGTACAGTTCTTACGAGATAATGTCAATCTCTTCGCATGGAAAGCCGCAGACATGCCAGGCATAGACCCCAAGTTAATGAGTCACAAGTTGGTGGTCTATCCAGGATCTCGGAAGGTACAGCAGAGATGAAGAAAACTTGGACCAGAACGATCCCAAGCTGTGGAAGAACAAGTACAAGCACTACTGGAGGCAGGATTCATAAGAGAAGTCAAGTACCCACTATGGCTAGCTAACGTCGTCTTGGTGAAAAAATCAAATGGGAAGTGGCGAATGTGCACCGACTACACCGACCTCAACAAAGCCTGCCCAAAAGATCCTTACCCACTCCCAAGTATCGATGCCCTGGTAGATGCTTCCTCCGGATATAAATACCTCTCATTTATGGATGCATATTCCGGATACAACTAAATTCCCATGTATCCACCAGATCAAGAAAAGACCTCGTTTTTGACGCCAAAAGCAAATTACTGTTACATTGTGATGCCTTTCGGTCTCAAAAATGCAGGAGCTACTTATCAAAGGCTAATGAATAAAGTCTTTTCAGATCATATCGAAAAAATCATGGAAGTCTACGTGGACAACATGTTAATAAAGACACAAAGAGAAGAAACATTATTGTCCGACCTGGCCCAAGTGTTCGACACTATAAGGAAGCATGACATGCGACTCAATCCCACAAAGTGCACCTTTGCAGTAGAAGCGGTCAAATTCTTAGGTTTCATGCTCACACAAAGAGGAATTGAAGCAAATCCAGACAAATACCAGGCTATACTCAACATGAAGAGCCCAACTTGTGTCAGAGAGGTACAACAACTCAACGGGAGATTGGCAGCCTTATCCAGATTCTTAGCAGGATCAGCGATAAGATCTCTCCCCTTCTATGCCACTTTAAGGAAAGGAAAGAAGTTTGAATGGACAACAGAATGCGAGCAAGCCTTCCAGGATTTCAAAAACTTCCTGGGACGACCACCTATTCTAGCTCAACCACGAGAGGAAGAACCACTCGTATTATACCTTGCAGTAAGAAGTCAGGCAGTAGCCTCAGCACTGGTTCGAGAAGACGACAAAGGGCAATAGCCTGTATATTTCATCAGTAAAGCGCTGCAGGGATCCGAGCTGAACTACCAAAAAATAGAAAAGTTTGCCTACACTCTCATACTAACATCTCGACGACTTCGCCCGTACTTCCAGGCCCACACCATTAAGGTTTGGACCGACTAGCCCATAAAGGGGATACTGTAGAAAACAGATCTAGCAGGCAGAATTTTACAATGGACAGTCGAGTTATCCGAATTCGACCTCCAATATGAAGCTCGGACAGCCATCAAATCACAATACTTGGCTGACTTCATTGCAGAATTCACAGATACCCGAGAAACCCCCACAAAATGGAATCTCTACGTGGACGGGTCTTCAAATAGGACTGGAAGCGGCGCATGTGTGATAATAGAAAGCAACCAAGGAACCCAAGTTGAGCTTTCCCTCAAATTTGGGTTCCCGGCCTCAAACAACCAGGCAGAATATGAAGCGTTACTAGCTGGTTTGAAGCTGGCTAAGGAGGTTGGAGCTCAAAAACTCAACATCTTTAGCGACTCACAAGTAGTCACCTCACAGATAACAGGGAGTTACCAAGCCAAAGATCCCACCATGAACAAAACGCCCGAGCTGATGCACTCTCAAAGCTAGACAGCACCAAACCAAGGGGCAACAATAGAAGCCTCATCCAGGAAATGCTACAGAACCCGTCAATCTCGGAAGCAGAAAAAGTCCTAGCTATAACAAGTCAGGATCAAGGATGGATGACTCCCATAATTAATTACCTCAAAAAAGAAACACTCCCCGCAAATGAGAAGGAAGCAAGGAGGTTAAAACGGGAGGCTCAATACTACACCATCATAAACAACACCCTATACAAAAGAGGGATTTCAATACCATTGTTAAAATGTGTGCCGACCTCTAACACAAGGGAAGTTTTAGAGGAAGTACACAGCGGTACTTGTGGCAATCATCTCTGAGCACAAGCTCTCGCCAAAAAGGTACTTCGGGCGGGATTTTACTGGCCAACTCTACAAAAGGAAGCTACGGAATTTGTAAAGACATGTCCCCCATGCCAGAAACATGCCAACTTTCACATCGCCCCGCCAGAAGAGCTCATCAGCGTAACTTTGCCTTGGCCATTTGCAAAATGGGGACTCGATCTTCTCGG
This sequence comes from Arachis hypogaea, assembly GCF_003086295.3. Classification (NCBI taxonomy): domain Eukaryota; kingdom Viridiplantae; phylum Streptophyta; class Magnoliopsida; order Fabales; family Fabaceae; genus Arachis; species Arachis hypogaea. The sequence goes on along the minus strand of NC_092054.1, from coordinate 36,111,574 downwards.
ACCCTTTTCCCAGGGATCAGGACAAGTCAAATTCCTCATAGTCGGAGTAGACTATTTCACAAAGTGGATTGAGGCAGAGCCCCTAGCCAACGCCACTACTCAAAGAAGCCGGAAATTCCTATATAGGAACATTGTCATGAGGTTCGGGGTTCCATACTCCATCACCACAGACAATGGCACTCAATTCACAGATGCAGGCTTCAGGAGATTAGTAGCCGACTTGAACATAAAGCACCAGTTCACCTCCATCGAACATCCTCAAGCCAATGGGCAAGCCGAAGCTGCCAACAAAGTCATATTGGCTGGGTTGAAACGGAGACTACAAGATGCGAAGGGAGCTTGGGCTAAAGAACTTCCACAGGTCCTATGGGCATATCGAACTACGCCACATTCCACCACAAACGAATCACCATTCCGATTAGCATACGGCGTGGAGGCAATAATCCCAGTAGAAGTCGAGGAAGGGTTGCCTAGAGTAGTCCACCACAATGAAGAAGTCAACTCTCAACTTCAAAGAGAAGAACTCGACCTAATTTCAGAAATCCAAGAAAGAGCTCGGATCAGGGAAGAAGTGCTAAAGCGCCGAATGGCTTCAAGATATAATCAAAAGGTAGTGCCAAGAGTTTTTGCGGAGAATGATCTCATCCTAATCCGAAATGATATTGGAACAACTCGACCCGGAGAAGGAAAGCTGGCAGCAAACTGGAAAGGACCCTACCGAGTCATAGAAGTACTTGGAAAGGGCTACTACAGACTGTCCGAACTCGATGGACGAGAGCTTCCCAGATCATGGCACGCCTGCAACCTAAGAAGGTACTATAGCTAGAAAAGGTAAAAGATCTCACCATAGGATGCACTCTTTTTCCTGAAAAGGTTTTTTAATGAGGCACCAAGTTGAGATCTAGATATTATCCGACTTAAAAGGATGAAAAACTCCAAACATGTATATATTTTCACTTTCTTTTGAATAAAAAATATTTTAGATATTCTACAAACTCTCAAGACGCATTAATCTGAAGCATTCATCATCCGATTATAAAGTAACAGATCGGCAGAAAGTGAAAAACAGATTCACTGCACGATCACGATAAAAGACCAATAAAGATGAAAATGCGATTCATCTAAAGGTCGACCAAAGAAAGACAGAAACCACCTTCTACAAATCGGCAAAGATGAACACAGAATAATGCAAGAAGTTATCGAAAGTGATCCGAAAAAAGAACTTGACGAGGTCTTATGGATTGCTAAATAATAACTTAAAGACTGGCCGACATAGAGAAGTCAGACCAAGTCAACCCAAGTTATCAGCAAATCCCTGGAAAGAGGTCTGACCAACCCTATAAAAGAGGAATTACTATAACTTAGAAGAGATCGACCTAACGAAGTCGGTCTCCTACAAAAACAAGTTATATAAGTAATCCCTGAAAGAGACCTGACAAAGATCCAAGAAAGAGGATTACAAAAATAACTTAGAAGAGGATGACATGAAGAAGTCGACCTCCTACAAACAAGTTATAAAAGTAATCCCTGAAAGAGACCTAACAAAGGTCCAAGAAAGAGGATTACAAAAATAACTTAGAAGAGGACGACATGAAGAAGTCGACCTCCTACAAACAAGTTATAAAAGTAATCCCTGAAAGAGACCTGACAAAGGTCCAAGAAAGAGGATTACAAAAATAACTTAGAAGAGGACGACATGAAGAAGCCGACCTCCTACAAACAAGTTATAAAAGTAATCCCTGAAAGAGACCTGACAAAGGTCCAAGAAAGAGGATTACAAAAATAACTTGAAAAAGGACGACGCAAAGAAGACGGTCTCCTACAACCAACAAGTTATAGAGTAGTCCCTGAAAGAGACCTGACAAAGGTCCAAGAAAGAGGACTACAAAAATAACTGGAAAAAGGACCAACGAAAAGAAATCGGTTATGGATTGCTAGTAAGAGCCAGAAAACTGAAATACAAGTGGGATACACACATCCACAACATCAAAGGATCCAAGCTACGAGAAATAAGCACAAAAGCAATTAAAAGAGGCCGAGCAGCAAGGTTTCAGCATCCTCAAAACTCAGAAAAGTGCTATGACAAGTGCAAACAAGCATGATATAAAATACAATATTATAAACAAGCTTCAGGGTCGAGCCCAAAAGCTTGAAAGCTACTTGTTGTTTTTTCAAAAAATCAAAAGTTGCTGAACAAGCAACCGGAAGGAGTATCAACAGTCAGCAAAATATTCAAATTACAGAAATAAAGAGTTTAAAAAGCCCACAAGTCGGGCTATCTACACAAACATCCAAGAAAGATTAGTTAAGATTGGGAGCCTTCTTGGTGGCATCAGCCTGGGGTGAAGGAGGGCAAGTTTGGAGAGGCACTGCATCCACCGTACCATCGTCCCTATTCAGAATTTGACAATCAGGATCTAATTCTGGACGAGCAATCCCAGCAGGAGGAACTATAGAGGTCGACACTTTAACAGCAGGCGCAGAGGGAGGTTCGACATCATCGTCATCTTGGTCGTCGGGAACAATTTTTCCATCCCTCATAATATTGTCCAAGCTAAAAAGAGTCAGGTCGGCCTCGGGAGCAATAATTCAGACCTGGTCCTTCAGATTCTCGTAAGCAGCATTCACACTACCAACGAGATGCCCCTGGAGCTCGGAGTAATCAACTCGGGTAGACTCCAGCTCCTCCCTCAGACGCACCACCTCCCGATAAGATGTAACATAACTGTCCTTATGCCTCAATGCCGTGTCATCAGCCAACTGCACAGAAGCCGCCAGAGCAAGAGAACTCGCCTTCTCATTCTCCAGATCCTTCTCCAGTTTGGCCACCTTTCAAGCCCTTCATCCGATCGAATTCCTGTTTTGCCTCCTCCATGAAGGCTTTGGTGGCATGGAGAGGAAGATTTTGAGCTTTTCAGTACAAGGCAGCTCCCATATGTGCCATTTTTACACTACTCCGAGTTATAAAGTCCAAATGACGAAGGAGTGATACGTCATCTATAGGAAGGACACCGTAAGGACCGATCTGCTGATCTACAAACTCGACTGCGTCAAAGTCAGGGGCATCAAGGTTGAAAGGCTCAATTGTTTTTTGTTTTTTGTTTTTTGTTTCTTTGATCTCAGAGAATTCACTTGCTGATGCAAGTTCACTACTGGGAGAACTTGACTTGAGATTATCATTATCAAGGAAACTTGCTTCTAGGATTATTCCGTCTAGTTCTTCATAAAAGACTTACTTTGGGAGTTGTGCACCATCCTCCTTAGCATCAATTGTAACGTTTTTGATAGAATTCTCCATAACTCTGGATTCCCATGGAAGTTCAGCATCTCCTAAATCTTCAACCAACTCTTCTTCGTTTACAATGACAGCTTCCTCTACTTGTTCCAGTACGAAGTCATGCCCTATTCTGTCCACTGGAGTTTCTAGTATCTCCTTCATACTACGCTCTTCGTTAGATTGTCCACATGGGACTGTGGGAGGTCCTTGAATGTTCGAACGTCTAGAAGATAATAAACTTACTGCCTGCTCTAGTTGATGAAGGGTTGTTTGAAGTTGATCTACTGTTTCCTTGAGGCAAACCTCTGATTCTTGGGGTGATAGATTTGGACGTGGTATATGGGGAAGTGGTGGTATTTGGGAGTAATTGGATTAGAATTTTGGTAGATGAGGATCATATGGTAGTGAATGGTGAAAAGGAGCTTGTGAGTGTGGTAGTGCGAAGTTATGTTGAGAGGATGGCCTATAAGCACAGGGTGGGGCTTGTTGGTAACTACAAGGTTGTCCACCATGTCTATTGTCTTGGTATGCATTGTAGAATGGTCTTTGTCCATGATATCTTGGACGGTGTTGTTGCCTAAAGGGTTGATCAGATCCTCTTGGCTCCATCCATCTTTGATTGCTCTGACCTTGATACATGTTTCTATTATAACTCTTACTCCTTTCAACAATATCAGAACCAAACTCAAAGCGAGAGGGGTGAGAATTCATAGTAGCTAATGGAAGTAAAAGGAGAAAATAAAGACAAATAAACAAGTAAAAGAAAAATATTTACAATAACCAATAATAAGGCACACGATTGCAGTTCCCCGGCAATGGTGCCATTTTGACGTAAAGATTTTTGCCAGTAAAGAATTTTATAAAAACAGTCGCGTTGTTGATATAGTCTCTAAACCAACAGAAATCCCTTCGTACAAACGTTTTGGTTGTCACAAGTAACAAACCCCTTAAAAATTGATAACCAAAGTATTCAAACCTCGGGTCGTCTTCTCAAGGAACTGCAGGGAGGTATGTTCTTATTATTGCTTATGAAGATTGTAAATCGGGGTTTTGAAGATGAGGAACAAGTGATTTGAATTGCAATTAAAATAAGTAAAAGACTGTAAAATAAATAAATAACTGTAAAATAAACTTTTGGCAAGGTATGAGAAATTAGAAGTCCTATCCTAGTTATCCTTATCAATGATGATGAAGATTGAATCTTAATTCCACTTAGTTAGTCTTTACTTAAAGCAAAGAAAGGTCAAGTGACTAATTAGTTTGATCTTCAAATCCTAGTTAATCCCTAAGGAAAGATTGGGATTATTGAAGTTCAATTCAATTAGAAAAGATAACAATTATCAATCATGTTGAGTTTGATAACTCCTGAGTTACTGATTTCTCAACCAAGACCAAAAAGGGAAAAGTAAATCTACTGGAATGAAAATGTCTTCAGATTGGAAGCAACAGTAACATAAATAAAAGAAAGCAATAATAAACTGAAATACCTCAAATAACATTAATCCAAAGAATAATCTATAACATAGAAGAATTCATAAATTAAATTGAGAAAATAAATAAAAAAGAATGTTGAACCTGATAAAAAGATAATCCTGAATGCGAAAGAAATCCTAATCCTAATTCTAAATCCTAAAAGAGAGAAGAGAGAACCTCTCCCTCAAAAACTACATCTAATTCATGAAAAGTAGCTAATTGGAGACTCTCCTTTTTGAATGGATGCATTCCCTCACTTCATAACCTCTGATCTGTGCCTTCTGGACTTGGATTTGGGCCAAAAAGGGCTTCAGAAATCGCTGGGAGCGTTTTCTGTAATTTCTGGTGCGTGGCCTCTGTCACGCGTCCGTGTGGGTCACGAGGTCACGTCATTTGGAGTTTTCCTTGTCACGCGGTCACTTCAGTCATGCGTCCGCGTCATATGCATTTCGCTCAAGGCATGCGATCGCGTCAATCACGCGGTCGCGTCACTGCCATTTTGCGCTGGCATGCGGCCGTGTCGTCCATGCGATCGCGTCACTGCCAGTTTCTTAAAAAACTCCGTTTCATGCTTTTCTTCCAATTTTGTATGTTTCCTTTCCATCCTTTAAGTCATTTCTGCCTTAGAAGATCTAGAACTACTCAACACACGAATCACGGCATCGAATGGAAATAAAGGGTAATTAAAATAATTACTTTTAAAGCATAGGAAACATGTTTTTCACATACATCACATAATAAGGAAGGGAAAGTAAAACCATGCAATTTATATGAATAAGTGAGTGAAGAATTGAATAAATCACGTAAATTAGGCACAAAATATATCATAAAATTTGGGTTTATCAACCTCCCCACACTTAAACAATAGCATGTCCTCATGCTAAATCCAAGATAAAGAGTGGTATGCAAAATTGTTACTCAGGTTGTGAATTGTTGTTCGAAATTGACTCCCTGGCAATGGCACCAAAAACGGATGCACAAAACCAAGGTCTAAACATATCTTCACAACTTCGCATAACTAACCAGCAAGTGCACTGGGTCGTCCAAGTAATACCTTACGTGAGTAAGGGTCGAATCCCACGGAGATTGTTGGTATGAAGCAAGCTATGGTCACCTTGTAAATCTCAGTCAGGCGGATATAAAATAGTAATGGGGTTTTCGAAATTTAATAATAAAAGAAGGATAGAAATACTTATGTAAATCATTGGTGAGAATTTCAGATAAGCGTATGGAGATGCATTCATTCCTCTGAACCTCCGCTTTCCTGCTGTCTTCATCCAATCAGTCTTACTCCTTTCTATGGCTGGCTTTATGCAAGGGCATCACCGTTGTCAGTGGCTACATCCCCTCCTCTTGTGAAAATGGTCCAAGATGCCCTGTCACGGCACAGCTAATCATCTGAGGTTCCCGATCATGCTGGAATAGGATTCACCCTGCTTTTGCGTCTGTCACTACGCCCAGAACTCGCGAGTTTAAAGCTCGTCACAGTCATTCAATCATTGAATCCTACTCGGAATACCACAGACAAGGTTTAGACTTTCCGGATTCTCTTGAATGCCGCCATCATTCTAGCTTACACCACGAAGATTCTAATTAAGAGATCTAAGAGATACTCATTCAATCTAAGGTAGAACGGAAGTGGTTGTCAGGCACGCGTTCATAGGGAATGATGATGATTGTCACGTTCATCATATTCAGGTTGAAGTGCGAATGAATATCTTAAAAGCGAAATAAGATGAATTGAATAGAAAACAGTAGTACTTTGCATTAATCTTTGAGGAACAGCAGAGCTCCACACCTTAATCTATGGAGTGTAGAAACTCTACCGTTGAAAATACATAAGTGATAGGTCCAGGCATGGCCGAATGGCCAGCTCCCAAACGTGATCACAGGATCAAAAATACAATCCAGGATGTCTAATACAATAGTAAAAGGTCCTATTTATAATAAACTAGCTACTAGGGTTTACAAAAGTAAGTGATTGATGCATAAATCCACTTCCAGGGCCCACTTAGTGTGTGCTTCGGCTGAGCTTGAATGTTACACATACAGAGGCTCTTTTTGGAGTTGAACGCCAGGTTGTAACGTATTTCTGGCGTTCAACTCTGGTTTGTGACTTGTTTCTGGCGTTTAACTCGAGACAGCAGCGTAGAACTGGCGTTCAACGCCCTTTTACGTCGTCTAAAGTCGGCCAAAGTATGGACTATTATCCATTGCTGGAAAGCCCTGGATGTCTACTTTCCAACGCAATTGGAAGCGCGCCATTTCGAGGTTTGTAGCTCCAGAAAATCCTCTTTGAGTGCAGGGAGGTCAGAATCCAACAGCATCAGCAGTCCTTCTTCAATCTCTGAATCTGATTTTTGCTCAAGTCCCTCAATTTCAGCCAGAAAATACCTGAAATCACAGAAAAACACACAAACTCATAGTAAAGTCTATAAATGTGAATTTAACATAAAAACTAATGAAAACATCCCTAAAAGTAACTAGATCCTACTAAAAATATACTAAAAACAATGCCAAAAAGTGTACAAATTATCCGCTCATCACAACACCAAACTTAAATTGTTGCTTGTCCCCAAGCAACTGAAAATCAAATAGGATAAAAAGAAGAGAATATACTATAAATTCCAAACTATCAATGAAACATAGCTTCAATCATATGAGCGGGACTTATAGCTTTTTGCCTCTTGAATAGTTTTGGCATCTCACTTTATCCATTGAAGTTCAGAATGATTGGCTTCTATAGGAACTCAGAGTTCAGATAGTGTTATTGATTCTCCTAGTTCAGTATGATGATTCTTGAACACAGCTATTTTATGAGTCTTGGCCGTGGCCCTAAGCACTTTGCTTTCCAGTATTACCACCGGATACATAAATGCCACAAACACATAATTGGGTGAACCTTTTCAGATTGTGACTCAGCTTTGCTAAAGTCCCCAATTAGAGGTGTCCAGGGTTCTTATGCACACTCTTTTTTTTGCTTTGGACCTTGACTTTAACCGCTCAGTCTCAAGTTTTCACTTGACACCTTCACGCCACAAGCACATGGTTAGGGACAGCTTGGTTTAGCCGCTTAGGCCAGGATTTTATTCCTTTAGGCCCTCCTATCCACTGATGCTCAAAGCCTTGGGTTCCTTTTTATTTGCCTTTGCCTTTTGGTTTTAAGGGTTATTGGCTTTTTGCTCTTGCCTCTTGGTTTTAAGAGCTTTTGGCTTTTTCTGCTTGCTTTTTCTTTCTATTTTTTTTTTCGCCTATTTTTTTTTCTGCAAGCTTTGTTCTTTGCTGCTTTTTCTTGCTTCAAGAATCATTTTTATGATTTTTCAGATTATCAAATAACATGTTTCCTAGTCATCATTCTTTCAAGAGCCAACATATTTAACATTCTTAAACAACAACTTCAAAAGACATATGCACTGTTCAAGCATACATTCAGAAAACAAGAAGCATTGTCACCACATCAATATAATTAAACTAAGTTCAAGGATAAATGCGAAACTCATGTACTTCTTGTTCTTTTGAATTAAAACATTTTTCATTTAAGAGAGGTGATGGATTCATAGGACATTCATAACTTTAAGACAAAGTTACTAACTACTAATGATCATGTAATGAAGACACAAACATAGATAGGCACTTAACATAGAAAACGAAAAACAGAAGAATCAAGAACAAGGAATGAATCCACCTTAGTGATGGTGGCATTTCCTTCTTGAGGAACCAATGATGTCCTTGAGCTCTTCTATGTCTCTTCCTTGTCTTTGTTGCTCCTCCCTCATTGCTTTTTGATCTTCTCTTATTTCATGAAGGATGATGGAGTGCTCTTGATGTTCCACCCTTAATTGTCCCATGTTGGAACTTAATTCTCCTAGGGAGGTATTGATTTGCTCCCAATAGTTTTGTGGAGGAAAATACATTTGAGGCATCTCCGGGATCTCATGGTGATGAGATTCATACGCCTCTTGAGCTCCATGAATGGGCTCTCTTGCTTGCTCCATCTTTTTCTTAGTGATGGGCTTGTCCTCTTTAGTGAGGATATCTCCTTTTATGTCAATCCCAGCCGAATTGCATAGGTGGCAAATGAGGTGAGGAAAGGCTAACCTTGCCATAGTGGAGGACTTGTCAGCCACCTTGTAGAGTTCTTGAGGTATAATCTCATGAACTTCCACCTCTTCTCCAATCATGATGCTATGGATCATGATGGCCCGGTCTATAGTAACTTCAGACCGGTTGCTAGTGGGAATGATTGAGCATTGAATGAACTCCAACCATCCTCTAGCTGCAGGCTTAAGGTCCAGTCTTCTTAGTTGAACCGGTTTGCCTTTTGAGTCAATCTTCCATTGAGCTCCTTCTACACATATGTCCATGAGGACTTGGTCCAACCTTTGATCAAAGTTGACTCTCCTTGTGTAGGGGCATGCGTTCTCTTCCATGTTTGGCAAGTTGAACGCCAACCTCACATTTTCCGGACTAAAATCTAAGTATTTTCCCCGAACCATGGTGAGATAATTCTTTGGGTTCGGGTTCTTACTTTGATCATGGTTCCTAGTGATCCATGCATTAGCATAGAACTCTTGAACCATTAGGATGCCGACTTGTTGGATGGGGTTTGTTAGAACTTCCCAACCTCTTCTTTGAATTTCATGTCGGATCTTCGGATACTCATTTCTTTTGAGTTTGAAAGGGACCTCGGGGATCACCTTCTTCTTGGCCACAACATCATAGAAGTGGTCTTGATGGGCTTTGGAGATGAACCTTTCCATCTCCCATGACTCGGAGGTGGAAGCTTTTGTCTTCCCTTTCCCTTTTCTAGAGGATTCTCCAGTCTTAGGTGCCATCAATGGTAATGGAAAAACAAAAAGCTTATGCTTTTACCACACCAAACTTAGAATTTTGCTCGCCCTCGAGCAAGAGAAGAAAGAATAGATGAAGAAGAAGAAGAAATGGAGGAGAGGGAGAAGAGGTTGTGTTTCGGTCAAGAAGAGAAGAGAGGGTTGTGTTGTGTGAAAATGAGGAAGAATGGAGGGTTATATATAGGGATGGGAGGGGGGTGAAGGTTCGGCCATTTAGGGTGGGTTTGGGTGGGAAATTGATTTTGAATTTTGAAGGTAGGTGGAGTTTATGAGGTAGGTTTATGGGGAAGAGTGGATGGATGTGAGTGGTGAAGAGGTGATGGGGAAGAGAGATTGAGGTGATTGGTGAAGGGTTTTAGGGAAGAGTGTTTATGGGATTGTGTGAAAGAGGGGTGAGAAGAAGTGAGTGGAGGTAGGTGGGGATCCTGTGGGGTCCACAGATCCTGAGGTGATCCTGTGGGGTCCACAGATCCTGAGGTGTTCAAGAATTTACAACCTTGCACCAAATTAGCCATGTAAAATGCCCTTGCACACAACTCTGGGCGTTCAGTGCCAGGTTGGTGCTTGTTCTGGGCGTTGAACGCCCATTTGTAGCATATTTCTGGCGTTGAACGCCAGAACCATGCTTGTTCTGGGCGTTCAGCGCCAGCTCTCCTCCAGGGTGCATTTCTGGCATTCAAACACCCAGATGCTGCCCATTTCTGGCGTTCAGCGCCAGAACCATGCTCTGTTCTGGTGTTGAACGCCCAAAACATGCTTCTTACTGGCGTTTAAACGCCAGTAAGGTCTTCCCCCAGGGTGTGATTTTTTTTTCTGCTGTTTTTGATTCCGTTTTCAATTTTTATATTTATTTTGTGACTCCACATGATCATGAACCTATAAAGACATATAACTAAGAAAAATATAGTTAGATAAACATTGGGTTGCCTCCCAACAAGCGCTTCTTTAATGTCAATAGCTTGACAGTGGGCTCTCATGGAGCCTCACAGATGTGCAGAGCTTTGTTGAGACCTCCCAACACCAAACTTAGGGTTTGGATATGGGGGTTTGACACCAAACTTAGAGTTTGACTGTGGGGGCTTTGGTTGACTCTGCTATGAGAGAAGCTTTTTCTGCTTCCTCTCCATGGATGGAGAGAGAGATCCTTGAGTTGTGAACACAAGGTTGTCCTCATTTAATTGAAGGATCAATTCTCCTCTGTCCACATCAATCACAGCTCTTGCTGTGGCTAGGAAAGGTCTTCCTAGGATGATGGATTCATCCTCTTCCTTTCCAGTATCCAGGACTATGAAATCAGCAGGGATGTAAAGGCATTTAACCTTTACTAACATGTCCTCTACTTGTCCATAAGCCTGTTTTCTTGAATTATCTGCCATCTCTAATGAGATTTTAGTGGCTTGCACCCCATAGATTCCCATTTTCTCTATTACAGAGAGAGGCATGAGGTTTATCCCTGAACCAAGGTCACACAGAGCCTTAAAGATCATGGTGCCTATGGTACAAGGTATTATAAACTTTCCAGGATCCTGTTTCTTCTGAGGCAATGTCAGTTGATCCAGATCACTTAGTTCATTGGTGAACAAGGGAGGTTCATCTTCCCAAGTTTCAATCCAAATAATTTGGCATTCAGCTTCATGATTGCACCAAGGAACTTGGCAGCTTGCTCTTCAGTAACATCCTCATTCTCTTCAGAAGAGGAATACTCATCAGAGCTCATGAATGGCATAAGGAGGTTCAATGGAATCTCTATGGTCTCTAGATGAGTCTCTGATTCCTTAGGTTCCTCAGAGGGAAGCTCCTTATTGATCACTGGACGTCCCAGGAGGACTTCCTCCTTGGGATTCATGTCCTTCTCCTCTCTTGTGGGTTCGGCCATGGTAATTAATTCAATGGCCTTGCACCCTCCTTTTGGATTCTCTTCTGTATTGCTTGGGAGAGTACTAGGAGGGATTTCAGTGATCCTTTTACTCAGCTGGCCCACTTGTGCTTCCAAATTTCTAATGGAAGACCTTGTTTCATTCATGAAACTCACAGTGGCCTTAGATAGATCAAAGACTAAATTTGCTAAGCTAGATGGATTCTGCTCAGAATTCTCTATCTGTTGCTGAGTGGATGATGGAAAAGGCTTGCTATTGCTAAACCTGTATCTTCCACCATTATTAAAGCCTTGTTGAGGCTTTTCTTGATCCTTCCATGAGAGATTTGGATGATTTCTCCATGATGGATTATAGGTGTTTCCATAAGGTTCACCTAAGTAATTCACCTCTGCTATTGCAGGGTTCTCAGGATCATAAGCTTCTTCTTCAGAAGATGCCTCTTGAGTACTGTTGGATGCAGCTTGCATTCCATTCAGACTCTGAGAAATCATATTGACTTGCTGAGTCAATATTTTGTTCTAAGCCAATATGGCATTCAGAGTATCAACTTCAAGAACTCCCTTCTTCTGAGGCATCCCATTACTCACAGGATTCCTCTCAGAAGTGTACATGAACTGGTTATTAGCAACCATGTCAATGAGTTCTTGAGCTTCTGCAGGCGTTTTCTTTAGGTGAATGGATCCACCTGTAGAAGTATCCAATGACATCTTTGATAGCTCAGATAAACCATCATAGAATATATCCAGGATGGTCCATTCTGAAAGCATGTCAGAAGGACACTTTTTGGTCAGCTGCTTGTATCTTTCCCAAGATTCATAGAGGGATTCACCTTCTTTTGTCTAAAGGTTTGAACATCAGCTCTAAGCTTGCTCAACTTTTAAGGGGGAAAGAACTTGGCTAAGAAAGCCGTGACCAGCTTATCCCAAGAGTTCAGGCTGTCTTTGGGTTGAGAGTCCAACCATATTCTAGCTCTGTCTCTTACAGCAAAAGGGAAAAGCATGAGCCTGTAGACTTCAGGATTTACTCCATTAGTCTTAACAGTATCACAGATCTGCAAGAATTCAGTTAAGAACTAAAAAGGATCTTCAGATGGAAGTCCATGAAACTTGCAGTTCTGTTGTATCAGAGAAACTAGCTGAGGTTTCAGCTCAAAATTGTTTGCTCCAATGGTAGGAATGGAGATGCTTCTTCCATGTAAATTGGAATTAGGTCCAGTAAAGTCACCAAGCGTCCTCCTTGCATTATTGTTGTTAGGTTCGGCTGCCATCTCCTTTACTTGTTTGAAATTTTCAATAAGGTTGTCTCTGGATTATTGTAATTTAGCTTCTCTTAGTTTTCTCTTCAGAGTCCTTTCAGGTTCTGGATCAGCTTCAACAAGAATGCCTTTTTCTCTATCCCTGCTCATAAGAAAGAGAAGAGAAAAAGAAAAGAAGAGGAATCCTCTATGTCACAGTAAAGAGGTTCCTTATTGTTAGTAGAAAAAGAAGAAGAAAAAATTCGAACACAGATAGAGGAGGGGGTTCAAATTTGGTGAGTGATGTGAGGAAGAGGTGTTAGTAGATGAATAAATAAATAGAATAAGATGAGAGAGGGAGAGAATTTTCGAAAATTATTTTTGAAAAAGAGTTAGTGATTTTCGAAAATAGTTTTTGAAAAAGGTTAGAAATTTTCAAAAATAAAAATCAAAAATTAAAATAATTAGTTAATTAAAAAGAATTTTTGAAAACGAGAGAAGATATTTTCGAAAATTAGAGAGAAAGAGAGAGAGAGTTAGTTAGGTAGTTTTGAAAAAGGTAAGAAACAAACAAAAAGTTAGTTAGTTAGTTGAAACAAATTTGAAAATCAATTTTGAAAAGATAAGAAGGTAGGAAGTTAGAAAAGATATTTTGAAATCATATTTTGAAAAAGATAGGATAAGAAGATATTTTTGAAAAGATATGATTGAAATTAGTTTTTGAAAAAGATTTGATTTTTAAAATCACAATTAATGACTTGATTCACAAGAAATCACAAGATATGATTCTAGAACTCAAAGTTTGAACCTTTCTTAACAAGTAAGTAACAAACTTGAAATTTTTGAATCAAAACATTAATTGTTATTGTTATTTTCGAAAATTTGTGATAAAGATAAGAAAAAAATTTTTGAAAAACATTTTTATAATTTTTGAAGATAACTAAAAAAAATGAAAAAGATTTGATTTTTGAAAAAGATTTTGAAAAAGATAAGATTTTTAAATTAAAAATTTGATTTGACTCATAAAAACAACTAGATTTTAAAAATTTTTGAAAAAGTCAAATCTAATTTTCGAAATTTTAAGAGAGAAAAAGGGAAAGATATTTTTTTTTATTTTTGAATTTTTATGATGAGAGAGAAAAACAAGAAAAATGATGCAATGCATGAAAGTTATGGATCAAAACAATGAATGCATGCAAGAATGCTATGAATGTCAAGATGAACACCAAGAACACTATGAAGATCATGATGAACATCAAGAACACATTTTTGAAAAATTTTTTAATGCAAAGAAAACATGCAAGACACCAAACTTAGGATTCTTTAATGCTTAGACACTAAGAATTCAAGAATGCATATGAAAAACAAGAAAAGACACAAAACATGCAAATGTAAAGATCAAACAAGAAGACTTACCAAGAACAACTTGAAGATCATGAAGAACACTATGAATGCATGAATTTTTCGAAAAAATGCAAGATGCACATGCAATTGACACCAAACTTATAACATGACTCAAGACTCAAACAAGAACACAAAATATTTTTTATTTTTATGATTTTATAATTTTTTTTTGTATTTTCTTTTAATTTTTTTCGAAAATCATTTTGAAAAACAAAAATAAGGATTCAAAATTTTTAATATGAATTCCAGGAATCTTATGCTCTAAAGCTCCAATCAAAGGGTCAGGCATGGCTTAATAGCCAGCCAAGCTTTAGTAAAAATATGAGTGTAATTCATTTAATTTTAAGCCAAAGCCTCAGTCTAAAGGAGTTTAGACATGGCTTTACAGCCAGCCAGGCTTTAGCATGCTTCATGAAACACTAGAATTCATTCTTAAAAATTCTGAAGGAAAATATATTTTTGAAAACTTTTTTATTTTTAAAAATTTTTTTTTTCGAAAACAAAGGAGAAAATTTTGAAAGATTTTTGAAAAATTTTTGAAAATAAAACAAAAAGAAAATTACCTAATCTGAGCAACAAATGAACCATCAGTTGTCCAAACTCAAACAATCCCCGGCAACGGCGCCAAAAACTTGGTATGCGAAATTGTTACTCAGGGTGTGAATTGTTGTTCGAAATTGACTCCCTGGCAATGGCACCAAAAACGGATGCACAGAACCAAGGTCTAAACATATCTTCACAACTTCGCATAAATAAACAGCAAGTGCATTGGGTCGTCCAAGTAATACCTTACGTGAGTAAGGGTCGAATCCCACAGAGATTGTTGGTATGAAGCAAGCTATGGTCACCTTGTAAATCTCAGTCAGGCGGATATAAAATAGTAATGGGGTTTTCGAAATTTAATAATAAAAGAAGGATAGAAATACTTATGAAAATCATTGGTGAGAATTTCAGATAAGCGTATGGAGATGCATTCATTCCTCTGAACCTCCGCTTTCCTGCTGTCTTCATCCAATCACTCTTACTCCTTTCTATGGCTGGCGTTATGCAAGGGCATCACCGTTGTCAGTGGCTACATCCCCTCCTCTTGTGAAAATGGTCCAAGATGCCCTGTCACGGCACGACTAATCATCTGAGGTTCCCGATCATGCTGGAATAGGATTCACCTTCCTTTTGCGTCTGTCACTACGCCCAGCACTCGCGAGTTTGAAGCTCGTCACAGTCATCCAATCATTGAATCCTACTCGGAATACCACAGACAAGGTTTAGACTTTCCGGATTCCCTTGAATGCCGCCATCATTCTAGCTTACACCACGAAGATTCTGATTAAGAGATCTAAGAGATACTCATTCAATCTAAGGTAGAACGGAAGTGGTTGTCAGGCACGCGTTCATAGGTAATGATGATTATTGTCACGTTCATCATATTCAGGTTGAAGTGCGAATGAATATCTTAGAAGCGAAATAAGATGAATTGAATAGAAAATAGTAGTACTTTGCATTAATCTTTGAGGAACAGCAGAGCTCCACACCTTAATCTATGGAGTGTAGAAACTCTACCGTTGAAAATACATAAGTGATAGGTCCAGGCATGGCCGAATGGCCAGCCCTCAAACGTGATCACAGGATCAAAAATACAATCCAGGATGTCTAATACAATAGTAAAAGGTCCTATTTATAATAAACTAGCTACTAGGGTTTACAGAAGTAAGTAATTGATGCATAAATCCACTTCCGGGGCCTACTTGGTGTGTGCTTGGGCTGAGCTTGAATGTTACACGTGCAGAGGCTCTTTCTGGAGTTGAACGCCAGGTTGTAACGTATTTCTGGCGTTCAACTCTGGTTTGTGACTTGTTTCTGGCGTTTAACTCCAGACAGCAGCGTAGAACTGGCGTTCAACGCCCTTTTACGTCGTCTAAACTCGGCCAAAGTATGGACTATTATACATTGCGGGAAAGCCCTGGATGTCTACTTTCCAATGCAATTGGAAGCGCGCCATTTCGAGTTCTGTAGCTCCAGAAAATCCTCTTTGAGTGCAGGGAGGTCAGAATCCAACAGCATCAGCAGTCCTTCTTCAACCTCTGAATCTGATTTTTGCTCAAGTCCCTCAATTTCAGCCAGAAAATACCTGAAATCACAGAAAAACACACAAACTCATAGTAAAGTCCAGAAATATGAATTTAACATAAAAACTAATGAAAACATCCCTAAAAGTAACTAGATCCTACTAAAAATATACTAAAAACAATGCCAAAAAGCGTACAAATTATCCGCTCATCAAAGAGTAAGGTAAGCTTGAAGTGGTGGAATCTCATGCAATACAATCTATTCAGAATGCAACTACCTAAATGAATCATGCAATTCTAATTTTTATTCACTTGTATACAAAACTTACATGTAGTCAAATTAATTCACATTCTCAAGGAATCATATATGCATAGCCAAACCTTAGATAATGATAAAGCACTTTTTACAATTGAGATGGGAAAGAAGAATATTTTACAAACTTTCAAGACAATTAGCAATTTTAGCAGAGATATATGTTGATGAGCTATTGAACCCTCACTGAATTTTGTGTTTACTCTCTAGTCACTCAGTGTTTATTGGGTTAATCACTATATTCTTCTTTTTATCCTTACTTTCTATAACTTTGTTCTTCATCTAACCAATCAACAATTATAGAATATAGGCATACAAAAATCATGAGGTCTTTAATTAATGTTGTAATGGGGCCAAAGTAAAGGTAAGGGTATATGTATAAGGCTAAGTGAGCTAATTAAGTGAATCCTTGATTAGTCTAAGATCTCACCTAACATACATATTTTGTAAAGCAAAGCTTCTTTACCTATTTTCCCATATTTTTCCACTTTTTATGTTACATGCTCATATTTAATTTTTATTTATTTTTATCCCATGTGCATCGCTTTTTGCATTTGGGGAATTCTTTTGCATCCCCTTTATTCAAATACTGAAAAATAATTTTTTTTTAAATGCACATGGTAATTAAATTATTTTGATTTCACATGAGCATGTTTCCCAAAATTTTTATTCTTTTTAACTTTCTACCCTTTTGTTTCTATCATCCATGTTCCTATAAGGTTCCCACACTTACACAATACACAATTTCTATCTTAAGCTAACCAATGATTCAACTTGGGATTTTTATTTTGTTTTTCTGCTTAAGGCTAGTAATGTGGTTATAAAACAAGAGGGGTTTTAAAGGCTCAAGGGGGCTAACAAGGGTGATGTAAAAGGTAGGCTAATTTGGGAATAGTGAGCTAGAATCAAACAATGGCCTCAATCACTTTCTTGGTATGTATCTATATTCTACAATCGGACATATAGATTAAAACAAAGTAAAGAACATCAGAATAAATAAGAAGGGCGGAACACACAGGAATAAAATATGATGGTTTAAATGTAACCATGCAATTAAGCTCAAAACTCACAGGCTGTGTGTTCTCTAACTCAAAAATCATATATCAGTTGTATATGTCAAGCAAGTAAAAATTAAGAGTTCCCATTATTCTCAATGTAAAACTTAAGGTGGCTTTAAAGTTCTAGTGTTTCTCCTTGATGAAATGTTGTTAACTAACTAACATGTAATGCTATATATACAAGGTGTAGTTTGTTTTTATTCTGTTAAAGTCTCTAGTTTACTTCCTTTTTACATTTTTAATTTAAACTAAGTTATCTTATGCTAAAAAGGGTAAACTATACTAATTAAGCCACATTTTCTATAACTAATAAGTTAGAATTGCAACTAAACTAAATGGCTAAAATATGAACTAAAGTGCAACATGCAGAAATATAGTAAACTCCATGGTTTCTCATCAGTGAACTCCATGGAGGTCAGTGGACGTCCATTGAGGTCTTCCTCAGTGGAGATTATTGCCTCTTCCTCCTCTCCAGGTTCGGCCATGTGAGACGTGTTTATGGCCTTGCACTCTCTCTTTGGATTCTCTTCTATATTGCTTGGGAGAGTACTAGGAGGGAGTTCAGTAATTTTCTTACTCAGCTGACCCACTTGTGCCTCCAAATTTCTAATGGAGGACCTTGTTTTAGTCATGAAACTTTGAGTGGTTTTGATTAGATCAGAGACAATGGTTGCTAAGTCAGAGTGGCTTTGCTTAGAATTCTCTGTCTGTTGCTGAGAAGATGATGGAAAAGGCTTGCTATTGCTAAACCTGTTTCTTCCACCATTATTGTTGTTGAAACCTTGTTGAGGTCTCTGTTGATCCTTCCATGAGAGATTTGGATGATTTTTCCATGAAGGATTATAGGTGTTTCCATAGGGTTCTCCCATGTAATTCACCTCTTCCATTGCTGGGATCTCAAGATCATAAGCTTCTTCTTCAGAGGAAGCTTCCTTAGTACTGCCTGTTGCTGCTTGCATTTCAGACAGACTCTGAGAAATCATATTGACTTGTTGGGTCAATATTTTATTCTGAGCCAATATGGCATTCAGATATCAATCTCAAGAACTTCCTTCTTCTGAGTTGTCCCATTATTCACAGGATTCCTTTCAGAAGTGTACATGAATTGGTTATTTGCAACCATTTCAATGAGTTCCTGAGCTTCTGCAGGCGTCTTCTTCAGATGAAGAGATCCTCCAGCAGAGCTATCCAATGACATCTTGGATAGTTCAGACAGACCATCATAGAAAATACCTATGATGCTCCATTCAGAAAGCATGTCAGAAGGACACCTTCTGATCAATTGCTTGTATCTTTCCCATGCTTCATAGAGGGATTCTCCTTCCTTCTGTCTGAAGGTTTGGACTTCCACTCTAAGCTTGCTCAATTTTTGAGGTGGAAAGAACTTTGCCAAGAAGGCATTGAATAGCTTTTCCCAAGAGTTCAGGCTTTCTTTGGGTTGTGAATCCAACCATGTCCTAGCTCTGTCTCTTACAGCAAAAGGGAAGAGCATAAGTCTGTAGACTTCAGGGTCAACCCCATTGGTCTTGACAGTGTCACAGATTTGCAAGAATTCAGCTAAGAACTAATGAGGATCTTCCAATGGAAGTCCATGAAACTTGCAATTCTGTTGCATCAGAGAAACTAATTGAGGCTTAAGCTCAAAGTTGTTTGCTCCAATGGCAGGGATTGAGATTCTTCTCCCATAGAAGTCGGGAGTAGGTGCAATAAAGTCACCAAGCACCTTCCTTGCATTGTTGGCATTGTTGTTTTCGGCTGCCATGGTTTCTTCTTCCTTGAAAAGCTCTGTTAGGTCCTCTAGAGAGAATTGTGCTTTAGCTTCTCTTAGCTTTCTCTTCAAGGTCCTTTCAGGTTCAGGATCAGCTTGAACAAGTATGCCTTTATCTTTGTTCCTGCTCATATGAAAGAGAAGAGAACAAGAAAGTAGGGAATCCTCTATGTCACAGTATAAAGATTCCTTGAGGTGTCAGAGGAAAAGAAGAATAGAAGGAGGAGGTAAATAGAAGAGAATTCGAACTTATTAAGAGGGATAGAGTTCAAATTGCACCTTGAGGAGGCGTGTTAGTCCCTTAAATAGAAAGATGTGAGAAGAGGGGAAGAATTTTCGAAAATAAATTAAAAATATTTTGAAATAATAAAAAAAAATTTGAAAATTTGATTGAGATTTTCGAAAATTAAGATTAGGAAAGAAATTAAGTGATTTTTGAAAAAGATTTTGAAATTAGAAATCAAAAAGATATGATTGAGAGTTAATTTTGAAAAAGATGTGATTGAAAAGATATGATTGAGAAGATATGATTGAAAATCAATTTTAAAAAAAGAAAGTTTTAAAATTAAAGTTGATTACTTGACTAACAAGAAATTAAAAGATATGATTCTTAAAATTTAAAATTTGATCCTTTCTTAATAGGCAAGTAACAACTTGAAAATTTTGAAGTAAATCATTAATTATAGCAAGGATTTTCGAAAATAATAAAAAATGGAAAGAAATTGATTTTGAAAGGATATGATTGAAAAGATATGATTTGAAAAAGATTTGATTTTGAAAAATTATGAAAATTTGAAAAAGATTTGAATTAAAAACAAAATCTTCCCTCTAGTGTCATCCTGGCGTTAAACGCCCAGAATGGCATCCATTCTGGCGTTTAATGCCCAAAATGCTACCTTTTTGGGCGTTAAACGCCAGCCAGGGTACACGTCAGTTTTCCTTCTTCACTGGGCGTTTTGAACGCCCAGCTTTTTCTGTTTGATTCCTCTGCTGAATGTTCTGAATCTTCAATTCTCTGTATTTTTAGCTTGAAAAGACACAATTTTGAAAATATTTTTGAATTTTTAATGATGAGAAACAATAAAAAATGCAACTAAGATCAAATAAACAATGCATGCAAGACACCAAACTTAAGAATTGACACTAAGATACATAAAATATTTTTCATTTTTATGATTTTAAAATTTTTTTGTGATTTTTTGAAAATTATATAGAAAAGAGAATAAAGAGATTCAAAAATTTTTAATAAGAATTCCAGGAATCATGCAATGTTAGTCTAAAGCTTCAGTCCAAAAAGGATTAGACATGGCTACTCAAGCTTCAGCAGGACATTACATTCAACAGCTAAATTGATGAGAATCAATCAGCGAACATCACCTTGAAACTCTAGAATTCATTCTTAAAAATTCTAAAAAATAAAAAGAAAAGTACCTAATCTAAGCAACAAGATGAACCGTCAGTTGTCCAAACTCGAACAATCCCCGGCAACGGCGCCAAAAACTTGGTGCACGAAATTGTGATCATCAACAATGGCGCCAAAGGACTTGGAGCTCTCAAACTGAATCACACTTTGTCACAATTCCGCACAACTAACCAGCAAGTGCACTGGGTCGTCCAAGTAATACCTTACGTGAGTAAGGGTCGATGCCACGGAGACTGTCGGCTTGAAGCAAGCTATGGTCACCTTGTAAATCTCAGTCAGGTGAATTCAGATGGTGATGGAGAATTGATAATTAAAAGATGAATAAAACATAAAATAAAGATAGAGATACTTACGTAATTCTTTGGTTGGAATTTTAGATAAGGGTATGAAGATGCTTTGTTCCTCCTAAACCTCTGCTTTCCTATTGCCTTCTTCCAATCATTCATACTCCTTTCAATGGTAAGCTTTATGTTGGGCATGACCGTTGTCAATGGCTACTTCCCGTCCTCTCAGTGAAAATGTTCTACGCACGCTGTCACCGCACGGCTAATCATCTGTCGGTTCTCGATCATGTTGGAATAGGAACCATTGATCCTTTTGCGTCTGTTACACGCCCAACAATCGCAAGTTTGAAGCTCGTCACAGTCATCCCTTCCCAGATCCCACTCAGAATACCACAGACAAGGTTTAGACGTTCCGGATCTCAGGAATGGCCGCCAATAATTCTAGCCTATACCACGAAGGTTCCAATCTTAGATTAGAAATCCAAGAGATACACATTCAAGCTTGTTTGCATGTAGAACAGAAGTGGTTGTCAGTCACGCGTTCATAGGTGAGAATGGTGATGAGTGTCACATAATCATCACATTCATCATGTTCTTGGGTGCGAATGAATATCTTGGAGAAGAAATAGACTTGAGTTGAATAGAAAAACAATAGTACTTTGCATTAATTCATGAAGAACAGCAGAGCTCCACACCTTAATCTATGGTGTGTAGAAACTCCACCGTTGAAAATACAAAAGTGATAATGGTGTAAGCATGGCCGAATGGCCAGCCTCAAAGGTCTAGGGACTAAACGTCCAAAGATTCAAAATACAATAGCAAAAGGTCTTATTTATAGAGAACTAGTAGCCTAGGGTTTACAGAAATCTTCTTCCGGGCCCACTTGGTGTGTTCTTGGGCTGAGCATTGAAGCTTTCATGTGTAGAGACTTTTCTTGGAGTTAAACGCCAGCTTTTTTGCCAGTTTGGGCGTTTAACTCCAGCTTTTGTGCCAGTTCCGGCGTTAAATGCCAGAATTCTTGAGCTGACTTGGAACGCCTGTTTGGGCCATCAAATCTCGGGCAAAGTATGGAATATTATATATTGATGGAAAGCCCAGGATGTCTACTTTCTAATGCAATTGGGAGTGCGCCAATTGGGCTTTTGTAGCTCCAGAAAATCCACTTCGAGTGCAAGGAGGTGAGAATCCAACAGCATCTGCAGTCCTTTTTCAGCCTCTGAATCATATTTTTGCTCAGGTCCCTCAATTTCAGCCAGAAAATACCTGAAATCACAGAAAAACGCACAAACTCATAGTAAAGTCCAGAAGAGTTATTTTTATTTAAAAACTAATAAAAATATAATAAAAACTAATTAAAATATACTAAAAACATACTAAAAACAATGCCAAAAAGTGTATAAATTATCCGCTCATCACTACCCGACCTCTTCTCAAAGAGGTCGGCCAAATCGACAGGAGAGCCCAATAAAGGGCCCAAATAGAGGAACACGACCCAAATCCAAAGGCAACCCAAGCCCATAGAGATAAAGGCGGTTCCCTTAAAGATAAGCTGACTTCACTCAAAATAAGATAAGATAAGATAAGATAACTAGCTTATCTTATCAGAAAGGTCAGCCCACACTACTATAAATACACTGGAGCACCCAGGTATAACTCATACTCTGATTCTACTAAAAACCTGCTTAATACCCGTGCTAACTTAAGCATCGGAGTCTCTTGCAGGTACCCCCACCCTCCGGTGACCAAGGATCAGCAGTACAGCCAGTCAACAGGTTGGACACGACAGCTCCGGCCGCCACTCACCAGCCGGACACGTCGGCACCGACCAGTAAAGAAGATCTCGACCGAGATCGACCTCCAGTTTTAGGTAACCCTCGGAACACTAACGTTGGCTCATCATTTCTTTCCTCCACGTTAGCTTCCACGTTAATGCAATTAACTTGGCAACTAACGTGGCTAATAGTGGCTTAGTCCAACGTTAGTGACAAAGGTGAGTGTCACTAACGTTGACACTTCTTTGTTCCTTCCACGTTAGAGCTCACGTTAATGTACTTAACGTGACTCTTAACGTGGCTAGGTGTGCCCCTTTTTCCAACGTTAGTGGCATTCACTTTTACCACTAACGTTGGAGCTTTACTTCTCTTCCACGTTAGCTTTACGTTAACATGGCAACTAACGTGGGCTATGATGGCTTACGAAGGCGTTATTGGCGATCACTTTTCTCATTAACGTTGCAAGCTAGCTCCCATTCCACGTTAGTGGTCACGTTAGTTAGACTAACGTGACCACTAACGTGGAATGGGAGCTAGCTTGCAACGTTAATGAGAAAAGTGACTACTAACGTGGAATGGGAGCTAGCTTGCAACGTTAATGAGAAAAGTGACTAACGTTAGTTAGACTAACGTGACTACTAACGTGGCTCTTCCTTGCTTCCTTTGTCCTGAAATCAAGCAAATAAAGTGCATCAAAGCTAGGTTCTAACCCATGAGATCATGCATCATTCATTTTATCATTCAATTCATGCATAATTCTCATAAAATCATATAAAATTCATAATGTTTGCTTGAATTAAGATGTAAGTGATTATTTACCCAAAACTTGCTTATTTCCTAAGAAAGTGCATGAAACTTCCCTAAAACAATAAAGAAAAGGTCAGTGAAACTGGCCAAAATGTCCTGGCATCAGCAATCATCTCGGAGCACAAGCACTCACCAAAAAAGTACTCTGGGCAGGATTTTATTGGCCGACTCTACAAAAAGAAGCCACAGAATTCATAAGGACATGCCCACCATGTCAGAAATATGCCAACTTTCACATCGCCCCACTAGAGGAACTCATCAGCGTGACCTCACCTTGGCCATCAGCAAAATGGGGACTTGACCTTCTCGGAACCTTTTCTCAGGGATCGGGACAAGTTAAATTCCTCATAGTAGGGGTAGACTATTTCACAAAGTGGATCGAGGCAGAACCTCTAGCTAACACCACTGCTTAAAGAAGTCGAAAATTCCTATATAGGAACATTATCACAAGGTTCGAGGTTCCATACTCCATCACCACAGACAATGGCACCCAATTCACAGATGTAGGCTTCAGAAAACTAGTAGCCGACTTGAACATAAAACACCAGTTCACATCCGTAGAACATCCCCAAGCCAATGGACAAGCCGAAGCTGCCAACAAAGTCATATTAGCTGGGTTAAAGTGGAGATTACAGGATGCAAAGGGAGCCTGGGCTGAGAAACTCCCACAAGTCCTATGGGCATATCGAACAACGCCACATTCCACCACAAAGGAATCACCCTTCCGATTAGCGTACGGAATGGAGGCAATGATCCCAGTGGAGATTGAAGAAGGGTCGCCTAGAGTGATCCACTATAATGAAGATGCCAACTCCCAGCTTCAAAGGGAAGAACTCGACCTACTCCCAGAAGTCCAAGAAAGAGCTCGGATCAGGGAAGAGGCATTAAAACATCGAATGGCCTCGAGATACAATCAAAGGGTAGTGCCGCAAGGATTTGCTGAGAACGACCTCGTCCTAATCCGAAATGATATCGGCACAACTCGACCTGGAGAAGGAAAGCTGGCAGCAAACTGGAAAGGACCCTACTGAGTCATAGAAGTACTTGGAAAGGGCTACTACAGATTATCCGAACTCGATGGGCGAGAGCTTCCTAGGTTATGGCACGCCTGTAACCTAAGAAGGTACTATAGTTAGGGACGAAAAAGGATCTTAGGATAAGGCGCACTCTTTTTCCTGAAAAGGTTTTTTAATGAGGCGCCAAGCCAAGACCTATAAATTGCCCGACTTAGAGGGATAAAGCTCCCACATGTATATATTTGCATTTACTTTTGAATAAAATCTATTTAGATCTTCTACAAATTCTCAAGTCGCATTAATCTGAAACATTCATCGTCCGATTATAAAGCTACAGATCAGCAGAAAGTGAAAACCAAATTCACTGCACGATCACGATAAAGGCCAACAGAGATGAAAACCAAATTCATCAAAAGGTCGACCAAACGAGGATTAAACACAATCTCTACAAAATCGGCAAAGATAAAAATAGAATAATGCAAGAAGTTATCGAAAGTGATTCATAGAAAGGACCTGACGAGGTCTTAATAAAATGGATTGCTAAAAAATAACTTAAAGACGGGCTGACGTAAAGAAGTCGGACCAGTCGTAATAACCAAAGTTATAAGTAAATCCCTGGAAAGAGGTCTGGCAATCCTATAAAAGAGGATTACTATAACTTAGAAGGGCTCGACATAACGAAGTCAGCCCAAAACATAAAAGTTATAGAAGTAATCCCTGAAAGAGACCTAAACAAGGTCCAAGAAAGAGGATTACAAAAATAACTTAGAAGGACCTGACATAACGAAGTCGGCCCAAAACATAAAGTTATAAAAGTAATCCCTGAAAGAGACCTAAACAAGGTCCAAGAAAAAGGATTACAAAAATAACTTAGAAGGGCCTGACATGAAAAAGTCGGCCCAAAACATAAAGTTATAAAAGTAATCCCTGAAAGAGACCTGAACAAGGTCCAAGAAAGAGGATTACAAAAATAACTTAGAAGGGCCCGACATGAAGAAGTCGGCCCAAAACATAAAGTTATAAAAGTAATCCCTGAAAGAGACCTGAACAAGGTCCAAGAAAGAGGATTACAAAAATAACTTAGAAGGGCCCGACATGAAGAAGTCGGCCCAAAACATAAAGTTATAAAAGTAATCCCTGAAAGAGACCTGAACAAGGTCCAAAAAAGAGGATTACAAAAATAACTTAGAAGGGCCCAACATAAAGAAGTCAGCCCAAAACATAAAGTTATAAAAGTAATCCCTGAAAGAGACCTGAACAAGGTCCAAGAAAGAGGATTACAAAAATAACTTAGAAGGTACCAACACAAGGAAGTCGGTTCCAAAATCAACAAGTTATAAAAAATAACCCCTAAAAGAGACTCGACGAGGGTCCGAGAAAGAGGGTTACTAGAAATAACTTAGACTAACATAAAGAAGTTGGCCTCCCCCAAACAAGTTGCAAGAGTAATTCCTAAAATAAGACCCAACAAGGTCCAAAAGAAAGGATTACTAGAAGTAACTGAATAACGAAGCCAGCTTCCCAAAAACCTTAAAGGTAATTACTAACGGAGACCTCACAAAGGTCCCAACAAATAGGGCTGTTAGAAATAACTTCAAAGCCGACATAAGGAAGCCGACATACAAGTTAGATCCAAGCAACTACAACCTCAGAGGAATCAAGCCACAAGTATGAAGCACAAAGGCAATCCAAAGAGGTCGAGCAACAAGGCTCTAACACTACCAAAAAACCTAAAAAAGATACCAAGATAGATAAAAATCGACATGATATTATAATAAGAACAAGCTCAATAGGCTACCCAAATCAGCCCCAAGAACTTGGAAGCTATTTTGTTTTTCAAAATGAAGTTGCTAAACAAGTAACTAAAAGAGTGTCAACAGTCAGCAACATTACAAAAAGAAAGTTTAAAGGCCCATGGGCCGGGCTATCTACACAAAACATTCACATAATCAGGGAAGATCCGAAGGCTTCTCGGCAGCACGAGGTGAAGGAGGGCGAGTCTGAATGGGCACAGCATCCACAGTCCCATCATCCCGATTTAAGATTTGACAGTCAGGATCTAACACAGGATGACCGGCCTCAACTGAAGGAGCTGAAGAAGTTGGCACCACGGGGGCTTTGGCAGCAAGAACAGAGGGAGGTTCAACATCATCGTCGTCAGGGTCGTCAGGGACAATCTTGCCATCCTTTACAACATTGTCCAGGCTGAAGAGAGTGAGGTCGACCTCGGGAGCAAGAACTCGAATTTGCTCCTTCAGGTTCTCATAAGCAGCATTTACGCTGCCTACAAGGTGACCCTGGAGCTCGGCATAATCAACCCGGGCAGACTCCAACTCCTCCCTGAGACGCATAACTTCCCTGTAGGCCGTCACATAGCTATCCTTGTGCCTCAATTCGGTATCTTCAACTAACCTCACAGAAGCCGCCAAGGAAATAGAACTATCCTTTTCGGTCTCCAACTCCTTCTCCAGCTTGGTTACTTTCACTTGGAGCTCCTCCTTCAAACCCTTCATATGGTCGAACTCTTGCTTAGCCTCCTCCATAAAAGCTTTGGTAGCATGAAGAGGGAGGTCTTGGGCAGTTCGGTACAGGGCAGCTCCCATATGTGCCATTTTGACACTACTCCGATTAATAAAATCCAAGTGGTGAAAGAGAGAGACATCATCGGCAGGAATGATACCGTAATGACCAATCTGCTGATCGACGAATTCAACCGCGTCAAAGTAAGGGGCATCAAGGTTGAAAGGCTCAGTTATTTTTTGTTTTTTATTTGGAGGAGCACCAGAAGTAGCAACAGAAACTTGAAGAGGATCAGCCAAACAAACCCGGGGAGTAGGGATTACCTTCCTCACCCCCAACGAGCTTGGTACGGCCGGCTTCGACTGAACCTGAGATGACCCCTCACCGGCCGCCTTAGCCGAGACTTTTTGATCTGTAGTAGCCTTTCTTGCCCTCTTAAAGGCCTTCATAGATTCATTATTCTTAATCATCTCTGCAAACAAAACACAACAGTGGGAAACCAAGTTATGAATCAGAAAAGAGCTTATAAGAGATACAATCAACAAAACAATCAAAACCAAAAATTGACCACTACCCAGCTCAGCTCGGAGGAGAGAGGGGTTGGCTAAAAATTTCTTGGTGTCGAGATGGGGAGGCTGCCCCCAGTTTTCTTCCAGCACAGACACAAAAGCTTGCTCAGCCTCATCTAACATCTCCCATGTATATTTAGACACCATTACATTCTTTTGCCATTCCAAAGGAAAGGCGGGCTCATCATTTTCATCCAGAAAAAAGGGCCGAGCTCCTTCAACAGCTCGGACCCTAAAAAAGTAATTCTTGAAGTCAAGGAAAGATTCATCAAACATGAAGAAAACCTTTTTTCCCTGGGAAGCTCGGAAAGAAACCCAAGCGACTTCCTTCTTAACCACCCCAGGCTTTGTCAAAACAAAGAGATAAAAGAAAAGGGACTGTGAAGCAGGGATACCAAACTCATGACACAACAACTGAAAGATTTTGATAAAATCCCAGGAGTTGGGGTGAAGCTAGGATGAAGATACATTACAAGACCACAATAGGTTGGTCTCAAAGGGGGTAAAAGGAAGAGTAATATTCATTTGACTAAAAAAGAAGTCGTACGTATAGAAAAACGGGCGCTCTCCAACAATTTGGGTAGAAAAACAAACTCTTTCCTCAGAATCAGGAGGTACAAGCTCATAGTTCTTTTCCTCACTACCACTACTACAAATCCTATGAAATCGCCTAAGCTATTGACAAAACTCGGAATCAACCAAAGAAACACACAAAAGAACCATCGAATCCACCCAATCAGCCATGCCCTCAGGGACTTGGGAAGATGTCTCAACAATGTTCTTACGAGAAGACATGAGGTCAACTAGTCCTACAGCAAGAAAGAAGAAAATAGATTACTAACTCAAACATCTCGGACAAAGTCAAAATCAACTCATAGCATAACATGACTCAAGCATACAAAAGGAAAACCCCAAGATAAGGTCCAGGGGCATCCTTTGGAGGCAGTGACAGAGTAAGGACTCAAAAAAAATCTACAAGGCTAACATCTTGACAAAACCCTCGACGAAGAAAAAACCCCCCCTTCCAGACAAACAACAACACGAAGAGAAAGACAAAGCAAATATAAGAAAGAACGTTATCTGCTACAAGAGGCGCAGTCTTTTTCAAAAGATTATCAAACATTTCATCGACCCAAATTTCCAAAATACGAAGGCGACGGTCAGAAACAGTAAGCAAACATGCAAACAAACAAAACCTCAATCATCAGAAGAAATGCCAGAAATATGCATCACAACAACAAATTGAGCATAACGACGCAAAAAGGTTCGCACTTTCCAGCATGCATTTCAAACGAAAAATCAAAGCTTTATAAAAAAATCGAAGGCAAAACAACGAAAAAAGTAAAGAAGTAGAAAGTAGAAACCAAACCTGGAGAAAGGAGGAAAGCTCTGAAGAAAGCTGAAAGCTGGAGCAAGGAAGTTGTGGAAATCGTCTCTCAAGCGAAGCACCAACAAAGTACCAAGACAAAGCGTCGCAGAGAAAAACGAGGCAAAACAGAAAAATAGAGAGAAAAGAGGGGAAGTTACAGAAAAGAGAAAACTGTTTCTTGAATGCAAAATTAAAAATAAAAGAGCCAAGAGAAACGGAGCATTAAAAATGCATTAATGAGGGCATTAAAACCTCGCACATTCCCAAGGCTAGGACGCTAATACAAAAGCGCGCGCTTTCAGAGGAAACGAAAGAAGAAACGTTCTGCATTCAAAAAAGAATTCTACAAAGATAAAATTGACAAAATGCTCGAGTTTGGCTTCACCAGAGAAGGATCGAAGTCCTAAAACTAAGACTCGACCTCCGAAAGAAAGACCGAGCTCGAGCAGGGGCACTGTTCATACCCTGGGTCGAGCTATCCGACTTGGGATGATTAGCGACAAAGCGACCGACCTCTTCAGGTCACACTATCTAACCTCTTCCCAAAGAGCTCGGCCAAATCGATAGGAAAGCCTAAAAAGGGCCCAACTCAAGGAATACGACCCAGATCCAAAGGCAACCCAAGCCTATAGAGATAAGGGCGGTTCCCTTGAAGATAAGCTGACCTCACTCAAAGATAAGATAAGATAAGATAAAAATAAATAACTTATCTTATCTAAGAAGGTCACTCCACACCTCTATAAATACACTGGAGCACCCAGGTATAACTCATACTCTGATTCTACTAAAAACCTGCTTAATACCCTTACTAACTTAAGCATCGGAGTCCCTTGCAGGTACCACCACCCTCCGGTGACGAAGGATCAGCAGCGTATCCAGTCCAACAAGTCGAACACGACAGCTCTGGCCGCCACCCACCAGCCGGACACGTCATATCCGACCAGCACAGAAGATATCATCCGAGATCGACCTACAGTTTCAGGTAACCCTCGGAACAGTGTCCCATTGGTATCTTTTCATTTAATTTAATTTTCTTGTTTATATTTTTGTCTTTAATCTTTATCTTATCTTGTTTTTGGATTTTAAAGTTTTGTTATCTTATCTTTCTTTTTAAATTCAAATTTTAAAATTTTAGTATTTGGTTAGTTTTTCTTTCTTTAAAATTTTAATCTCAAAATCTTTCTTTGACTTTCTCTTTTTAATTTCAAAAGTTTTTAAAATCAATTCTTCTATCTTAAATTTTTAAAATCTTATCTTATCTTGTTTGACTTTTTCTTTCCAAATTTAAATTTTAAAAATCTTTGATTGACTCTTCCTTTTTAAATTTCAAAAATTTTGAAAATCAAATCTTTTATTTTATTTTCGAATCTTGTTAATTAGTTATTTGTTTTATCTTATTTTAATTTTAAAATTTTGGTGTCTGTTCCGAGGGTTATCTAAAACTGTAGGTCAATCTCGGATGAGATCTTCTGTGCCGGTCAGTGATGACGTGTCCGGCTGACGTGGGACGGCCGGAGCTGTCGTACCCGACTTGTTGGACTAGCTGTGTTTCTGATCCTTCGTCACCGGAGGGTGGTGGTACCTGCAAGGGACTCCGATGCTTAAGTTAGCAAGGGTATTAAGCAGGTTTTTAGTAGAATTAGAGTATGAGTTATACATGGGTGCTCCAGCGTATTTATAGAGGTGTGATAGTGACCTTTTTAGATAAGATAAGTTAGTTATCTTATCTTATCTTATCTTTGGGTGAGGTCAGCTTATCTTCAAGGGAACCACCCTTCTCTCTGTAGGCTTGGGCTGCCTTTGGATTTGGGTCGTGTTCCTCGATTTTGGGCCCTCTTTGGGCTTTCCTGTTGATTTGCCCGAGCTCTTTGGGAAGAGGTCGGATGGTTTGACCTAAAGAGGTCAGTTGCTTTGTCGCTAGTCATCCCGGGTCGGACATCTCGACCCAGGGTATGAACAGTGCCCCTGCTCGAGTTTGGTCTTTCTTTTGAGGTTGAGTCTTGATTTTAGGACTTTGATCCCTTTCTGGTGAAAGCCGAACTCGAGCATCTGTCAATTTTCTCTTTGTAGAGTCTTCTTTTGAATGTGGAACGCTTTTTCTTTATTCTTAAAAGCGCGCGCTTTGCATTAGCGCTCTGGTCTTGGGAATGCGCGAGGGTTTAATACCCTTATTAATTGTTTTTAATGCCCCGTTTCTCTTGCCTCTTCATTTTGAATTTTGCACTCAGAAAAAACGGTTTCCTCTTCTCTATAACTTCCCCCTTTTTTCTCTCTTCCTTTCCGTTTCGCCTGAAGTTTGTATTTTTGTTTTTCTCTATGATGCTTTCTGCTCGAGAGGTGACTCTAATCTTTGTCGCTTCAGCTTTCAGCTTTCTCCCTTTTTCCAAGTTGGTTCTTTCTTACTTTCTTCGTCGCTTGCATTATGTTATTTCCAGCTTTGACTTTAGAAAGTTTGAACCTTTTGTACGCCATGCATCTGCTTGTTTATTGTTGTGGGGGTATTTCTTGCTTTTGAAATGGTCCTTCTGTACTCTAGGGTTCGTGCCATTTATTTTTCTTCGAACTGCATGAACCTGCTTGCTTTCTCGAAAGATTGCTCCTTTGATGTCTTTCGCCATGTTGATAGTTTTCTTTGCTGATGAATTTTGTAAAAGATAACGAACCTTTTTTATTTTCCTGAAAAAGGTTGTGTCTTTGATGACTTCTTCTTGATATATTTTGTTATTTGGTTGCTTCGTTTGTTGACCAAGCTGAGACTGCGGGTCTGGAGGGTAGTTATTTTGATGGTTTTATCTGTGGTTCGTGGCTTTCTATTCAGAGTGTCATTTTAGTTGAAATGGGTCATTATCTTTTTGTATCGAGGTGTAGGCTTCTAGGTTTTCCTGAGTCCTTGTTTTGTAACTGCCTCCAAAGGATGCCCCTAGATCTTTGGTTTGGGTCCTGGGGTTTTCTTTTGTTGCTTGTACTGCGTTGAATTATGTTGGCCGAGTTGTTTTGATTTCGTCCGAGATGTTTTTTAGTAATTCAATCTTCTTTTCTTGTTTGTAGGACTAGTTGGCCATGTCTTCTCGCAAAAATATTTTAGAGACATCTTCTAAGGTTCCTGAGAAGATGTCTGATTGGTTGGACTCCCTTGTTTTAATGTGTGTTTCTGTGGTGAATGCTGAGTTTTGTGTGGAGCTTAGGAAACATCACCGCCTCTGTAAGAGTAGAGATCAAGAAAGGAATTATGAATTGGTAGCACCTGATTCCGATGAGAGGGTTTGCTTTCCTGCTCTGACCCGGGGTGAGCGCCCTTTCTTTTATGCTTACGACTATTTTTTCAGCCAGTTGGACATCACTTTTCCCTTCACTGCTTTTGAGACCGATTTGTTGTGGTCGTGTAATGTAGCTCCGTCCCAGCTCCATCCGAACTCCTAGGGCTTTATCAAGATTTTTCAGCTTCTTTGCCAAGAGTTGGACGTCACTCCTTCTCAAACTCTTTTCCTTTATTTGTTTGTTTTAACTAAGCCCGGGATTTCTACAAAAAAGAAAGCCTCATGGGTTTCTTTTAGATCTGCACAAGGGCATAAGGTTTTTGCCATGTATGACGAGTCCTTTAGGGATTTCAAGAATTATTTTTTCAAGGTCCGAGCAGTTGAGGGAGCTCGCCCCTTTTTTCTGGAAGCGAACGATGAGCCAGCCTTCCCCTTGTGTTGGCAGCAGAATGTAGTTGTATCCCGTTATACGTGGGAGATGCTCGACGAAATTGAGCAGGCTTTTGTAACTATTTTGGAGGACATTTGGGGGGAACCTCCTCATCTGGACACTAAAAAATCATTGGGGGACCCATCCCTTGTCCGAACTGCATTGGGTATTTACTTGATATATTTTGTTTCTTGTTTTTTCTTTGCTTTCTTCTTCTTTTTCTGGTTTGTAAAACTGTTGATTTTCATTTTTCAGAGATGGCCAAGAATAATGACTCGATGAAGGCTTTCAAGAAGGTGAGAAAGGCTACTGCAGCTCAGAACATCTCGACCAGGGCGGATGAGGAAGGGTCCTCTCAGGTTCCGCAGAAGCCATCTGTGCCGAGCTCACCTGGACCGAGGAGAATGATCCCTACTCCTCGAGTCTGTGTAGTTGATCCTCCACAGTATTCTGCTGCTGTTTCTCTCCCTCCCCCCCGGCCATTCCTCCTTCCAAAAGACCTCGGACTGTTGAGCCCTTCAATCTGGATGCGCCTGATTTTAATGCTGTTGGGTTTGTCGACCAGCAGATCGGTCCTTATGGTGCCCTCCCTATGGATGATGTTTCTCTCCTTCGTCATTTAGATTTTATAACTCGGAGTGGTATCAAGATGGCGCATATGGGAGCTGCCCTGTACCGGACTGCCCAAGATCTTCTCCTTCATGCTACTAAAGCCTTTATGGAGGAGGCTAAGCAAGAGTTCGACCGGATGAAGGGTTTAAAGGAGGAGCTCGAATTGAAAGTGACCAAGCTAGGGAAGGAATTGGAGGGCAAGAAGGCTAGTTCTGTTGCTTTGGCGGCTTCTATGAAGTTGGCTGAAGACACGGCATTGAGGCACAAGGAAAGCTATGTCACGACCTACAGGGAAGTGATGCATCTCAGGGAGGAGTTGGAGTCTGCCCGGGCCGATTATGCCGAGCTCTAGGGTCACCTTGTAGGCAGCGTAAATGCTGCTTATGAGAACTTGAAAGAGCAGGTTCGGGTTCTTGCTCCCGAACTTGACCTTACTCTCTTCAGCCTAGACAACGTTGTAAAGGATGGCAAGATTGTCCCCGATGACCCTGATGATAATGGTGTTGAACCCCCTTCTGTGCCTGCCGCCAAAGCTTCTGTTGTGCCGACTTCTTCAGCTCCTTCATCTGAGGTTGGTCATCCCGAATCAGATCCTGATTGTCAAATCTTGAATCGGGATGATAGGACAGTGGATGAAGTGCCTCTTCAGACTCGTCCTCCTTCACCCCGTGTTAATGCTGAGAAGCCTTCGGATCTTAAATAAATTTCTTAACTGTTTGTGTAGATAGCCCAGCTTGTGGGCTTTTGAACTCTTTAGTTTGTAGATAGTGGTTGCTGACTTTTGATACTTTCTTAGTTGCTCGTTCAACAACTTAATCTTGAAAAACAAAGTAGTTTCCAAGCTCTTGGGGCTAATTTTGGTAGCCTCTTGAGTTTGTTATTATTATAACTTGTGCTTTTCGTAACATATCTGTCTGCATCTTGTCTTGGTACCTTTTCCGATTTTTGGGAGTGTTGAAGCTTTGTTGTCCGACCTCTTTAGATTGCCTTTGTATTTCATACTTGTGGCTTGATTCCTTTTAGTCTTGGCCTGAAGTTATTTCTAGTAATTCGTTTTGTTTGTAACTTGTTCAGGTCTCTGTTACCTTGTATAACGTTAAGGTTTTTGGGAGGCCGACTTTGTCATGTCAGTTTCGTCCGAGTTGTTGTTAGTAATCCTCTTTCTTGGACCTTGTTCAGGTCTCTTTCAGGGATTACTTCTATAACTTTATGTTTTGGGCCGACTTCATCGTGTCGGGCTCTTCTAAGTTATTTTTGTAATCCTCTTTCTTGGACCTTGTTCAGGTCTCTTTCAGGGATTACTTTTATAACTTTTATATTTTGGGCCGACTTCATCACGTCGGGCCCTTCTAAGTTATTTTAGTAATCCTCTTTCTTGGACCTTGTTCAGGTCTTTTTTAGGGATTACTTTTATAACTTTTATGTTTTGGGCCGACTTTATCATGTCGGGCCCTTCTAAGTTATTTTAGTAATCCTCTTTTTTGGACCTTGTTCAGGTCTCTTTCAGGGATTACTTTTATAACTTTTATGTTTTGGGCCGATTTCATCACGTCGAGCCCTTCTAAGTTATTTTAGTAATCCTCTTTTTTGGACCTTGTTCAGGTCTCTTTCAGGGATTACTTTTATAACTTTTATGTTTTGGGCCGACTTCATCATGTAAGGCCCTTCTAAGTTATTTTAGTAATCCTCTTTTTTGGACCTTGTTCAGGTCTCTTTCAGGGATTACTTTTATAACTTTTATGTTTTGGGCCGACTTCATCATGTCAGACCCTTCTAAGTTATAGTAATCCTCTTTTATAGCGCTGGCCAGACCTCTTTCCAGGGATTTACTTTTATAACTTTGGTTTTTTGACTGATCCGACTTTTTTACGTAGGCCAGTCTTTAAGTTATTTTTTAGCAATCCATTTATTTAAGACCTCGTCAGGTCCTTTCTATGGATCACTTTCGATAACTTCTTGCATTATTCTGTTTTCATCTCTGCCGATTTTGTAGGGATTGGGCTTAGTCCTCGTTTGGTTGACCATTGATGAATTTGGTTTTCATCTTCGCTGGTCTTTATCGTGATTGTGCAGTGAATTTGATTTTCACTTTTTGCCGATCTGTAGCTTTATAATCGGGCGATGAATTTTTAGCGTTTCAGATTAATGCGTCTTGAGACTTTGTAGGAAATCTAAAAAACATTATCAAGAGAAAATGCAGATATATACATGTTGGGGTTTTATCCCTCTAAGTCGGGCAACTTGTAGATCCTTGGTTTGGCACCTCATTAAAAAACCTTTTCAGGAAAAAGAGTGTGCCTTGTCCTAAGATCCTTTATCACCCCTAACTATAGTACCTTCTTAGGTTGCAGGCGTGCCATGACCTAGGAAGCTCTCGCCCATCGAGTTCGGACAGTCTGTAGTAGCCCTTTCCAAGTACTTCTATGACTCAGTAGGGTCCTTTCCAGTTTGCTGCCAGCTTTCCTTCTCCAGGTTGAGTTGTTCCGATATCATTTCGGATTAGGGTGAGGTCATTCTCAGCAAAACCTTGCAACACTACCTTTTGATTGTATATCGAAGCCATTCGATGTTTTAATGCCTCTTCCCTTATCCGAGCTCTTTTTTGGACTTCTGGAAGTAGGTCGAGTTCTTCCCTTTGAAGTTGAGAGTTGGCTTCTTCATTATAGTGGATTACTCTAGGCGACCCTTCTTCAATCTCCACTGGGATCATTGCCTCTGTTCTGTACGCTAATCGGAAGGGTGATTCCTTTGTGGAGGAATGTGGCGTTGTTCGATATGCCCATAGGACTTGTGGGAGCTCTTCTGCCCAGGCTCCTTTTGCGTCCTAAAATCTCCGTTTTAGACCAACCAATAT
This sequence comes from Arachis hypogaea, assembly GCF_003086295.3. NCBI lineage: Eukaryota > Viridiplantae > Streptophyta > Magnoliopsida > Fabales > Fabaceae > Arachis > Arachis hypogaea. The sequence continues at coordinate 36,075,341 of NC_092054.1, read as the reverse complement.
GACTTTGTTAGCAGCTTCGGCTTGTCTGTTGGCTTGGGGATGTTCTACGGAAGTGAACTGGTGTTTTATGTTCAAGTCGGCCACTAACTTTTTGAAGCCTGTATCTGTGAATTGGGTGCCATTGTTTGTGGTGATGGAGTATGGAACTCCAAACCTTGTGGTGTTAGCTAGGGATTCTGCCTCGATCCATTTTGTGAAATAGTCTTGATACCAGGGCATTTTGGCCAGTTTCACTGACCTTTTCTTTATTGTTTTTAGGGTAGTTTCATGCATTTCCTTAGGAAATAAGCTAGTTTTGGGTAGATATTCACTTACATCTTGATTCAAGCATACATTGTGCACTTTACATGATTTTATGAGGATTTTGCATGAATTTAAGGACAAATTTGATGTTACATTTCCCATGACTTGGACTAGAACTTTGATGCACTTTATTGCTTGATTTCAGGACAAAGGAAGCAAAGAAGAACCACATTAGTGGCTACGTTAGTTACACTAACGTTAACACTAACGTGGAATGGGAGTAACTTGCAAAGTTAATGAGAAAAGTGATTGCCAATAACACTCTCGAAGCCATCATTGCCCACGTTAAGAGTCACATTAACTAAGTTAACGTGAACTCTAACGTGGAAGAAAGGAAATGGAGCCAACATTAGTGACACTTAACATTATCACTAACGTTGGACCAAGCTATAAGTGGCCACGTTAGAGTCCATGTTAACTTAGTTAACGTGACCTCTAACGTTAAGAAGAAAGGGGGGAAGCCAACGTTAGTGACATTCAACATTATCACTAACGTTGGCCAAGTCACACTAGGCCACATTAACTCCCACGTTAACCTAGTTAACGTGGAAGCTAACGTAAGGAAGGGAGGTGACGCCAACGTTAGTGACACCCAACATTGTCACTAACATTGGAAGGAGCCCACACATGTCACCATGAGCCACGTTAACTCCCACGTTAACTTAGTTAACGTGGAAGCTAACGTGGATAAAGGAATGTTGAACCAATGTTAGTGACACTCAACTTTGTCACTAACGTTGGAGATGGCTAGCATAGCCCACATTAGAAGCCACGTTAACCTAGTTAACGTGGACTCTAACGTGGGAGCTAAGGGGCACATTGGAACGTTAGTGACAATGTCAAGTGTCACTAACGTTCTCGAAGGTTGGCAAGCCTATGTTAAAAGAGCCACGTTAACTAAGTTAACGTGGACTCTAACGATGGGAAGGGGGAGGCTTCTCAACGTTATTGGGAAAGTTGAGTCCCAATAACGTGCGCGAAGGACAAAGAGGCAACGTTAGTGGCAACGTTTGTGCCACTAACGTTGAGGTTAACGTGGCTCTTACTTGGGTAAGGAACGTTAGTGAAAAAGTTGAGTGTCACTAACGTTCTCGAACCCATATTTTCACTGAACGTTAACACCACTAACGTCCTGAGCTAAATTCTCTGTCCACTTCTCAATTTCTCTCTGCAAGTAAAGCCAATCCCAATGAAGAAGATAACTGCTTCAAACTCAAGATCCAAAGGCCCAGACCCAAGACTTGAAGAACCAACTAGAAGAGTTGAAGAGTAGTATATATAGGAGTAACTTTGAATTATTTTGGGAGTTGGAAAAGAGGGGAGCCTCTGGGCATAGAATTACTCTCTGTATTTACTTTCTCTGCACTTCTAGTTTCATTATGTATTCTCCATCTTTGTTTTCATTTTCTAAAGCTATGAACAACTAAACCCCTTTCATTGGGTTAGGGAGCTCTGTTGTAATTTGATGGATCAATACTAGTTTTCATTATTCTTCTTCTATCTTTTCTCTTGATTTTACTTGAAAGCTTTCGATCTTCATCCAATTGGGTAGTTATCTTGGAAAAGAAGCTATTCATACTTGGATCTCTTCTGAACCTTGAAAGAGGAATGAAGAGATCAAGCTAGAAATGCTTTCTCATGCTGGACCAAATTGGGTTTGGATGGATATGTGACTATAATCCTCTCAACACTTGATTTGGGAAATGCATGTGGTATAATCAGTGACCATACTTCATCTCTTCTCATGAGCAATTGACCAAGGAATTAGCTATTGATCGAGATTTGAGAGATTGAACTACAAGAAATTGTAATTCAATCACTTAAGATTGCCAAGGAGATCAACGAGTGCATTGATTGAGGAAGAGATGAAAATGAAATTGATCCGGAGAATGCAACATCTCCTGAGCCCAATGAACTCCCCATTTCTGATCTTACCCATTCTCTTTATTTTCTGTCACTTACTTTTATGAGCGATTCCCTCATTCCCATTTACAATTCTGCAATTTACTTCAGTTATTTACTTTCAGTTCTTTAATTTTAGCATTTACTTTTTCTATCATTTACCTTCCCGTCATTTTATTTTCTGCAATTCTAAACTCAAATCCTGGATTCGCTCAACTAGAACATCCCTCTAATTAAAGTTGCTTGATCAATCAATCCTTGTGGGATTCGACCTCACTCTATTGTGAGTTTTTACTTGACGAAAAATTTGGTACACTTGCCGAAGGAAATTTGTTGCGAGACAAGTTTTCCGTGCATCAAGTCTACCCTTACTATGAGGAATTTAACTTGTCCCGATCCCTGAGAGAAGGGTCTGAGAAGGTCGAGTCCCCATTTTGCGAATGGCCAAGGTGAGGTCACGCTGATGAGTTCCTCTAGCGAGGCGATGTGAAAGTTGGAATGTTTCTGACATGGTGGACATGTCTTTACGAACTCTGTGGCCTCCTTTTGTAGAGTTGGCCAATAAAATCCGGCTCGAAGTACTTTTTTGGTAAGTGCTTGCACTCCGAGATGATTGCCACAGATGCCACTGTGTACTTCTTCTAAAACTTCCTTTGTGTTGGAAGTCGGTACACATTTTAACAATGGTATTGAAATTCCTCTTTTATACAGAGTATTGTTTATGATAGTGTAGTATTGTGCCTCCCTTTTTAACCTCTTTGCCTCCTTCTTATCTGTGGGGAGTGTTTCTGTTTTGAGGTAGTTAATTATGGGGGTCATCCATCCTTGATCCGGACTTGTTATGGCTAAGACTTTTTCTTCTTCCGAGATTGACGGGTTCTAGAGCATTTCTTGGATGAGGCTTCTATTGTTGCCCCCTGGTTTGGTACTGGCTAGTTTTGAGAGTGCGTCAGCTCGGACATTCTGTTCTCGGGGTATATGGCAGACCTCATATTCCCCGAGTTGTCCGAATTATTTCCTGGCTTTGTCCAGGTACTTTTTCATGGTGGGATCTTTGTCTTGGTAGCTCCCTGTTATTTGTGAAGTGACTACTTGTGAGTCACTGAAGATGATAAGCTTTTGAGCTCCAACCTCCCTAGCCAGTTTCAAACCAGCTAGTAGCGCCTCATATGCAGCTTGGTTGTTTGAGGCAGGGAACCTGAATTTGAGGAAAAGTTCTATTTGGGTTCCCTGGTCACTTTCTATTATCACACTCGCGCCGCTTCCAGTTTTATTTGAGGAACCATATACATAGAGATTCCATTCTGTAGGGATTTCTGGGGTGTCTGTAAATTCTGCGATGAAGTCGGCCAGGTATTGTGATTTGATGGCTGTCCGAGCTTCATATTGAAGGTTGAATTCAGACAACTTGACTGCCCATTTCAAGATTCTGCCTGCTAAGTCTGTTTTCTGCAAAATTCCCTTTAAGGGTTAGTTGGTTTGAACCCTAATGGTGTGAGTTTGGAAATACGGATGCAGTTGTCGAGATGTTAGTATGAGAGCGTAGGCAAATTTTTCTATCCTTTGGTAGTTCAGCTCGGATCCTTGTAATGCTTTGTTGATAAAATATACAGGTTGTTGCCCACTGTCGTTTTCTCGGACTAATGCTGAGGCTACTGTCCGACTTCCTACTGCGAGGTATAATATAAGTGGTTCTCCTTCCCATGGCCGAGATAGGATAGGTGGCTGTCCCAGGAATCTTCTTAAATCTTGGAATGCCTGCTCGCACTCCGTTGTCCATTCAAACTTCTTACCCTTCCTTAGAGTAGCATAGAAGGGGAGAGATCTTATTGCTGATCCCACTAGAAATCTGGACAAGGCTGCCAATCTTCCATTGAGCTGTTGTACCTCTTTTACGCAAGTCAGGCTCTTCATATCAAGTATGGCCTGGCATTTATCCGAATTTGCCTCAATTCCTCTTTGTGTGAGCATAAAACTCAAGAATTTGCCAGCTTCTACTGCGAAGGTGCACTTTGTAGGATTAAGTCGCATGCCATGCCTCCTTATAGTGTCGAATACTTGGGTGAGGTCGGACAGTAACGTCTCTTCACTTTGTGTCTTTATTAACATGTCGTCCACATAGACTTCCATGATTTTTCCAATGTGATCCGTAAAGACCTTATTCATCAATCTCTGGTAAGTGGCTCCTGCGTTTTTAAGTCCAAAAGGCATGACGATATAGCAGTAGTTTCCTTTTGGGGTTAAGAATGAAGTTTTTTCTTGGTCGGGCGGGTACATTGGGATTTGATTGTATCCCGAATATGCATCCATAAACGAGAGTTATTTGTATCCGGAGGAGGCATCCACCAGAGCGTCGATACTTGGGAGTGGATAAGGATCTTTTGGGCAGGCTTTGTTGAGATCAGTGTAGTCGGTGCACATTCGCCACTTCCCATTTGATTTTTTCACCAAGATGATGTTAGCTAGCTATAGTGGGTACTTGACTTCTCTTATGAATCCTGCCTCCAGTAGAGCTTGTACCTGCTCTTCCACAGCTTGGGATCGTTCTGGCCCGAGCTTTCTACGTCTCTGTTGTACTGGCCGAGATCCTGGGTAGACTGCTAGCTTGTGGCACATTAATTTGGGGTCTATGCCTGGCATGTCTGCAGCCTTCCATGCAAAGAGGTCGATGTTATCTCGTAAGAACTGTACAAGTGATTCTTTTGTTTCTCCTTTTAGGATTGTGCCGATATTGGTTGTTTTGTCCGGGGTGTCTCCGATCTGGACTTTTTCTACTCCACCTTCGGATTGTGGGTGGAGTTCTTCCCGCCTCTGAACTCCACCGAGTTCGATGGTGTGGAATTCTTCTCCTCTGCCTCTGAGGTTTAGACTTTCGTTGTAACAGCGGCGCGCCGTCTTCTGGTCTGCTTTTATTGTAGCTATCCCTTCTGTAGTTGGGAACTTCATGCATAGATGTGGGGTCGAGACTACTGCGCCGAGCTGATTTAACGTTGTCCGACCTATTAAGGCGTTGTAGGCTGAACTCATGTCGACCACGATGTAGTCTATCTTGAGTGTTCTTGACTGGTTTCCTTTTCCGAAGGTCGTGTGTAGTGAGATGTATCCAAGAAGCTGAACTGGAGTGTCGCCCAGTCCGAACAGGCTGTTTGGATATGCTCTGAGTTCTTTTTCTTCCAGGCCGAGTTTTTCGAAGGCCGTTTTAAACAAGATGTCGGCGGAGCTTCCTTGGTCTACCAGCGTGCGGTGGAGATTTGCGTTTGCCAGTATAATAGTGATGACCATGGGATCGTCGTATCCTGAGATGATATACTTCTTTAAGATATCTTTTGCGAGATGATTTGGAGGTTCTTCCTCCTGCAAATCCTCCATGTATCATGTGGACGTGTCTTTCTGGTGTACGAGGTGATCGCTCTGTTCATCCGACATCTTCGTCCCTTCTTCTTTTTCTTTGCTCATCATCTCGGGTGGCCAGGTATCGATATAATTTTCCTTCTCTTACTAGTTTTTCTATGACATTTTTTAGGTCAAAGCCTTTGTTGGTGGAATGTCCGTGGATTCGATGGTATTCGCAATATTCAATCTGATTTCCTCCTCCTTTTTTGCCTTTGAGTAGTCGAGCTGGGGGTATTTTTCAGTACGGAAAACTTCTCTGTAGATATCCACAAGGGACACCCGAAGAGGGGTGCAATTGTGGTATTTTTTTATTTTTTTCCCATGCCGATCTTCTTTCTTTTTTGGACTCTTTATCCTTATCTTGAGAGGAGTAGGTGAATCCGGAATTTGAAGTCTCTCCTAGTCGAGAGTTCTCCTCCATGTTGATGTACTTCTCTGCTCGTTCTTGCACTTCGTTCAGAGATGTGGGATGTTTCTTTGATATAGATTTGCTAAAAGGTCCCTCTCGCAAGCCATTGATGAGACCCATAATGGTGGCCTCTGTTTGTAGGCTTTGTATGTCCAGACATGCTTTGTTGAATCTTTCCATGTAGCTGCAAAGACTTTCCCGTTCTCCTTGTTTGATTCCTAATAGACTCGGGACGTGCCTCATTTTGTCTTTTTGGATGGAGAATCTGGCCAGAAACTTCTTGGCTAAGTCATCGAAGTTTGAGATGGACCTTGGGGGTAGATTGTCGAACCATCTAATTGCCGTCTTTGTTAAGGTAGTTGGGAAGGCTTTGCAGCGAACTGCATCTAAGGCGTCGGTAAGGTACATTCTACTTCTGAAATTACTGAGATGATGGCTGGGATCTACTGTGCCATCATACAAAGTCATGTCGGGAAGTTTGAAGTCTTTTGGGATTTTGGTCCTCATGATCTCTTTGGTGAATGGGTCTTGGTGCTTACGGGAGTCGTCTTCGTGTCCGGATCGAGTATTTTTGGCCTTGAGATTTGCTTCGAGTTTTAGGAGCTTGTCCTCTAACTCACGGCGTCGCCTAACTTCCCTTCATAGGTCTCTCTCAGCTTCTCGTTGATGCTCCACCTCTTTTTCTAGTTGCTTTAAGCGATCTTGAAGTGCCTCCACTGCTCCCATATTTGGTGAATCATTGTTTTTGTTAGGTTGAGGGGTATCTTTTGGTGTAGTATCTGCATTTTTATGCGGCGTCCTGTCTTCTAGATCAGAGTCGTGGTCGTTGTCATGGTCGACCGCCATAGCGATGGGATGACTTCCAGATTCCCCAACAACGGTGCCAATGTTCCGAGGGTTACCTGAAACTGTAGGTCGATCTCGGATGAGATCTTCTGTGCCGGTCGGTGTTGACGTGTTCGGCTGACGTGGGACGGCCAGAGCTGTCGTACTCGACTTGTTGGATTGGCTGTGCCTCTGATCCTTCATCACCGGAGGGTGGTGGTACCTGCAAGGGACTCCGATGCTTAAGTTAGCAAGGGTATTAAGCAGGTTTTTAGTAGAATCAGATTATGAGTTATACCTGGGTGCTCCAACGTATGTATAGAGGTGTGATAGTGACCTTTTTAGATAAGATAAGTTAGTTATCTTATCTTATCTTATCTTATCTTTGGGTGAGGTCAGCTTATCTTCAAGGGAACCGCCCTTCTCTCTGTAAGCTTGGGCTGCCTTTAGATTTGGGTCGTGTTCCTCGATTTTGGGCCCTCTTTGGGCTTTCCTGTCGATTTGCCCGAGCTTTGTGGGAAGAGGTTGGATGGTTTGACCTAAAGAGGACGGTCGCTTTGTCGCTAGTCATCCCGAGTCGGACATCTCGACCCAGGGTATGAACAGTGTCTCTTCAATTCTTCTTTTTCTCTCATCTTTTTCGAAAATTTCTAACTCTTTTCTCTTTCTTCTTTATTGAAAATCTCTTACCTCTTTCTCTCTCTTCTTTTTTGAAAATTCTCAATTCTTTTTCTCTCTCTATTTTTGAAAACCTCTTTTTAAATAAAAGACACTTTCCTTTTTTTTCTCTTTACCTAAGCTTCTAACATGGAGCCCTCTATACTCTAACATAGAGACTCCTTTCTTTTTCTCTTCTTGGTTTTGTTATTCTTATTTATGAGTAGGAATAGGGATAAAGAACCTCTCTTTGATCCAGATCCTGAACCTAAAAGAACTTTAAGAAGGCATCTGCAACAAGCTCAGGCTAGCAGAGCCGTAAGAAACCTCACAGGAGCTCTTGAACGAGAAGCTGAAAATACAACAATGGCAGCTAATCCAGATAATGGGGGAGATGTAAGAAAGGTCCTTAGATCTTACACTGCACCCAATTCTGATTTCTATGGGCGCAGCATCTCCATTCCTGCCATTGGTGTAAACAACTTTAAGCTGAAGCATCAACTGGTAACTCTAGTACAACAGAATTGCCAGTTTCATGGACTTCCACAGGAAGATCCCAAGAAATTCATATTTAATTTCTTGCAGATATGTGACACTATCAAGACTAATGGAGTAAATCCAAAAGTCTACACGATCATGCTCTTCCCCTTTGCTATAAGAGACAGAGCAAGGCTATGGCTGGATTCTCACCCTAAGGAAAGCCTAGATACCTAGGAGAAAGTGGTCAATGGATTCTTGACCAAATTCTTTCCACACCAAAAGCTGAGCAAGCTTAGGGTGAAAGTTTAGACCTTCAAACAGAAAGAAGGAGAATCCCTCTATGAAGCTTGAGAAAGATACAAACAACTGATCAGGAGATGTCCTCCTGACATGATTTCATATTAGACCATGTTAGACATCTTCTATGATGGCCTATTTGAGGCATCCAAGATGTCATTAGACCACTCTGCAGGTGGATCCCTCCACTTTAAGAACACGCCTGAACAGGCACAGGAACTCATAAACATGGTTGCCAACAACCAGTATATTTACACTTCTGTAGGAACCCTGTGAACACTGGGGTAGCTCAGGAAAGAGGTGTCTTGGAAGTGGATACCTTAGATGCCATCTTGGCTCAGAACAAGCTCCTGTCTCAGTAGATCAACATGATCTCTTAGCACTTGAGTGTAACGCAGAGCTTAGATGCTTACTATCCAGAAATAGCATATAGACGCTAGTGACAACACCTGGACCACAATGGAGAAGGTGAGCTACATGGAAAACTCCTCCAGAAACTCCAACTACAATCCCTATTCAAATACTTTCAATCAGGGATGGAAGAACCACCCTAATTTTGGGTAGAGAGATCGACAGAAGCCTCAACAAGGCTTCAGCAATAGCCATGGTGGAACGAACCAAAACAGGTTCAATAACAGGCCATTCCAACCCTCTCAGCAGTAGATAGAGACTCCCACACAGAGCCTCTCTGGCCTGGCTACTATAGTCTCTAACCTCTCCAAGATTACTCACAGTTTCGTGGCAGAAACTAGGTCATCCATCAGGAACTTGGAGATACAGGTGGGACAGCTGAGCAAGAAGATCCTAAAAATCCCCTCCAACACTCTTCCCAATAATACGGAAGTAAATCCAAGGGAAGAGTGCAAGGCCCTCACTGTGGAAGCTGAGGCCGAACCCAAGAGGAGCTTGCTACTGAGGAACTGAAGGAGATCCGGGCTCATGAAGATCCTAAGAATGTCACCTTGCACGTCCCTTTGGAGAGAGAAGAGCTTGAAGACTATCCCTCTTTAGACGTGCAAGAGGAGCCTAAGGAGGAGCAAATCGCTTGGTTCTTCGCAATCCTCAGGAAGCTGAAAGCCAATTACTCTCATGCAAAGGGATTGGAAAAGGATCCCCCTTCCATGGCGTGTTTGAAAGCCTCAAAGGGAGATGAGACTATGGTGCTGATCAAGTAATGCAGTGCTTTAGTCCAAACGAGGCTCCCTCAAAAGCTGCTTAATCCCGGAAGCTTCCTGATTCCCTGTACTATAGGGACCATCACCTTTGAGAAGGCACTATGTAACCTTGGCTCAAGCATCAATCTTATGCCTCTCTCTGTGATGAAGAGGCTGGAAATTCAAGAGGTGCAACCTGCTAAGATATCACTGGAGATGGCAGACAAGTCCTTGAAAAGGGCATATGGCATGGTGGAAGATGTCATTATGAAGGTTGAAGACCTTTACCTCCCTGCGAATTTTGTGATCCTAGACACTGGGGAGGATAGAGATGACTCCATCATCCTTGGAAGGACTTTCCTAGCCACTCCTAAGGCCTTAATTGATGTGAAAAGAGAAGAGCTAGTCCTAAGACTGCATGAGGACTGCATCTTGTTCAAGATCCCCAACCCTCAGTCTCCCTCTGACAAAGGAGGTACCACTGTGCAACACATAGTATTTCAGTCTTCTCTCCCAGTACAAAGTTATACAGCGCCCCCAGACACCGACTCTAAGTTTAGTGTTGGACATCCATCATCAACTACTGAAGAAGGAAGTACTAAGAAGAAGGTACCTAAAGGCTGGAGGGATAAGAAGATTCTCACTAAAGGCCTCTCACTTGTCATGAGAGTTGGCTTCACTAAGAATCCAATCATTCTGACGGAGAAAAATTGTCGGTAAAGATTTTCACAAAAATATCGTGTTGCAAGTATAGTTCTAAACCGAAGATTAAACCTCAATCAATGTTTAATTAGGTTGTTACAAGTACAATCCCTAAAAAAAATAAACCGAAGTAATCAAACCTCGGGTCGTCTCTCAAGGAATTGCAGGGAAGTGTATTTATTATTGGTTATGGTGTACTTCTTTATGGGGTTTCGAAATAAGGAACAAGAAATGTAAATAGCAAGAAAGTAAGGAAAACTCAAATGGTAAAAAGGTCTTGGCAAGGGTTATTGGTTAAGGATCTCTATCCTTGTCACTAACCACAAGATGATAGTTGTACGAATCAATGTAACAACCCAATTTTTGGTACGTCATGATCATACTGGAAACTGAGTTCTACCAACTTGTCTTCTTAATTACTATCTACTATTTATTATATGAGCCTGATTCATTGTTAAAAGCGTAGTTATTTTTTGAGGTACTTTTTTTTGAAAATGTTTGAATTAATAAACAGAATTGTTTATAATTAATTCACAACTGATAACATATAAAATAGTCATAAACAACCACACATAAATACATCACAAGCAGTTAACAACATTCAGTGATCCAGCCTTTCTAGAGTATAGACTTTTAGTTAGAATACCCCTAGAAATAACTAGATAATAACTTTATACATATATATACATACAACATCCCAGGCCCTAATGATGGGATTTTTGTGAAAACGAATTTCCAACACCCAAACTAACCGGCAAGTGTACCGGGTCGCATCAAGTAATAATAACTCACAAAAGTGAGGTCGATCCCACAGGGATTGAAGGATTGAACAATTTTAGTTTAGTGGTTGATTTAGTCAAGCGAATCAAGATTTGGTTGAGTGATTTGTGCTTTGCAGAAACTAAATTGCTTGAAATATAAAGGGAGAGGGGTAAAGTGCAGTAAATTAAAGAGCAGTAAAGTAAAAGTGCTGAATCTTAAAGAACAAGTAAGGTAAATTGCAGAAACTTAGATTGCAAGAAATGTAAATGGCTGAAGCTTAAAGTGCAAGAAATGTAAATTGCTTGAATCATAAAAGGAATTTGGAATTGGGATTTCAGAATCTGAACAAGAACAATTAAATTGCATTAAACATAAAAGAGAAAATCTAAGTGCAGTGAAGTGGATCTTAACAGAAAAGTAAAATGACTTGAAAAATTTAAAAGCAGGAAAGCAATGCTTAATTTGTAGCAATGTAAAAGAGGTTGAAGATCTCAGGAGTGGAAGAGACTAGATAACAAGTCTAGATCTCAAATCCTTCCTTGATCTAACAAGAACAATTGCAAAGGAAATAAAGAAAAGAGAATTGCAGAAATTGTAGAAGAAGAAGCAGTAAATGGAAATTGAAATTTAATTATGCAGAAAATTAAAACAAGAGATCTCAAGGTGAGATTAAAATAGAATTTCTTCAATTCTTCACCCAAGATCCAAAGCAAGAAAAGTAAAGAGTGCTCAAGCAAGAACCAAGAAGAAGAGAGATCAATTCCCCTCCCCGATTCTCTGAGAACTGAATTCAAAAACAAAAGCTCAAAATGAAAATGAAAATTCAAAGAAAAGTTCAAAAATAAAATTCAGCTCCCTAATTACATCAAACTAACTCCTATTTATACACTTTCTATTCTTGGATATTGGAATTTGGATGGGCTTTTGATTTGGTGAAGATTTGAATTAAATTGGACTTTTGGTTGAATTTTCAGCCCATGGGTAATATGCTTCCAGGGGAGTGCTCAGCTCACAAAGTGAGCTGAGCTTTGACACTTAGTGTGGGGAAGCATTGGTAGCGTGCTGCTGTCTTGGGGTGCATCAGGGGAGAGCTCAGCTCACTTTGTGAGCTGAGCATTGGTGCCTTGGTGCCAAATTTGTTGCGCGCTATGTGCCCCTGGACCGTGTCAAGTTGTGTTGTGTGATGCCCATGGATAGCGCTCAGCTCTCCAAGTGAGCTGAGCTTTGGTGCTCACAAGGAGAGGTCCTTGGTTCGAAACTTGAGGGAAGCATGCGCTGAAGCTTTTCTTGGTGAAGGAAGTGGCGCCTTGAAATATTTCGCATGCCAAGTCTTGGACAACATCAGGGTAGCGCCCAAGTGGTGCTAAGAGCGCACCTTCCTTGCTGAAGCTTCCGTGTTCGAAACTTGCTGGGAGCATTTTGGCCAATTTTGGCTTATTTTCCTTGCAAGGAGTAGCGTTCCCCATCCCCTTTGGTCATGGGTGCTCACTTTGTGAGCTTTGCACCACGCTTCTTAGACCATGCTTTTCTTCTTTTCTTCACCTACAAATAACCAAAACAACCAATCAAAGTATCACCAAATTCACAAGGCTTATAAATCATTAAAAATCAATTAAATTTAGCTTAAACCTCATGATTTAGCATCAATTTCATGGTGGTTGTTTGATTCAAAGAAGTTGTGCATTTTCATTCCAAATTGATTTCTTAGGATGCAAGAAAGTGTATAAAACTAAATAAAAATAAAGAAAAAGGCTAGTAAAACTAGGCTAAAATGACTTGTCATCACAACACCAAACTTAAAACTTGCTTGTCCCCAAGCAAGCAGTAAAACATAAGGAAAATTACTAGAAGTAGAGAAGTGTATAAGCCTTTTATTAGAAGACATTGAATACGGGATTTTTATGCATGATATCTTAGGAATTTTTATTCTGGGGCTGAGACATCAACATTCCTTTGGATCCTTACTTGAATTACACAAAAAATGAGACTTGTTATTGCTTGGGATTTTTTTTTCTTTCTTGGCTGAGGCTTAATGCTATGTGGTAAGGCAGCTTTTTAGAGTAAGCTTTCAGCCAACATTCCCGCCCCAGTTGGTTCAAGATGCTAGGTGTTGAAACACCCCTATGGGCTTACTTGCTCAAGCCTCTCCTTAGCACACACACATCACAGGCATTTAGCTTGTTTTGTTCATCTCTGTTTGTTCTTTGGAAATTGATGCCCAGCACCTCTTTGGGTTACTAAATGCTTTGTCTCAAAGTAGCTCTTGATGGTGGACTTTCGGTTGGCAATCCCGGGTTAGTTAACCCAAGTTGCTGGGTGATGAAGCACCCCTTAGAACCTAGTTATCCAAGCTTATCTTTGTACAAGAACATCACAGGCATTTATCCAAATTTGCAGCCATTGGTGCCCAGCCTTGTGTATTTTTTTTTTTTTTTGCTTCTTTCTTTTGCGTTTTCTTTCTTTTATTTTGGACCTTTTTCATTTGTCAAGTCTCATGAAATGTAACTCAAGTTCATATCACAAAGTCATGCCAGCATTCAGCCTTATTTATAAATCACCTAATGAACCAGCACATACCACCACATAATCTTATTTTATCTCATATCATACCAGACTTTTACTCTTTCTCTATTTCACAGTTATTTTTCTTTTATTCAAGCATGAGGAACAAAGCATATAATTCAAGTAAGATGAAAGTGAATCAAGCACTTAGACTAGTAAGCCATAACAGCATGAAAACAAACAAACTCGCAGACAGTAAATGAATCTAGAAAGATACTAATCAACAGGGGACATTTGCACTTTCAATTAACATATTTGAACTAGAATCAGTCAGAGAACAATACAACCTCTTGGAGTCTATTTGTTTTATCTGTGTCATCATCATTGTTGGGTTCCATGTCCTTCCTCTGTCCATGATGATGTATCTTTTTCTTCAAGAGATTGAATGACTTCCTACAAAAGATATTGAAAGTTGCTTGTTCCCCAAGCACTTGAGAGGCAGTTAGCATGCATGTATGCTTGTGATTCTGTGAACCTAAGTTGGTGTGGAAACACCAAACTTAGTTCCTTGCCTACCTCTATATGTAGCAGAATAAATACATGCATGAAACATCAAGTACTTTTATTAAGGAAATAAACTATGAACTAGAAAACAAACTATGAACGAGAAAACAACTTAAAACTAGAAACATGACAATTGTTAAGCAGTTTCTCTGATGGTTTGGAGTCGATACTGATCATGCTGAGGGTGCAATGTGTTCTTAATGAAATTTTTTTTGGTGGAACACCAAACTTAGCATCCAACATTCACCCCTTAATTATTTTGGTGTGCAACACCAAACTTAGCTCTTTGCAATACAGAGAAATCTATTCAACTCTTTTATTAAATTAGCTATGAAAAGAAAATTACCTCAGGTTGGGTTGCCTCCCAACAAGCGCTTCTTTATTGTCACTAGCTTGACATCTTGTTCTTTGATCATGGAGGCTGATAAGCATAGTGCCTTAGCTTTTCTCCTCTTACTGTGAACTTCCTTCCGGTCTCCTCTTTGATGATTTCTAGGTGTTCAAGTGAAAGGATCCGGTTCACAGTATAGTACTCAGATAATTGTGGACACACCTTCATTGGTTGGGTGTTCATTATCACTTTATCCCCTGGTGAGAAGCCTTCAGTGGGGATTTTCTTATTTTTCCACCCTTTTGGCCTCTTCTTCTTCTCTCCTTTCTTAGGAGATGATTCATGCCTTGGTGGTTCTTTATCTGGAGTGTTGAGGTTCTCATCTGGGGGTTTTGGATCTAGTTCCTCCTTGATTTCTTTGGTCTGTTGCACCATCTCTACTTCTTTCAAGCATGGATTTAGAAATCTTGGAGTTAACTCATTGAATGCCTCCTTCAAGCTTTGATCCCTGGCCTTATCCTTCATACAATCTTCTTCTTGAGTGGGCTCATGCAGGATTTTAAAAACATGGAATGCTAGGTGCTCATCATGTACTCTCAACAATAATTCCCCTTTTTCAACATCTATCAATGCTCTACCCGTAGCCAGGAAAGGCCTCCCCAGGATGATGGGAGTGTTAGGGTCGTCCTCCATATCCAGGATGACAAAATCAACTGGGAGAAGGAATTTTTCCACTTTTACCAGCACATTCTCTACAACTCCAAGTGCTTGTTGAATGGACTTGTCAGCCATTTGAAGAGTTATTCGAGTGGGTTTCAGTTCAAAAATTTGAAGCTTCCTCATAAGAGATAGAGGCATCAAGTTTATGCTTGCACCAAGGTCACAGAATGATTTCTCAATAGTTATGTCTCCTATGGTACAAGGTATATAAAACCTTCCAGGATCATCCTTCTTCTCTGGTAGACCTCTTTGGAGAATAGCACTACACTCCATTGTCATTTCAACAATCTGTCCTTCCTTCAAGGGTCTTTTCTTTGTTAGCACTTCTTTCATAAATTTGGCATATAATGGCATCTGTTCAAGTGCTTCTAAGAAAGGAATATTGATGCTGAGTGTCTTGAATATGTTCAGGAACTTTGAGTATTGCTTATCCTCGTTTTCTTTTTTGAATCTTTGAGGATATGAAAGTTTGGGGACATCTGGCTTCACCCCTTCCTTCTTCTCCTGTAGCTGTGTTTCAAGGATGTCCTCATCTTTCCTTGATCTTTTTGTATTCTTGGTCTTTCTCTCCTCTTCACTTCTCTCTTCTGTCTCTTCTTGTGGAACTTCTCTGTTGTGTTCTTCTTGATTGATGGCTTCCTTCTCCCTAGTGTTTTCACTTCCCACTATGATTGCTTTGCACTCCTCCCACTTTGTAGCTTTTCCTTTGTCTCTTTCAGTGACATTGGGGGAGGTAATTGCTCTCTTCTCATCCCTTTCTGAAATTTGCTTAGCCATTTGCTCCATATGCCTCTCAAGGTTTCTAATTGATGCTTCTTGATTTTTGCTTGCCATCTCTTGATCTTTTCTTACTGCTTCTTGATTTTTCATGAGTTTCTCCATCATCATCTCCAGACTAGAGATTCTTTGAGAGTCTGGATTTGGTTGTGGTTGTGTAATGTGAGATGGTTGTGGCTGGAAGTTGTTTGAACTATTTGTGGAGTTATTTTGTGGGTGGAATGTGGATGTGGAAGGTGGATGATGGTTGTTTTGGGGTTTTTTGTATGGATTATTATTAGTGTTTTGCTAGTCGTGGTTTGAGTAAGTTGTGTTTCTTGAGTTGTTTTGGTTTGAGTTTTTCTGCCACGATTGCTGGCTGTGGGTGTGGTTATCTCCCCATCTGAGATTTGGATGGTTCTTCCAGGATGGATTGTAGGTGTCACCATAAACCTCATTTTGGCCTGAGCCTTGGTTGTGCACATATTGAGGTTGTTCCTGCTGCTGATTTTCTTGGTTTTCTTCATTTTGCCCCCATGTGGTTGATGGTTGACTTGTATTCACTGCTGCAACTTGCAAACTATCAATCTTTTTAGCCATCTGCTCAAATTGTTGTTGAATCTGCTGCTGCATTATCTTGTTTTGAGCTAGGATGGTGTCCACCCCTTCCATTTCTAGCACTTCTTTCCTTTGTGATGGCTGGCGTTGTCTCTGATGAGCAAAGAAATATTGGTTGTTTGCCACCATATCAATGAGGTTTTGGGCCTCTTCAGCTGTCTTCATGAGTTGCATTGAGCCTCCTGCTGAATAGTCAAGTGCCTCTTGAGCTTTCATTGTCAGTCCTTCATAGAAATTTTAGAGTTTATCCCATTCATTAAACATCTCAGGAGGGCACTTCCTGATTAGAGCCTTGTATCGTTCCCATGCCTCATATAATGGTTCAACATCCATTTGTGTGAATGTTTGTACTTCAGTCTTCAATCTAATAACTCTTTGAGGTGGGTAAAACTTGGCAAAGAACTTGGTTACTAGATCATCCCAATTGTTGATGCAGTCTCTTAGGAAGGATTCCAACCATTGAGTGGCTTTGTCTCTGAGGGAAAATGGAAATAGCAGCAATTTGTAACTGTCAGGATGCACACCATTGGTCTTCACTGTGTTACATATCCTCAGGAAGGTGGATAGGTACTGGTTTGGATCTTCCAAGGGGCCTCCTCCATAGGAACAGTTGTTCTGCACCAATGTGATGAGTTGGGGCTTCAATTCAAAGTTATTTGCATCGACATTTGGGGTCAGGATGCTACTCCCACAATGCCTTGGATTAGCAAATGTATATGAAGCCAATACTCTCCTTTGGGGCTGACCATTGTCGTTGGCCACTCCCACTTGTGGATTTGTTGGATTTTCCTCCATTTCTTGGTTCTCTTCTCAACCTCCAAAGTGTTTCAGGATCAAAAGGTATGGATTCATCACTTCTTCCTCCTGACATAAACACAGAACCAGGAACCAAAATTAAACACTCTATTGCTAGAGTGAAGTTAGTGTTAGCTTAAGCAAAAATTTAAACAGTTAGTGTGTTAGTTAAAAATTAAAGAAACAGAAAAGAAAAAGTGCTTGATCTAGATCTCCACTTCACTTAATCATTGTCAATCTAATCAATCCCCGGCAACGGCGCCAAAAACTTGATGGGATTTTTGTGAAAACGAATTTCCAACACCCAAACTAACCGGCAAGTGTACCGGGTCGCATCAAGTAATAATAACTCACAAGAGTGAGGTCGATCCCACAGGGATTGAAGGATTGAACAATTTTAGTTTAGTGGTTGATTTAGTCAAGCGAATCAAGATTTGGTTGAGTGATTTGTGCTTTGCAGAAACTAAATTGCTTGAAATATAAAGGGAGAGGGGGTAAAGTGCAGTAAATTAAAGAGCAGTAAAGTAAAAGTGCTGAATCTTAAAGAACAAGTAAGGTAAATTGCAAAAACTTAGATTGCAAGAAATGTAAATGGCTGAAGCTTAAAGTGCAAGAAATATAAATTGCTTGAATCATAAAAGGAATTTGGAATTGGGATTGCAGAATCTGAACAAGAACAATTAAATTGCATTAAACATAAAAGAGAAAATCTAAGTGCAGTGAAGTGGATCTTAACAGAAAAGTAAAATGACTTGAAAAATTTAAAAGCAGGAAAGCAATGCTTAATTTGCAGCAATGTAAAAGAGGTTGAAGATCTCAGGAGTGGAAGAGACTAGATAACAAGTCTAGATCTCAAATCCTTCCTTGATCTAACAAGAACAATTGCAAAGGAAATAAAGAAAAGAGAATTGCAGAAATTGTAGAAGAAGAAGCAGTAAATGGAAATTGAAATTCAATTATGCAGAAAATTAAAACAAGAGATCTCAAGGTGAGATTGAAACAGAATTTTTTCAATTCTTCACCCAAGATCCAAAGCAAGAAAAGTAAAGAGTGCTCAAGCAAGAACCAAGAAGAAGAGAGATCAATTCCCCTCCCTGATTCTCTGAGATCTGAATTCAAAAACAAAAGCTCAAAATGAAAATGAAAATTCAAAGAAAAGTTCAAAAATAAAAATCAGCTCCCTAATTACATCAAACTAACTCCTATTTATACGCTTTCTATTCTTGGATATTGGAATTTGGATGGGCTTTTGATTTGGTGAAGATTTGAATTAAATTGGACTTTTGGTTGAATTTTCAACCCATGGGTAATATGCTTCCAGGGGAGTGCTCAGCTCACAAAGTGAGCTGAGCTTTGACACTTAGTGTGGGGAAGCATTGGTAGCGTGCTGCTGTCTTGGGGTGCATCAGGGGAGAGCTCAGCTCACTTTGTGAGCTGAGCATTGGTGCCTTGGTGCCAAATTTGTTGCGCGCTATGTGCCCCTGGACCGTGTCAAGTTGTGTTGTGTGATGCCCATGGATAGCGCTCAGCTCTCCAAGTGAGCTGAGCTTTGGTGCTCACAAGGAGAGGTCCTTGGTTCGAAACTTGAGGGAAGCATGCGCTGAAGCTTTTCTTGGTGAAGGAAGTGGCGCCTTGAAATATTTCGTGTGCCAAGTCTTGGACAACATCGGGGTAGCGCCCAAGTGGTGCTAAGAGTGCACCTTCCTTGCTGAAGCTTCCGTGTTCGAAACTTGCTGGGAGCATTTTGGCCAATTTTGGCTTATTTTCCTTGCAAGGAGTAGCGTTCCCCCATCCCCTTTGGTCATGGGTTCAAGTCTTGGAGCATGCATTTGCAAATCATTGAATTATTTCCTTAGTGCTCTCGATATTGAATTATTTCCTTAGTGCTCTCGATAATGCTCACTTTGTGAGTGAGCTGAGCTTTGTGCCTTGGTCCCTTAGGAGTGAGTGTAGTGCTCATTTAGTGAGCTTGGTGCTCTTGGAGTGAGCTTCATGGTTTGTTGCACCACACTTTCTTCTTTCTTGGCCACACTTCCTCTTCCTTGAACCACGCTTCTTAGGCCACGCTTTTCTTCTTTTCTTCACCTACAAATAACCAAAACAACCAATCAAAGTATCACCAAATTCACAAGGCTTATAAATCATTAAAAATCAATTAAATTTAGCTTAAACCTCATGATTTAGCATCAATTTCATGGTGGTTGTTTAATTCAAAGAAGTTGTGCATTTTCATTCCAAATTGATTTCTTAGGATGCAAGAAAGTGTATAAAACTAAATAAAAATAAAGAAAAAGGCTAGTAAAACTAGGCTAAGATGACTTGTCATCACCTAACCTGTTCAAGAAGTCCCTAAGCTGGCTCCCAGGCTAGCCTAGACTCTATACTCACCTAGTCCCTCAAAACTACTAAGGCGAGGAAAAGTATGTTCTAAGTCTTTATAACTCAAGTAAGGTGGAACGTCATCAAAAAGTGGAACATCATCTACTACTCCTCTGCACGATCAGACATTGCCATATGATGTCTCTCTGGTACCTCATCAAGTAGCCACATAACAGGAGTCTCATACATAGGATTTAGTTAAAGTTCGCATATAAACGGGGTGCAGACATTAGCTGGTCTCACAGTATATACATATAAACAGGTAACGAAGTTCACTCTAGGCTCAGAAGACTACCTAGAGTGGAATCCTCTTTACGGAATGATCATCAACGAACTGCGAAAAGGTACTCTTGATTCCATCTGAAGGGAGAAGAGAGAGAGAAGGGGTAAGAACTAGGGAGTTCTTAGTAGGGTCGGGGTTATTAGTTACGTTCATTAATTCCGTATTATTTGGCAAACGAATAGCAGAATACAGAAAAGCAGTAAACAGAAGATACAGATAAATAGAGAAAATAGAAAAAATAGAAAGCAGAACACAAAAAAAAAAGAATACAAGAAAATAAAATACAAACACAGAGAATAGAATACAAACAAAGGAAGCATACATTCGTACAACAATTATAACAGAGGAAATGCACAACCAAGTATGATGCATGTCTGTCCTATGCAGGCCATGAGCTCACGTGTCGGTTTACACCTTGCAGCCCGAAATTACCTAAGAACCAGTCTTAGATATGGTTTCCCTTAGTGCATACGTGTCGGTGGTAAGAATACCACTCCTTCGTGACTACCGTTAGTCGGCGCAAAGCTCGACCCCATAATATACGCACAAGGGGAAACAGTGATCCTCAGTTCGTGGGCGTCCCTGAGATCAACACACAAAGAAAACAGATATCCTTAGTTTGTGGGTTTTCCCGAGATTAATACACAACAACACAGCGATCCTCATTTCGTGGGTTATCCCCGATATCAATACACAATAAACAACGATCCTCATTTCGTGGGTTATCCCCGAGATCAATACACAACAAACAATGATCCTCATTTCGTGGGTTTCCTCGAGATCAGCAACAACAACAATCAATTTCAAGCATAACCAAACCATATCATAATCACACAAATCAAATACAACTAATCAAGATTAATTTTACCAAACCCTACCTTGATTTGCTGCCTCAAATCCGGTTATGCTTTTAGGTGTTCTTTTTGCACTTTTTCCTCCTAAAACACATTGGTATGCGAAGTTCTGATCATCAACAATGGCGCCAAAGGACTTGGAGCTCTTAAACTTGAATCACACTTTGTCACAATTCCGCACAACTAACCAGCAAGTGCACTGGGTCGTCCAAATAATACCTTACGTGAGTAAGGGTCGATCCCACGGAGACTGTCGGCTTGAAGCAATCTATGGTCATCTTGTAAATCTCAGTCAGGCAAATTCAAATGGTTATGGAGGATTGATAATTAAAAGATAAATAAAACATAAAATAAAGATAGAGATACTTATGTAATTCTTCGGTTGGAATTTCAGATAAGCGTATGAAGATGCTTTGTTCCTCCCGAACCTCTGCTTTCCTATTGCCTTCTTCCAATCATTCATACTCCTTTCCATGGCAAGCTTTATGTTGGGCATCACCGTTGTCAATGGCTACTTCCCGTCTTCTCAGTGAAAACGTTCCAAATGCGCTGTCACCGCACGGCTAATCATCTGTCGGTTCTCGATCATGTTGGAATAGGATCCATTGATCCTTTTGCGTCTGTCACACGCCCAACAATCGCGAGTTTGAAGCTCATCACAGTCATCCCTTCCCAGATCCTACTCAGAATACCACAGACAAGGTTTAGACGTTCCGGATCACAGGAATGGCCGCCAATAATTCTAGCCTATACCACGAAGGTTCCAATCTTAGATTAGAAACCCAATAGATATGCATTCAAGCCATTGCTAGTAGAACAGAGGTGGTTGTCAGACACATGTTCATAGGTGAGAATGATGATGAGTGTCACGGATCATCACATTCATCAAGTTGAAGAACGAATGAATATCTTAGAGAAGAAGTAGGCGTGAATTGAATAGAAAAACAGTAGTACTTTGCATTAATTCATGAAGAACAGCAGAGCTCCACACTTAATCTATGGCGTGTAGAAACTCCACCGTTGAAAATACATAAGAACAAGGTCTAGGCATGGCCGTGAGGCCAGCCCCCAAACGTTAAAAGATCTATCAAAGTCTGAGTAAAAGATCAAAATACAATAGCAAAATTTCCTATTTATAGAAAACTAGTAGCCTAGGATTACAGAAATAGGTAATTAATGCAGAAATCTTCTTCCGGGACCACTTGGTATGTGCTTGGGCTGAGCATTGAAGCTTTCATGTGTAGAGACTTTTTTTGGAGTTAAACGCCAGCTTTTGTGCCAGTTTTGGCGTTTAACTCCAGCTTTTGTGCCAGTTTTGGAGTTAAACGCCAGAATTCTTGAGCTGACTTGGAACGCCGGTTTGGGCCATCAAATCTCGGGCAAAGTATAAACTATTATGTATTTTTGGAAAGCCCAGGATGTCTACTTTCCAACGCAATTTAAAGCGCACCAATTGGGCTTCTGTAGCTCCAGAAAATCCACTTTGAGTGCAGGGAGGTCAGAATCCAACAGCATCTGCAGTCCTTTTTCAGCCTCTGAATCAGATTTTTGCTCAGATCCCTCAATTTCAGCCAGAAAATACCTAAAATCATAGAAAAATACATAAACTCATAGTAAAGTCCAGAAGAATGATTTTTAAATAAAAACTAATAAAAATATAATAAAAACTAACTAAAATATACTAAAAACATACTAAAAACAATGCCAAAAAGCGTATAAATTATCCGCTCATCACAACACCAAACTTAAATTGTTGCTTGTCCCCAAGCAACTGAAAATCAAATAGGATAAAATTAAGAGAATATACAATGAATTCCAAAAACATCTATGAAGATCAGTATTAATTAGATGATGGGGCTTTTAGCTTTTTGCTTCGGAACAGTTTTGGCATCTCACTTTATTCCTTGATGTTCAGAATGATTGGCATCTATAGGAACTCAGAATCCAGATAGTGTTATTGATTCTCCTAGTTAAGTATGTTGATTCTTGAACACAGCTACTTTATGAGTCTTGGCCGTGGCCCTAAGCACTTTGTTTTCCAGTATTACCACCGGATACATAAATGCCACAGACACATAACTGGGTGAACCTTTTTAGATTGTGACTCAGCTTTGCTAGAGTCCCCAATTAGAGGTGTCCAAGGTTCTTAAGCACACTCTTCTTTTTGCTTTGGACCTCGACTTTAACCGCTCAGTCTCAAGTTTTCACTTGACACCTTCACGCCACAAGCACATGGTTAGGGATAGCTTGGTTGAGCCGCTTAGGCCAGGATTTTATTCCTGTGGGCCCTCCAATCCACTGATGCTCAAAGCCTTGGATCCCTTTTTATCACCCTTGCCTTTTGGTTTAAAGGGGTATTGGCTTTTTCTGCTTGCTTTTCTTTTTTTTCTTTCTTTTTCTTTTCTCTTTTTTTTTTTTTGCATATATCCTTTTTTTTTCTGCAAGCTTTTCACTGCTTTTTCTTGCTTCAAGAATCAATTTTATGACTTTTCAGATCATCAGATAACATTTCTCCTTTTTCCATCATTCTTTCAAGAGCCAACAATTTTAACATTCTTTAAACAACAAATTCAAAAATATGCACTGTTCAAGCATTCATTTAGAAGAACAATAGTATTACCACCACATCAAAATAATTAAACTGTTTTAAAATTTGAAATTCATGCACTTCTTTTTCTTTTTCAATTAAAAATATTTTTCATTTAAGAAAGGTGATGGATTCATTTTCATAGCTTCAAGGCATAGACACTTAGACACTAATGATCATGTAATAAAGACACAATCATAAATAACATAAGCATAAAAATTCGAAAAACAGGAAAATAAAGAACAAGGAAGTTAAAGAACGGGTCCACCTTAGTGATGGCGGCTTGTTCTTCCTCTTGAAGATCTTATGGAGTGCTTGAGCTCCTCAATGTCTCTTCCTTTCCTTTGTTGCTCCTCTCTCATAGTTCTTTGGTCTTCTCTAATTTCACGGAGGAGGATGGAATGCTCTTGGTGCTCCACCCTTAGTTGTCCCATGTTGGAATTTAATTCTCCTAGGGAGGTGTTGATTTGCTCCCAATAGTTTTGTGGAGGAAAATGCATCCCTTGAGGCATCTCAGGGATTTTATGATGAGGAATTTCCTCATGCTCTTGTCCATGAGTGGGATCTCTTGTTTGCTCCATCCTTTTCTTAGTGATGGGCTTGCCCTCATTAATGAGGATGTCTTCCTCTATGTCAATTCCAGCTGAATTGCAGAGGTGACAAATGAGATGAGGGAAGGCTAACCTTGCCACAGCAGAGGACTTGTCTGCTACCTTGTAGAGTTCTTGGGATATATCCTCATGAACTTCTACTTCCTCTCTAATCATGATGCTATGAATCATGATAGCCCGGTCTATAGTAACTTCAGATCGGTTGCTAGTAGGAATGTTTGAGCGTTGGATGAACTCCAACCATCCCCTAGCCACGGGCTTGAGGTCATGCCTTCTTAGTTGAACCAGCTTTCCTCTTGAATCACTCTTCCATTGAGCGCTCTCTTCACAGATGTCCATGAGGACTTGGTCCAACCTTTGATCAAAGTTGACCCTTCTAGTGTATGGGTGTGCATCTCCTTGCATCATAGGCAAATTTAATGCCAACCTTACATTTTTCGGACTAAAGTCTAAGTATTTCCCTCGGACCATTGTAAGCCAATTCTTAGGATCCGAGTTCACACTTTGATCATTGTTCTTGGTGATCCATGCATTGGCATAGAACTCTTGAACCATTAAGATTCTGACTTGTTGAATGGGGTTGGTGAGAACTTCCCAACCTCTTCTTCGAATCTCATGTCGGATCTCCGGATATTCGCCCTTTTTGAGCTTAAAAGGGACCTCGGGGATCACCTTCTTCTTGGCCTCAACTTCATAGAAGTGGTCTTGATGCACCCTTGAGAAGAATCTCTCCATCTCCCATGACTCGGAAGTGGAAGCTTTTGCCTTCCCTTTCCTCTTTCTAGAGGTTTCTCCGGCCTTTGGTGTCATTAATGGTTATGAAAAAACAAAAAAGCTTTTAGCTTTTACCACACCAAACTTAGAAGGTTGCTCGTCCTCGAGCAAAAGAAGAAAGAATAGAGTAGAAGAAGAAGAAATAAAGGAGATGGAGTGGGCTTAGTGTTTCGGCCAAGGGGGAGAAGTAGTGTGTATGCTTTGTAAAAATGAATGAGTGAAGATGGGTTTATATAGGAGTGGAGGGGGGGATAGGGTTCGGCCATTATGGGTGGGTTTGGGTGAGAAAGTGGTTTGAATTTGAATGGTGAGGTAGGTGGGGGTTTATGAAGGATGGATGTGAGTGGTGAAGAGAATTGTGGGAGTTGATAGGTGAGGGGTTTTCGGGGAAGAGGTATTGAGGTGATTGGTGAATGGGTAAAGAAGAGAGAGAGAGGTGGGGTAAGTGGGGATCCTGTGGGATCCACAGATTCTGAGGTGTCAAGAATTTCTCATCCCTGCACCATGTGGCGTGCAAAACGCCCCTTGCTGCCAATCCTGGCGTTAAATGCCAGGCTGCTGCCCATTTCTGGCGTTTAACACCAGCTTCTTGCCCATTCCTGGTGTTAAACGCCAGTCTGGTGCCCATTTCTGGCGTTAAACGCCCAGAATGGTGCCAGACTGGGCGTTTAACGCCTATTCTGCTACCCTTACTGGCGTTTAAACGCCAGTAGGTTTCTCCTACAGGGTGTTCTATTTTTCATTCTGTTTTTCCTTCTGTTTTTGCTTTTTCAATTGTTTTTGTGACTTCTGATGATCATCAACCTACAGAAAACATAAAATAACAAAAGAAAATAGAAATTTAACATAGATAAGTAAAAATTGGGTTGCCTCCCAACAAGCACTTCTTTAATGTCAATAGCTTGACAGTGGCTCTCATGGAGCCTCACAGATGTTCAGAGTAATGTTGGAACCTCCCAACACCAAACTTAGAGTTTGAATGTGGGGGTTCAATGCCAAACTTAAAGTTTGGTTGTGGGCTCCCAACACCAAACTTAGAGTTTGACTGTGGGGGCTTTGTTTGACTTTGTATTGAGAGAAGCTCTTCATGCTTCCTCTCCATGGTGACAGAGGGATATCCTTGAGCTTTAAACACAAGGGAGTCTCCATTCACTTGAATGATCAATTCTCTTCTGTCAACATCAATCACAGCTTTTGCTGTGGCTAGGAAGGGTCTGCCAAGGATGATGGATTCATCCATACACTTCCCAGTCTCTAGGATTATGAAGTCAGCAGGGATGTAGTGGCCTTCAACCTTTACCAAGACATCCTCTACAAGTCCATAAGCCTGTTTCTTTGAATTGTCTGCCATCTCCAGTGAGATTCTTACAGCTTGTACCTCAATGATCCCTAGCTTCTCCATTACAGAGAGAGGCATGAGGTTTATACTTGACCCTAGGTCACACAGAGCCTTCTCAAAGGTCATGGTGCCTATGCTACAAGGGATTGAGAATTTTCCAGGGTCTTGTCTCTTCAGAGGTGATTTCTGCCTAGTCAAGTCATCCAGTTCTTTAGTGAGCAATGGAGGTTCATCCTCCCAAGTCTCATTACCAAACAACTTGGCATTTAGCTTCATGATTGCTCCAAGGTACTTAGCAACTTGCTCTTCAGTAACATCTTCATCCTCTTCAGAGGAAGAATACTCATCAGAGCTCATGAATGGCAAAAGTAAATTCAATAGAATCTCTATAGTCTCAGTGTGAGCCTCAGATTCCCATGGTTCCTCATCAGGGAACTCCATGGAGGCCAGTGGACATCCATTGAGGTCTTCCTCAGTGGAGATCACTGCCTCTTCCTCCTCTCCAGGTTCGGCCATGTGAGACGTGTTTATGGCCTTGCACTCCCTTTTTGGATTTTCTTCTGTATTACTTGGGAGAGTACTAGGAGGGAGTTCAGTAATTTTCTTACTCAGCTGACCCACTTGTGCCTCCAAATTTCTAATGGAGGACCTTGTTTCAGTCATGAAATTTTGAGTGGTTTTAATTAGATCAGAGACAATGGTTGCTAAGTCGGAGTGGCTTTGCTTAGAGTTCTCTGTCTGTTGCTGAGAAGATGATGGAAAAGGCTTGCTATTGCTAAACCTGTTTCTTCCACCATTATTGTCGTTGAAACCTTGTTGAGGTCTCTGTTGATTCTTCCATGAGAGATTTGGATGATTTCTCCATGAAGGATTATAGGTGTTTCCATAGGGTTCTCCCATATAATTCACCTCTTCCATTGCTGGGTTCTCAGGATCATAAGCTTCTTCTTTAGAGGAAGCTTCCTTAGTACTGCCTGTTGCTGCTTGCATTCCAGACAGACTCTGAGAAATTATATTGACTTGTTGGGTCAATATTTTATTCTGAGCCAATATGGCATTTAGAGTATCAATCTCAAGAACTTCCTTCTTCTGAGTTGTCCTATTATTCACAGGATTCCTTTCAGAAGTGTACATGAATTGGTTATTTGCAACCATTTTAATGAGTTCCTAAGCTTCTGCAGGCGTCTTCTTCAGATGAAGAGATCCTCCAGCAGAGCTATCCAATGACATCTTGGATAGTTCAGACAGACCATCATAGAAAATACCTATGATGCTCCATTCAGAAAGAATGTCAGAAGGACATCTTCTGATCAATTGCTTGTATCTTTCCCAAGCTTCATAGAGGGATTCTCCTTCCTTTTATCTGAAGGTTTGGACTTCCACTCTAAGCTTGCTCAATTTTTGAGGTGGAAAGAACTTTGCCAAGAAGGCATTGACTAGCTTTTCCCAAGAGTTCAGGCTTTCTTTAGGTTGTGAATCCAACCATGTCCTAGCTCTGTCTCTTACAGGAAAAGGAAAAAGCATAAGTCTGTAGACTTCAGGGTCAACCCCATTGGTCTTGACAGTGTCACAGATTTGCAAGAATTCACCTAAGAACTGATGAGAATCTTCCAATGGAAGTCCATGAAACTTGCAATTCTGTTGCATTAGAGAAACTAATTGAGGCTTAAGCTCAAAGTTGTTTGCTCCAATGGCAGCGATTGAGATGCTTCTCCCATAGAAGTCGGGAGTAGGTGCAGTAAAGTCACCAAGCACCTTCCTTGCATTGTTGGCATTGTTGTTTTCGGCTGCCATGGTTTCTTCTTCCTTGAAAAGCTCTGTTAGGCCCTCTAAAGAGAGATGTTCTTTAGCTTCTCTTAGCTTTCTCTTCAAGGTCTTTTCAGGTTCAGGATCAGCTTGAACAAGTGTGCATTTATCTTTGTTCCTGCTCATATGAAAGAGAAGAGAACAAGAAAGTAGGGAATCCTCTATGTCACAGTATAGAGATTCCTTGAGGTGTCAGAGGAAAAGAAGAATAGAAGGAGGAGGTAGATAGAAGAGAATTCGAACATATAAAGAAGGGGGGAGTTCGAATTGTGCCTTGAGAAAGAGTGTTAGTCCTTTAAATAGAAGGATGTGAGAAGAGGAGAAGAATTTTCGAAAATAAAGTAAAAGATTTTGAAATAATTAAAAGAAATTTCGAAAAATTGATTGATGATTTTCAAAAACTAAAATTGGGAAAGAAATTAAGTGATTTTTGAAAAAGATTTTGAAATTAGAAATCAAAAAGATATGATTGAGAGTAAATTTTGAAAAAGATGTGATTGAGAAGATATGATTGAAGATCAATTTAAAAAGAGAAAGTTTTAAAATCAAAGTTGATTACTTGACTAACAAGAAATTAAAAGATATGATTCTTAAAATTTAAAATTTGATCCTTTCTTAATAGGCAAGTAACAACTTGAAAATTTTGAAGTAAATCTTTAATTATAACAAGGATTTTTGAAAATAATAAAACATGGAAAGAAATTGATTTTGAAGAGATATGATTGAAAAGATATGATTTGAAAAAGATTTGATTTTGAAAAATTATAAAGATTTAAAAAAAAATTGGATTAAAAACAAAATCTTTCCTCTAGTGTCCTTTTGGCGTTAAACACCCAGAATGGCATCGATTCTGGCGTTTAACGCCCAAAATCCTACCTTTTTGGGTGTTAAACGCCCAGCCAGGTACCCTGGCTGGCGTTTAAACGCCAGTTTTCCTTCGTCACTGGGCGTTTTGAACGCCCAGCTTTTTCTGTTTAATTTCTCTACTGAATGTTCTGAATCTTCAATTCTCTGTATTATTGACTTGAAAAGACACAATTTTGAAAATATTTTTGAATTTTTAATGATGAGAAATAACAAAAAAATGCAACTAAGATCAAATGAACAATGCATGCAAGACACCAAACTTAGAAATTTTGTATTAGAGGCTTTAACAAATTGAGAATGCATAAGAAAAACAACAAAGCACACAAAGCAGGAGACAATTCCGCACAACTAACCAGCAAGTGCACTGGGTCGTCCAAGTAATACCTTACGTGAGTAAGGGTCGATCCCACGGAGACTGTCGGCTTGAAGCAATCTATGGTCATCTTGTAAATCTCAGTCAAGCGGATTCAAATGGTTATGGAGGATTGATAATTAAAAGATAAATAAAACATAAAATAAAGATAGAGATACTTATGTAATTCTTCGGTTGGAATTTCAGATAAGCGTATGAAGATGCTTTGTTCCTCCTGAACATCTGCTTTCCTATTGCCTTCTTCCAATCATTCATACTCCTTTCCATGGCAAGCTTTATGTTGGGAATCACCGTTGTCAATGGCTACATCCCGTCCTCTCAGTGAAAAAGTTCCAAAAGCGCTGTCACCGTACGGCTAATCATCTGTCGGTTCTCGATCATGTTGGAATAGGATCCATTGATCCTTTTGCGTCTGTCACACGCCCAACAATCGCGAGTTTGAAGCTCGTCACAGTCATCCCTTCCCAAATCCTACTCAGAATACCACAGACAAGGTTTAGACGTTCCGGATCTCAGGAATGGCCGCCAATAATTCTAGCCTATACCACGAAGGTTCCAATCTTAGATTAGAAACCCAAGAGATATGCATTCAAGCCATTATTAGTAGAATAGAGGTGGTTGTCAGGCACATGTTCATAGGTGAGAATGATGATGAGTGTCACGGATCATCACATTCATCAAGTTGAAGAACGAATGAATATCTTAGAGAAGAAGTAGGCGTGAATTGAATAGAAAAACGGTAGTACTTTGCATTAATTCATGAAGAACAGCAGAGCTCCACACCTTAATCCATGGTGTGTAGAAACTCCACCGATGAAAATACATAAGAACAAGGTCTAGGCATGGCCGTGAGGCCAGCCCCCAAACGTGAAAAGATCTATCAAAGTCTGAGTAAAAGATCAAAATACAATAGCAAAAGGTCCTATTTATAGAAAACTAGTAGCCTAGGGTTACAGAAATAGGTAATTAATGCAGAAATCTTCTTCCGGGCCCACTTGGTGTGTGCTTGGGCTGAGCATTGAAGCTTTCATGTGTAGAGACTTTTTTTGGAGTTAAACGCCAGCTTTTGTGCCAGTTTGGGCGTTTAACTCCAGCTTTTGTGCCAGTTTTGGAGTTAAACGCCAGAATTCTTGAGCTGACTTGGAACGCCGGTTTGAGCCATCAAATCTCGAGCAAAGTATAGACTATTATATATTTCTGGAAAGCCCAGGATGTCTACTTTCCAACGCAATTGAGAGCGCGCCAATTGGACCTCTGTAGCTCCAGAAAATCTACTTTGAGTGCAGGGAGGTCAAAATCCAACAGCATCTGCAGTCCTTTTTCAGCCTCTGAATCAGATTTTTGCTCAGGTCCCTCAATTTCAGCCAGAAAATACCTGAAATCACAAAAAAACACACAAAATCATATTAAAGTCCAGAAGAATGATTTTTAAATAAAAACTAATAAAAATATAATAAAAACTAACTAACATATACTAAAAATATACTAAAAATAATGCCAAAAAGCGTATAAATTATCCGCTCATCACACATCAAGAACAACTTTGAATACATAAAACCTCAACTGACCAAACCTTAATAAACATGTTAGGAAGGGATTCCTCACTTTAAATGTGCTGGGAATTGAAGATTCTTTGCTCACAAGTCAAGCTAAGTAAGAGATCTAAGGAAGAACATCAAGAAAACACATGTTTTAAGCATGCTTCCTTGAAAACCAAATTCAAAGGGGAAAGTGATAGCCATCTAACCTTATTTCCAGCCTTGATAAGTTACATGGTTATATAGAGAAAGAAGAGAGGATCATTTTGACGTAATAAGAGTTTTGATTTGAGTTTTAGTTCAGAAGAAATCAAGCTTTGAAGATTTAAGTATCATGAAAGTTTCTCTCTTTTCTCTCTTGTAATTTTCGGTCAAAATGAAGAAATGAGATTGCCTTGGAGTGTCTTGGGGGTGTAAGGTGAGTTGTGATTGGTTGGCTTGGAGGTGGATGACAAGGCAGAAATTAGCCGATTAAGAATTTAATATAGAAATAATGTTGCGAGTACAGTTCCTAACCGACGAAAAATCCGCTTATCAATTTGGAAAGAGTTGTCACAATTTTTGAATAAAAATACTGGGAGTAGAAATCTCAGGTCGTCTCCCAACAAGTTGACAAAAGAGTGCTATTTTATTAGTCAGGAGTTTTCCAAGAAATTTTAAGGGTTGGAGAACAGAAAAATAAATGATTGTAAATTAAAACAGTGAAAATTAACAAGAGAATTTATATAATAAAAATAAAAGCCTTGACTGGGGGAACATTAATTGGAAGTTCTATCCTTGTTGGATTCTCCCAAGTGTAATGGCAAGAGGTTGTTGTTTTCACTTAGTTAACCCTTACTAAATAAAGGAAAGTCAAGTGATTGAGCTAACTCTTATTCACAAGTCCTAATCCTCTCCTATGGAAGGATTAGCGTTAGTGACTAGAGAGTTAGCCAACAACTTCCAATTGAAATTGGACTTGAGCATTCCAACTCAAGGGTCTCCTTTTAATCAGCCCCCAAGTCAAGTTGGAAGTTTACTCCATTGACATGAATGTGATTTTCATAAACGATAAAAAGGAATAAGAAGAAGACATGATAAATTAAATAAAATAACAACAGAAAATTAATTAAAGGTAAAAGTAGTTCTTTGCATTAGTAAATCCCAAAATCATAAACATACGTATCTGAACAGGGTTAAGAAGTAATCAAAAGAGTAAAGGAATAAGTAAGCAAACTAGAATAATGGCAACTTCAACGGAGGTAGTGACTCTTCTCAATATCCAAAGCAAAAGCATAAAAAGCATAAAAACTAGAACTATGAATGTGAAGGAAACCTAGAGGAAGAGTGATTTCTCTCTAAGATTCCAATCTAAAACTAAAAACTATGCGAATGAGAATGTCTGTTGAGTCTCTGCTTGTCCCTTGGCTCTAGTCTGTGTTTCTGGGCCGAAAACTGGGTCTAAACTCAGCCCAAAATTGCCCCCAGCATTTTCTGTGATTTCTGCAGGTAGCGCATCTCACGCGTACGCGTCAGGCACGCGCACGCGTCAGGCACGCGCACGCGTCACCGTGCGAACTCCAATTCACGCGCACGCGTGAGCCATGCGTGCGCGTCGCTCCTCGCTGGTTATCTCCTTTATTTCTTGTGCTCCTTCCATTTATGCAAGCTTCCTCTCCATCCTCTAAGCAATTTCTGCCCTATAAAGCCTGAAAACACTTAACGCACAAATCATGGCATCGAATGGTATAAAGGGAAATTAAAATACACAATTTAAAGGCTTAGGAAGCAAGATTTCAATTGTAGAAAAAAACTAGGAAGGAATTGTAAAATCATGCAATTTGTATGTATAAGTGTGCAAGGACTTGATAAAACCACTCAATTGAGCACAAGATAAACCATAAAATAGTGGTTTATCAATCTCCCCACACTTAAACATTAGCGTGTCCTCATGCTAAGCTCAAGGAGACAGAAAGAATGAATGGGGGAAGTAAGACTCATGAGATGCAACTTATGAATGTAAATGCAACTATATTCAAATAAGCTCTTCAAGACAAAAATAAGTCAGACTCCACCAATTCAAATCATACAGTAAAAGGCAAGTAAACATGTAAGAAGATAGCTCATGAAAGCAGGGAACATAGAATCAAGCATTGAACCCTCACTAGCAGTGTATATGCACTCTAATCGCTCAAGTGTCGAGGGTTAATCACTCTACTCTTCTCTAGTCATGCTTTCTAAAATTTTGTTCTTCATCTAACCAATCAACAAATATTTAGTATACCAATGCAAACATCATGAGGTCTTTTCAAGGTTGTAATGGGGTTAAAGTACAGGTGAGGATATATGCATGGCCAAGTGAGCTATAATATGAATCTTTGACTAACCTCAGCTCTCACCTAACACACACACACACACACTCTATATGTAACTCTAAAATCATGCCTAGCTACCCAAAAGTCCCACTTTTGCATCACATACTCATGTATCAACTTCTCTTTAATTTCACCACATATGCATTGATCTTTTATTAAACTTAGCATTGGGGTAATTTTGTCCCCTTATTTGTTTATGTACTTATATTGTAATATTTTATTTTATATATATTTTCGAACATGAAAGAAAACATAACATATCAATGCACATAGGTTTTTAATTTTTTTCTGGTTTCACATGAGTAGGTACCCAAATTCCCAATATTCAGATAAAGTAGAGACATAACACATTCTCATTAACCCAGGTTCCCACAGTTTCCTACACTTAATTGATACACTATCTATATCTTAAGCTAACCAAATATTCAATTAGGGTAATTAATTATTTTCTGCTTAAGACTAGTGATGTGGTAAAATATAGAACAAATGGGGAGTAAAAGGCTCAAGGTGGCTAACAAAGGTAATTGGAATGGTAGGCTATTTGGGATAAGTGAGCTAATAATAAATGATGGCCTCAATCATATGTATGCATGTAAATATACTAAACAATGGACATATAGAATGGAACAAACTATAGATTACAATCATAGAGAAAAAAACACAGAAGAATAGAATTCATGGTTAAATAATGTAACCATATAATTAAGCTCAAAATCTCACAGGTTGTGTGTTCTTAGCTATAAACTATGTTCCAAATTACAATCTTCAAACAAGTTTAACACAATTTTTCAATTTAAATTAGTGAAATATTATAAAATAGGGTCTTGAAAAGAAACTCATTACTTTAACCAAGAAAAACATACATGCAAACAATTATTATCATGCAACCTATCCTATCTAACAAAAGAAAAAGTCAAATTTTGGTGTTAAGAGAGAGAAGTTACCTCCGGAAGTCAAGGACTGACCTCCCCACACTTAAGACTTGGCACGGTCCTCTGTGCCATCAGTAAGAAGCAATGTAGGGTTGGAAGCATTGCCTCCACTGTCTGGTTCACCATGGCTCCCTGTGCTACTGGATGAAGGGGAGTCCGGGGTGTCCTTTGGTTCTGGAGGTGGGTGCGTACCAACTATGAGTTCCTTCAGGTAGTTGTATTGGTGCTTGTTACGGCGCTCCATTTGCTCTATCTGACGGTCTTGTCGGTCGAACCTCTCAAGGATCTGAAGGAACATCTAATGGGTGGATGATGCTTGTGGTGTGGATGATGGTGGAGTAGAGAAAGGAGGGGTATCCAAAGATGGGCCTGCAGGCCGACTCACAGAGGGAACTGGTGGCCTGATGTACTTCCCATTCGGGACGTACTGGTCGGCCTGAGGGATCATGACCGTCGTGTCTCCTGGCTGATAGGACACACCAGATGCAGAGACTAAATCTGAAACCAAGACGGGAAAAGGCAGGTTACCCACAATCTATACATGTCCCATTGCTTGTCGGATGTGTCAGGACAGGTTGAGGGATTGCTCTGTCAGGATGCACCAGATGAGACAGCCATGTCTGCTATGAAGGTCGACTTGTGAGTGCTCGGAAAGACATAGTAGGACATAATATGTGCCCACACGTGAGCCTCCAGGGTGAGTGATTGGGCTTAGATGCTCTTGGGTTTTGAACGATGATGCCTGTAGATCCAGGTGCTGCCAGGTTAGGCTATAACTCCAAGGACGCTATTCCAGTCGAAGTGATACATCTAGCACTTACGAGATGCCTCTTGATATGCATCCCATCCATCTGGACTAGGTGGAAGGTCCAGTGCTCTCTGTATGGCACTCTTGGAGACAGGGACCTGATGCTGACGAACGTAGACAGTTTGCAGAGTAGGCGAGTAGATGTTGGAGTAGAATTCAACTACCCATGATAAGTTGGCCTCCCGTGGCTGTCTCCTCAAAAATCTTCACTGTCTCCTCTCTATGCAGGGCTCCACAAAATCAACAAAGTGTGTTGGGACAATGAGTAGATACTCATTGTTGTAGTTCCTCTCGGCTAGAATGCAAAACATCTGTTTGCAATAACGGTTAGCAAACCATATAGAGTCTCTTGCGGGAAAGGCTTTCTCTATCTCATCAACTTTAATAATCCTCTTTACCCACTTTGTTGGTGGCTTGACACTGGTAGATGGTAGTGCTTTAGCCGGTGTTCTCTTGGTTCCTCTCCTTGCTGGTGTCTTGTCCGTGGCCTTCTCTTTTCCTTTCTTGGTACCCATGCCTAAGGAAGAAAGAAAGAAGAAGAAGGTGAAATATATATAACCAGAATCGGAGGGCTAAAATTCCAAGTGATAATGAATGCCAAAGAAAAGATCATAGCTTAAACACATGGTAGCTATAACATGTAAGTAAGACATCAATTAAGAGCAACAAGGCAATTCATAATTAAATAGATGCAAGAGGTAAAAGCATGCAAGGAATAGGCATGAGAAGCATAACTCAAGCATCAACTAATAAATGTGCCAATTTAGAGAGTACTTGTATGATGACAATTGTGAATGATAATACCAAATACATGTGGAATCCAAGTGTGGTGAAAAGGGGCATTCAAGTAAAAGAGTAAAGGAAAATAGGATTCAAAGTACCATAAGAGCTTTTTCACAAACACTTGGTATGCAAGTTGAAATAGGAATGAAAATAATATAATCCAAATGTATATGAGAGCCAAATTAAAATATCAATTGTCAAATCACTCCTCATAATATCCACAAGCTCAAGAATGATAAGGTAATACCCAAATAAAACTCCAATACCAACATAAGAATGCATGAAAAAGAAAGAAAAAGAAACCATGGAGAATTAAACTAAAAGAAAAATAGAGAGGAAAGAAACATAAATTAATGTAATAATGAAAGAGTAGATGGGAGGAAGAAAAGAAACCTGGTGATGAAGATGAAGAAGGGAGGAAAAAAGTAATAGATATGAAGAAAGAATAAGGAAGAAAGGAGGAAGAAGGAAGAAGAAATAATTAGGATTGAAAAGAATTAGGATTGGGGAAGGGATAATATGAAATCAGGTGCTGAGGTGGTTTAATTGTGCGTCGCATGCGACGCATACGCGTGCATCACGCGTAAGCGTGCATCACGCGTACGCGTGGGTTGTGCAAATTGAGTAGTGACGCATAGGCGTTGGGCACGCGTACGCATGCCTTTGATTGTACGAATCGTGCGAAGGCATCAATGCGTACGCACAACTCTCTGTTCGCTCTGGGCTTGGGGTAAAAATGGCATGCGACGCGTGCGTATCAGGCACGCGCACGCGTGGATGGCCCTTTTGGGAAAATGACGCGCACGCGTCAGGGACGCGTACGCGTGATGGGGTTTATGCTTCTAGCACAGTTCCAGCCCCACACCAACACAACTTTCTGGCCAAACACCATTTACGCCAATTTTTAGGGTCACGGGTACGCGTCAGGGACGCTTACGCGTGGTGTGCTGAAATCGCAAGCGACGCGTACGCGTAAGGGACGCGTACGCGTGAGGGACGCGTACGCGTGGACTTGAGTTGTAAAGGAGAACTAGCTCCCCAGGTCTGAACTCTCTTCTCTTGATATGCTTGTCATGCACAACCTTTACTTTCTCTTTGTATAATCTGGAGTTGTCATATGCTTCGAGTCGAAGGTTCTCCAGTTCTGCCAGTTGCAGCTTCCTTTCAGACCAGCCTTCTCAAATCCCATGTTGCATTCCCTTACCGCCCAAAAATCCTTGTGTTCCACCTCCACTGGGAGGTGGAAAGCTTTGCCATAGACTAGGCGGAAGGGACTCATCCCGATTGGTGAATTGTACGCTGTCCGATAAGCCCAAAGCGCATCTACAAGCCTGGTGCTCCAGTCCTTCCTATGAGGCTTGACTATCTTCTCCAGTATGCATTTTATCTCTCTGTTAGACACCTCAGCTTGCCCATTGGTCTGGGGATGGTAAGCTGTTGCTACCTTGTGAACGATCCCATGCTTCTTCAGTAGACCTGCTAATCTCCTGTTACAAAAGTGAGTGCCTTGATCACTCACGATTGCTCGTGGTGATCCAAAGTGACGGATAATTTGATTTCTAACAAAGGAGACAACAACGTTAGCATCGTCAGTACGGGTAGGAATTGATTCCACCCATTTAGAAACATCATCTACATCTAACAATATATGTAAGAAACCACTAGAGTTTAGAAATGGACCCATGAAGTCAATGCCCCAAACATAAAAAATTTCACAGAATAGCATAAGCTGTTGGGGCATCTCATCCCTCTTGGATATATTACCAAACATTTGGCATGGGGAACAAGATTTACAGAAGGCAGTAGCATCTTTATAAAGAGTGGGCCACCAGAATCCACAGTCTAAAATTTTTCTAGCTGTTCTTTGAGGGCTAAAATGTCCACCACTCTCAGAGGAGTGGCAGGCCTCTAAAATTGACTGGAATTCTGATTGAGGCACACACTTTCTAATTACCTGGTCAGCACATACCTCCATAAATATGGGTCATCCCATATATAATATTTGGAATCGCTTTTCAGCTTGTCCTTTTGATGCTTAGTAAAATTGGCAGGGAAGGTGTGACTGACTAGATAATTAGCCACAGGTG
This sequence comes from Arachis hypogaea, assembly GCF_003086295.3. NCBI lineage: Eukaryota > Viridiplantae > Streptophyta > Magnoliopsida > Fabales > Fabaceae > Arachis > Arachis hypogaea. The sequence goes on along the minus strand of NC_092054.1, from coordinate 36,037,796 downwards.
CATACCAAGGAACTACTTCAGATATTGCATGCAAGCTATCAAATGGAAAAGTATCATTGATAGGAGTGGTGTCATACTTAATGTGCTCTAGGCGACTCAGGTGATCCGCCACTAAATTCTAGAAACCACTCATATCCTTAATTTCTAAATCAAATTCTTGCAGCAACAATATCCAACGTATTAACCTTGGTTTGGACTCTTTTTTAGCTAATAAATATTTTAGAGTTGCATGGTCTGAGTATACTACCACTTTAGTACCAAGTAAATAGGCTCGGAATTTATCCAGAGCAAAAACAATAGCCAGAAGCTCTTTTTCAGTGGTAGTATAATTAGACTGAGCAGTGTCTAAGGTCTTAGAAGCATAAGCTATTACAAAAGGGACCTTACCTTTGCGCTGAGCCAGCGCCGCTCCCACTGCATGGTTGGAGGCATCACACATAATCTCAAAAGGCTGGCTCCAGTCTGGTCCTCTCACAATCAGAGCTTGAGTTAAGGCGATATTTAGCTTATCGAACGCTTCTGTGCAGTCCTCACTCAGCTCGAACTCAACATCCTTCTGCAGCAGTCTGGATAAAGGCAATGCTACCTTATTGAAGTCCTTGATAAATCTCTGGTAGAACCCTGCATGACCAAGGAACGAACGGACTTCCCTCACAGAGGAGGGGTAAGGTAAACTAGAAATCACATCTACCTTTGCTAGATCTACAGAAATACCAGTATTAGAAACAACATGTCCTAGAATAATACCTTGTTTTACCATAAATTGACACTTTTCAAAATTTAATACAAGGTTTGAACTAACACACCTGTCTAATACTCTAGCTAAACTATCCAAGCAAAGGCTAAATGAATCACCATACACACTAAAGTCATCCATGAAAATTTCTATACAGTTCTCAATAAGATCTGAGTAAATACTCATCATGCATCTTTGGAAAGTAGCCAGTGCATTACATAAGCCAAAAGGCATTCTCTTGTATGCATACGTTCTAAAGGGACATGTAAAAGTAGTCTTCTCCTGATCCTCAGGAGCTATATGGATTTGAAAATATCCTGTGTAACCATCTAAAAAGCAGTAGTGTGATTTACCTGACAAATGATCAAGCATCTGATCGATAAATGGCAGGGGGTAGTGATCCTTGCGAGTAGCCTAATTGAGGTGCCTGTAATTAATGCACACCCTCCAGGAATTCTGCACTCTAGTTGTCAGGAGCTCTCCATGCTCATTCTTCACTGTTGTGACTCCAGACTTCTTGGGCACCACTTGTACTGGGCTGATCCATTCACTATCTGAGATGGGGTAGATGATATCAGCTTCAAGCAGTCTGGTCACTTCCTTCTTGACAACTTCTAAGATGGTGGGATTCAGCCGCCTCTAAGGTTGACAGACAGGCCTTGCTCCCTCTTCTAAAATATTCTCTGCTCACAAACTTGAGGGTTGATGCCTATTATATCCACCAAGCTCCACCCAATTTCTTTCTTGTGTCTTCTCAGCACACTAAGCAATTGCTCCTCTTGTTGGGAAGTGAGTTCCCTTGCAATGATAACTGGGAGCTTCTGATGATCCTCAAGGTAAGCATACTTGAGGTGGGATGGAAGGGGATTTAACTCCATTTTCTACTCATTGCTAGACACTTGATCATCTGGAGCTAGTGAAGGTGGCAATGTGTCTTCATCTTGTTCAGGGGGCTTCCCCACACTTGCACCATGCTCCATGTGCCTCTCATCTACTTCCTCTTGGTGAACTACAGCTACAGTCTCATCAATGATGTCACATTGGAAGATAAAATGATCTTCCGGAGGGTGCTTCATAGCTTCATCCAAGTTGAAACTCACTGCTCTGCCATCTATCTCAAAGGAGTAAGTTCCTGAGAATGCATCCAACTTGAACTTTGAAGTTTTCAGAAATGGTCTTCCAAGGAGGATGGATGATAGTCTTCCTGAGTCATTAGGGGGCATCTCCAAAATATAGAAGTCAATAGGAAATGTGAGCCCCTTAATGCTCACCAGCACGTCCTCAGCAATTCCAACCACAGAGATAATGCTTTTATCTGCCAAAACAAAACGTGCTGCCGGCCTTTTTAAGGGATGGAGCCTCAAAGCATCATATACAGATAATGGCATTATACTAACAAACACGCCTAAATCACATATGCAGTCAAAAAATTTCACACCCTCTATAGTAATAGTAACCATGCATGGACCTGGATCACTACATTTTTTTGGTATATCACCCATTAAAGCAGAGATAGAGCTACCTAGAGGAATATTTTCTAAATCCTGTATTTTATCTTTATTCATGCATAAATCTTTTAGAAACTTCGCATATTTAGGTACCTGGCGAATGGCATCAAAAAGGGGAATTGTTACTGATAAACCACCATTTTTAGGGTTTATCCTGTGCTTAATCTAGTGGGTTTTATCCATTATTCTCACACTTATTCATACAATTCGCATGGTTTTATGTTTTCCTTCCTGATTTTGTGCTATGATTGAAAACATGCTTCTTTGGCCTTATATTTGCTAATATTAATCCTCTCTAATTACCATTCGATGCCTTGATATGTGTGTTAAGTATTTTCAAAGATTATAGGGTAGGAATGGCTTAGAGGATGGAAAGGAAGCACACAAAAGTTGAAGGAATACAAGAAGTTGAAGAAATTGCTAAGTTGTCCAGCCTGACCTCTTTACACTCAAATGGTCATAACTTGAGCTACAGAGATCCAAATGAGATGATTCCAACTGTGTTAGAAAGCTAACATCTGGGGCTTCAACATGATATATAATTCGCTATAGTGGCAATACAGAAAAATGACACGCACACGTCGTTCTTCAGAAAAACTAGCGTGGCAGAATTCGCCCCCAGCGATTTCTGGGCTGTTTTCGACCCAGTTTTCGGCCCAAAAAACACAGATTAGATGCTATAAAGTGGAAAAATCCATTCATTCATAAAACAATTGAACAACATTCATAATTCACATAATTTAGGTTTTAGATGTAGTTTTCTAGAGAGAGAGGCTCTCTCCTCTCTCTTAGGTTTTAGGATTAGGATTTCTCTTAGTTTTAGGATTGCTTCTTCATTCCAGGTTCAATGTTCTTTTAAATTAGTTTCTCTTATCTACTTTTATTTACTCTATTACTTTAGTTACTCTATTTCACTTGGTAATTATTTATGTTGCCAAATTGGCTTATGGATTCCTATGTTTAATTTGATTCAATACATTTCGAGGTATTTCATATTTAAGATTTCTTTCTTTTATTTATGTTACTGCTGCTTCCAATTTAAGGCATTTTTATTCGAGTAGATTTTCTCCCCTTTTTGGCTTTGGTTAAGTAATTGGTGACACTTGAGTTATCAAACTCAGCAGTTGATTGAAAATTGGAATTCTTACTGGTTGATTTGGATCCCTCTAAAGCTAGTCTTTCCATAGGAGTTGACTAGGACTTGAGGAATTAAATTGATTAGTCCACTTGACTTTCCTTTATTTAGTAAGGGTTAACTAAGTGGGAGCAGTAAATAATTATCATCACACCTGATAAGGATAACTAGGATGGGATTTCCAGTTCTCATACCTTGCCAAGAGTTTTTCTAATTAATAATTTATTTTCTTCCAATTAATCATTCTTCCATTCAAGGCTCTTTATTTTAATTACATAAAACCTCTTGTTAATTTTTATTACTTTAATTTATAATTATTTTTGTGTCCATTGCCCAAACTCCAAATTTCTCAGAAAACTAATAACCAAAAATAAATACACCTCCTTGCAATTCCTTGAGAGACGACCCGATGTTTAAATACTTTGGTTATAAATTTTATTGGGTTTTGTTACTTGTGACAACCAAAGTTTTTGTACGAAAGAATTCTTTGTTGGTTTAGAAACTATACTTACAACGTGATTATTTTTATAAAATTTTTTACCGGCAGAAATCTGTTTGTCAGTTACCTCAACCTTTTTGAAGATCTCCACCATCTTGGGGTCTAGCTCCATCTGCTTTCTGGACTTCTTAGCAAGGTGTGGAAATGGAATGGGAATGGCTTCTCTTGTAACTTCAGCTTCCTTTGGTGCTTCATTCCCTGGTTGAGCCGCTTCTTCTTCAACCATGTCTTGTACTTCCTCCTCTTCTTCAACATCCTCCACCTCAACAATGTCTTCAGCTTGGATATCTTCCTTTGAGCTTGGCTCCTCCTGACTCCTCTCTTTCAGTGTAGTTCCAGACCTCAAAATAATGGCATTGATTCCACCTTTGGGGTTGGGTAAAGGTTGAGAAGGAAGTGCACTGGAGCTTGAAGGTTGATTGCTGGGAGTGAAAGGCAGTTCTATCCGGGAGATGAGAGCTTGTAAAGTGGAGGTAAGACCATTGATGCTAGAGGTAAATGTATTCTGAAGGTCTTTCTGTCCTTGTACAAGAGAGTGAAGCACCTCATCATTAGTAGAAGAAGGGGGATAAATAATCTGAGGGGCCTGCTGTTGGTTATTCTGAGGTGCCTGGGACTGACTTAGGTGTGGTGCTCTGTAAGGCTGGTTTTAGTTCTACTGTCTGTTGTTGTTTCACCTTTGATTCCCACTATTGTCTCTGCCTCCTCGGTTATAGTTGTCCCTCCAGCCTTGGTTGGAATTGTCTCTCCAACCTTGGTTGGAGTTATCTTGCCAACCTTGATTGTAGTTCCCACCTTGGTTGTAAGTGCCGCCTTGTTGATATTATCATTGATTCGGGTGGTCATAAAAATTGTGAGTAGCTGCCAAGGTGTTGTCTTCTTGTTGTTGGAGTTGCAGACACTCATCAGTGTAATGAGTGTAGCAGGCGCATATTCCGCATACTCTCTGAGGGACTAACTGTTGACATTGTTGTTGTGGGGGAGGCTGAGGTTATTGTTGATTCAGCTGTAGTTGGTTCAGTATGTTGGTCATCTCTCCCAGAGTCTGTGTGAGAGCAATAGTCTCACTACTAGAGGAAACCTCCGCAATAGCCTTGGGATGGTTGTTCCTGTACCTGACATTCCGGGTAGACTCAGCTAGATCGATGATCAGTTGCCACGCTTTTGTCGCCGTCTTGTACTTTTTCAGAGAGACATTACTTGCAGCATCTAGTGTAGTCTTGTCTTAAGGCTTCATGCCTTGTGTGAAATAACTGATCAACACCAACTGGTCAATCTTGTGGTGGGGACATGAGTCTAGGAGATTCTTGAAACATTTCCAGTACTAATAAAGAGTCTCTGATTAACCTTGAATAATGCAGGAAATTTCTTTCCTCAGTCTGTCTGTAACTTCAGCTGGAAAGTACTTTTTCAGGAATTCCCTTCTGAGCAGATCCCAGTTAGTAACGACTGCTTCAGATTGAGTATAGAACCACTCCCTTGCCTTTCCCTCAAGAGAAAATGGGAAGGCATATAGCCAAATAGTAGTCTCATCTGCACCATGACGCCTAGTAGTGGAGTAGGCTGTCTGAAAATCTCTGAGGTGCTTTATGGGCTCTTGAGCAGATAAGCCATGAAACTTGGGCAGTAAGTTGATTAGCACAGTCTTCAGTTCAAAATCTGCAACCAGATTTGGGTGACGCACTTGATACAGTTGCAGTGTAAAGTTGGTGCACGAAATTGTGATGTCCAGGCTCGAACAATCCCTGGTAATGGCTCCAAAGCTTGGTGCTTTGATCTTAATTCATAATTGTCACAACTTCGATACAACTAACCAGCAAGTGCACTGGGTCGTCCAAGTAATACCTTACGTGAGTAAGGGTCGAATCCCACGGAGATTGTTGGTATGAAGCAAGCTATGGTCACCTTGTAAATCTCAGTCAGGCAGATATAAATTGATAATGGTGTTTTCGAATAGTATATAATAAAATAGGGATAGAGATACTTATGTAAATCATTGGTAGGAATTTCAGATAAGCGAATGGAGATGCTTTTCGTTCCTCTGAACCTCTGCTTTCCTGCTATCTTCATCCAATCAGTCTTACTCCTTTCCATGGCTGGCTTTATGCAAGGGCATCACCGTTGTCAGTGGCTACATCCCCTCCTCTCAGTGAATAATATGCTCACGCACCCTGTCATGGCACGGCTATTCATCTGTCGGTTCTCGATCATGCTGGAATAGGATTCACCCTCCTTTTGCGTCTGTCACTAACGCCCAGCACTCGTGAGTTTGAAGCTCGTCACAGTCATTCAATCATTGAATCCTACTCAGAATACCACAGACAAGGTTTAGACCTTCCGGATTCTCTTGAATGCCGCCATCATTCTAGCTTACGCCACGAAGATTCTGGTTAGGAGATCTAAGAGATACTCATTCTAGCTTAATTCATGTAGAACAGAAGTGTTTGTCAGGCACGCGTTCATAGGGGAGAATGGTGATGAGCGTCACACATAATCATCACCTTCATCACGTTCTTGGGTGCGAATGGATATCTTAGAAGCGAAATAAGAAGAATTGAAAAGAAAATAGTAGTACTTTGCATTAATCTTTGAGGAACAGCAGAGCTCCACACCTTAATCTATGGAGTGTAGAAACTCTACCGTTGAAAATACATAAGTGAAGGTCCAGGCATGGCCGAGATGGCCAGCCCCCTATTGTGATCTAAGATAGCATACAACTGATCAAAGATGCCTAATACAATAGTAAGAGGTCCTATTTATAATAAACTGGCTACTAGGGTTTACATGAGTAAGTATTTGATGTATAAATCCACTTCCGGGGCCCACTTGGTGTGTGTTTGGGCTGAGCTTAAGTGTTGCACGTGCAGAGGCCATTTGTGGAGTTGAACGCCAGTTTTTGTGCCAGTTTGGGCGTTCAACTCTGGTTTTGGATCCTTTTCTGGCGCTGGACGCCAGATTTGGGCAGAAAGCTGGCGTTGAACGTCAGTTTATGTCGTCAATTCTTGGCCAAAGTATGGACTATTATATATTTCTGGAAAGCCCTGGATGTCTACTTTCCAACGCAATTGGAAGCGCGCCATTTCGAGTTCTGTAGCTCCAGAAAATCCACTTTGAGTGCAGGGAGGTCAGAATCCAACAGCATCAGCAGTCCTTTTTCAACCTCTGAATCTGATTTCTGCTCAAGTCCCTCAATTTCAGCCAGAAAATACCTGAAATCACAGAAAAACACACAAACTCATAGTAAAGTCCAGAAATGTGAATTTAACATAAAATCTATTAAAAACATCCCTAAAAGTAACTAGATTCTACTAAAAATATACTAAAAACAATGCCAAAAAGCGTATAAATTATCCGCTCATCAAAAGTCTAGAGCTCCTGCTTCCTAGAGAGTAATCCTTTTGGGCTCCGCTATATCACTTGCACGTAAATTAACAGAATCAATAGAAAATGAGCTTGTTTCTTCCTCAAATGGCGCTTCAGATTCGCCCTCAGATGAGATTGGTGAATTGGTAGTAACCACTTCACCTCGCTCGGAGGCTAACCGACGTCGAGCTTGCCTAATACGTGAAATAGTTCTTTCAATTTTAGGGTCAAACGTGGCTAAGCTCGGATCAAGCAATGAACGCGTCATTCAATGAAAGAAGCATACAGCTCATGGTAATAAAATAAAATAAAAATATGCAAATATGTAAAATAAAAAATATTTACACCAACTAATAATTTAGCACGCTATTACAACTCCCCGGCAACGGCGCCAAAAATTGACGAGGCGAAAATTAGCCGATTAAGAATTTAATATAGAAATAACGTTGCGAGTACAGTTCCTAATCGACAAAAAATCTGCTTATCAATTTGGAAAGAGTTGTCACAATTTTTGAATAAAAATACTAGGAGTAGAAATCCCAGGTCGTCTCCCAACGAGTTGACAAAAGAGTGCTATTTTATTAGTCAGGAGTTTTCCGAGAAATTTTAAGAGTTGGAGAACAGAAAAATAAATGATTGTAAATTAAAGCAGTGAAAATTAACAAGAGAATTTATATAATCAAAATAAAAGCCTTGACCGGGGGAAGATTAATTGGAAGTTCTATCCTTGTTGGATTCTCCCAAGTGTAATGGCAAGAGGTTGTTGTTTTCACTTAGTTAACCCTTACTAAATAAAGGAAAGTCAAGTGATTGAGCTAACTCTTATTCACAAGTCCTAATCCTCTCCTATGGAAGGATTAGCGTTAGTGACTAGAGAGTTAGCCAACAACTTTCAATTGAAATTGACACTTGAGTATTCAAACTCAAGGGTCTCCTTTTAATCAGCCCCCAGGTCAAGTTGGGAGTTTACTCCATTGACATGAATGTGATTTTTATAAACGATAAAAAGGAATAAGAAGAAGACATGATAAATTAAATAAAATAATAACAGAAAATTAATTAAAGGTAAAAGTAGTTCTTTGCATTAGTAAATCCCAAAATCATAAACATACGTATCTGAACAAGGTTAAGAAGTAACCAAAAGAGTAAAGGAATAAGAAAGCAAACTAGAATAATGGCAACTTTAACGGAAGTAGTGACTCTTCTCAATATCCAAAGCAAAAGCATAAAAAGCATAAAAACTAAAACTATGAATGTGAAGGAAACCTAGAGGAAGAGTGATTTCTCTCTAAGATTCCAATCTAAAACTAAAAACTATGCGAATGAGAATGTCTGTTGAGTCTCTGCTTGTCCCCTGGCTCTAGTCTATGTTTCTGGGCCGAAAATTGGGTCCAAACTTAGCCCAAAATCGCCCCCAGCATTTTCTGCAATTTCTGCAGGTAGCGCATGTCACGCGTACGCATTGCTAGTCATCTTCGCATGTCACGCGTACGCATCAGGCTCGCGCACGCGTGAGCCATGCGTGCGCGTCGCTCCTCGCTGGTTATCTCCTTTATTTCTTGTGCTCCTTCCATTTATGCAAGCTTCCTCTCTATCCTCTAAACCATTCCTACCCTATAAAGCCTGAAAACACTTAACGCACAGATCACGGCATCGAATGGTATAAAGGGGAATTAAAATACACAATTTAAAGGCTTGGGAAGCAAGATTTCAATTATAGAACAAAACTAGGAAGGAATTGTAAAATCATGCAATTTGTATGTATAAGTGTGCAAGGACTTGATAAAACCACTCAATTGAGCACAAGATAAACCATAAAATAGTGGTTTATTAGTGGATTAAAATAATATTAAAATTTCTCAAGTGTATAACTACTAAAACTAGATGTATCAGAACACTTGTAAAAATATTTCTAAAAATTCTTTTCTGAGTTACTAGCATAAATGACACTAGTAACATATTTAATATAAGAATAGAACATGTATGATGAGGCATTAGCATTGCTAAAGTCATCAAAGAGTGCTGGTGCTAAGCTGCACCAGTAAACTGTGAATCCGGTTAAACTGATTTCCTATTTTTAACTAAAACAAACCAGATAATATTATAAAATCATTCAAGCAGCTTCTAATACTAATATAATGATAATATTATACTATTATCTCTCTTCTCTCATGAATCGAGTTTGGTCCGTCAAACAGAGACTATTTACGAAAACTCGAATCAAAACTCCTAACCGATACGGTTCAAAACTAGGTTCTTTGTGATTGCGTTGTTGAGCTTTTCTCAAAAGAGGTTCTAGCTTTAAGATGACATAATGATAATGAGGATTGAGATGCTTAATGATAGAGCAGAGGTGTTCCCTTTACTAATCTTCCGGAGAAATCCGTGTCTTCAGAAAAGATTTCGTGTACTCGAAAAACGGGGTTGTTACATTCTACCCTCCTAAAAAAAATTTTTTGCCCTCAAAAATTTCAACCACGTTCAAGAATCCATCTTCAAGCGATCTATTTCCTTCAAGCCATCCTGACGAAGAGATCGGTGACGAACGGATCTTTGACAGTTTAGAATTTCACAAATGAAATCTTCGTTGCTAGTATAGTTTCTAAACCAACAAAGAATCCTTTAATACAAAAATTTGGTTGTCACTAAAACAAACCCAATAAAATTAAACCGAAGTATTTAAACTTCGGGTCGTCTCTCAAGAAATTGCAGGGAGGTGTGTTACTATTGGTTATGAAAAAGTATCTTTTTGGGTTTTTGAAATAAGGAACAAGGAAATAAAATGGCAAAAAAAGTAAATTAATAACTAGAAAAGCTCTTGGCAAGGTATGAGAACTAGAAGTCCTATCCTAGCTATCCTTATCAATTGTGATGAGAATTGTCCATTGCTCCCACTTAGTTAACCTCTAACTATGGAAGAAATTCAAGTGGATGAATCAATTTGATTCCTCATGTCCTAGTCAACTCCTAAGGAAAGACTAGCTTTAGAGGGATCCAAATCAACTAGCAAATTTCAATTATTAGTCAACAAAGGAGTTTGATAACTCAAGAGTCTCCAATTACTCAACCAAAGCCAAAAGGAGAGAAATTTACTCTAAAATCCAACCAAGCATTTTATCAAACACTTGGAAGGCGCACCATAAAAGCATAGAAAAGCAATAAGAGATAATAAAATCCAAACAACCAATTGCAAGCATTAATAATAACAAACGAAGAAAGGAACAATAATTATGAAATATCTCAAATTGCATTAAATAGGAAATCAAATCAAACATGAGAATTCATAAACTAAAATAGAAACGTAGTGTAATTAACAAGGGAAATAAATAAACTGGAATGCTAAAACAAATAAGAGTAGAAGAGAAACTAAATTAAACTAAGATAAAAATCTGAAATTGAAAATAGCTAAACCTAAGAATCCTAAAACCTAGAGAGAGGAGAGAGCCTCTCTCTCTAGAAAAATACATCTAAAACCTCAAATTCTTTGAATCAAAGTTGGGTGAATGAATCCATGAATGATTATTCCCCCACTCTGTAGCCTCTAATCTGTGTTTTTCGGGCTTGAAACTGGGCCAAAAGGAGCCCAGAAATTGCCCCCAGTACTTTCTGCAATTTCTGCACGTGGCGCATGTCACGCGTACGCGTCGATGGTCTTCTTCGCGTGTCACGCGTACGCATCAGTTACGCGCACAAGTCACTGGGCAATCTCACTTATCACGTGTACACGTCAGGTACGCGCACGCGTCGCTGTGAAAATCTCCAAATCACGCGCACACGTGAGCCATGCGTGCGCGTCGATCCTCGCTAGTTATCTCTTTTATTTCTTGTGCTCCTTCCATCTTTTCAAGCTTCCTCTCCATCCTCTAAGCCATTCCTGCCCTATATAGCCTGAAAACACTTAGCACACAGATCACGGTATCGAATGGTATAAAGGAGAATTAAAATACACAATTAAAAGGCTTTGGAAGCAAGTTTTCAACTATATCACAGAATTAGGAAGGAAAATGTAAGACACGCAATTTATATCATAAGTGTGAGAATAATGGATAAAAATCTACTAAATTAAGCACAAGATAAACCCTAAAAATGGATTTTATCAATCTCCCCACACTTACACATTAGCATATCCTCATGCTAAGCTCAAGGAGATAGAAAGAATGAATGGGGGAAAAGTAAGACTCATGTAATGCAACCTATGTATATGAATGCAACTATATGCTAAGATGTTTCTATCTACTTGGTCAAAAGTAAACAAGTTCTCCAAGACAAAAATAAATCAGATTCCACTAATTCAAATCACACAATAAAAGACAGGCAAAGTTGTAAGAAGATAGCTCATGAAAGCAGGGAACATAGAATCAAGCATTGAACCCTCACTGGTAGTGTATATGCACTCTAATCGCTCAAGCGTCTAGGGTTAATCCACTCTACTCTTCTCTAATCATGCTTTCTAAAACTTTGTTCTTCATCTAACCAATCAACAAATATTTAGTATACCAATGCAAACATCATGAGGTCTTTTTAAGGTTGTAATGGGGCTAAGGTAAGGATGATGATATATGTATGGCTAAGTGAGCTATAATATAAATCTTTGTCTAACCTAAGTTCTCACCTAACACACACACAATCTACATAATTCTAAAATCATACTTAGCTGCCCAAAATCTCACTTTTGTATATTTTACCTACTCATGTATCAGAGTTTTCTTCTATTTTATCACATATGCAATGATCCTTTTATTGAACTTAACTTTGGGGTGATTTTATTCCCTATTTGTTTATTTATTTATATTGCACTATTTTTATTATTATTTTTTTTGAACATGAAAGCAAATATAACATTTCAATGCATATGGTTTTTCTGGTTTCACATGAGTAAGCACCCAAATTCCCGATATCTTGTCAATGAAACACAACACAATTTCATCAACCCAACTTCCCATAATTCCCCACACTTAATTAATACATAATCTCTATCTTAAGCTAACCAAAGATTCAATTGGGGTAATTAATTATTTTTCCGCTTAAAGCTAGTGATGTGGTAAAATATAGAACAAATGGGATTAAAAGGCTCAAAGTGGCAAACAAAGGTAATTGAAATAGTAGGCTATTTGGGATAAGTGAGTTAATAACAAATGATGGCCTCAATCATATGTATGCATGCAAATACACTAAACAATGGACATATAGAATGGAACAAACTATAGATTGCAATCATAGAGAAGAAAACACACAAGAATAAAATATTATGGTTAAATAATGTAACCATATAATTAAGCTAAAAATCTCACAGGTTGTGTGTTCTCAGCTATAATTCATTTTCCAAATTACAATCTTCAGACAAGTTTAACACAAATTTTCAATTTAAATTAGTGAAATACTATAAAAAGGGTCTTGAAAAAGAACTTATCACTCCAACCAAGCAGTGGTAAAATATGCACAAAATTAACCAAACATACAATCAAGCATGCAAATGCAACAATGAACTAACAGAAAAAAATTAAACATTGGTGTTGAGAAGGAAATAACTAACCCACGGAAGTCGGTATCGACCACCCCACACTTAAAGATTGCACCGTCCTCGGTGCATGCTAAGATGTGCAAGTGGACGGGTGGCTCCAACTGATGCTTTTCTCCAAAGATTGTGCAAATGGACTTGTCTATCGTCCCATTGAGAAGTTTTTCCTTTCCCTTCTCGGTGGCCATCCTGAAAGAAGAGGAAAAAGAAGAAAAGTAACCGAGAAATAAAGATAAGAAAACAAATAAAGTATGGGTGGGTTAATACCAAATAATAATGAGGTTCTCACTACATGGTAGCTACAACATGGAAGTGAGAAAATAGTAGAAGCACATGGCATATCAATAGTGCAAAAATTGCAACGATGGGGAAGAGATAGTGGATCATGAAAGACAATATAAATTCAGGTCAATGTAAAAAGAATACAAGTATCATAAAAGATTATCATTGACTTAAATAATATCACCCAATCAGAATAAAACACGTCATGAAGCACCAGAATAATGCAAGAGATATTCAACAGTCGAGCAAGAAAATTTAACACCGAAGAAAAAGTATCAAATTTATAAAAGAAAATAAAAACATGCACAAAATTAAAATGTAATGAGTGAAGGTATGCAAATGCTATAAAGAAAATAGAATGAACGAGAAGAAGGATGAGAAGTCAAAGGAATGAAGAAGAAGAAGGTAAGAAAAGAGGAGTAAAGAAGGAGAAAGGAGAGAAGAAACAAGTAGGAATTGAAAAACAGGGCGCGATGCATGCGCGCGCATCACGCGTACGCATACAAACTGAAATGGCCATGCAACGCGTACGCGTGGGTTCCCGAAGAAGAAAAGTGACGCGCGAGCGTCGGTCACGCGTACGCGTGATAACTCGCGCGATTCCAGCACAGTGGCAGCCCAACTCTCTGTTCAATCACCTTACTACGCCGGTTTTTCATTCCACGCGTACGCGTCACTGACGCTTACACGTGGATTGGCAAAAACTCATGGGACGCGTACGCGTGGGTTGGCTTATGTGCCAGGTACCCCTCCCGCATTGTTCCAGCACAACTCTCTGTCTATTTTCTCAATATTACGGACTGACACATGACGCGTGTGCGTCATCGACGCTTACGCGTCGAGTACAAATTTTTTTTATGCAGAATGCATGTGATTATGCAGAAATTATGAATGAACACTGATAAAAATAAAATAAAATAAAACTAAGAATAAAAAGGAACGATCATACCATGGTGGGTTGTCTCCCACCTAGCACTTTTAGTTAACGTCCTTAAGTTGGACATTTTGGTGAGCTCCTTGTCATGGTGGCTTGTGCTTGAACTCATCTTGAAACTGCCACCAACGCTTGGACTTCCAATAAGCTCTGTCTATTCCAAGTAAATTTCCCAAGATTTGATGGAGTTCTTCACATGCTTTGAGCTCCCAAAGTTGATCCTCTTGTATTCTCGGATCCCAAATCTCGTTTCTACACCCATCTTGAAGTGGATCACCATTGTTCCAACCGGGTGACAGACAGTCTGAATTCTCTGTGCAATGCCAAACTCTTCGCTTAGATCCAACCAAATGTTCACTAGCTCCACCCTTGCATCTAGCTCTTGAAGTATCAACCTTGATGAGCCTTGATTTACAACTCCAACTACTAAACATCCTTCTCTTACGCTTAATTCCACAAAGTCTCCTAAGTTGACCATCCATTTCAAGAATACCATATTCAAGTGGAACGGTAAGGTGAATAGAGACAAGCCTTATCCACTCAAATGAAGGAGTAGATGGCAACCTAGGTGGAGAAGTCTCCAACGTTCTTGACAAAGCGTACTCAACTCCCGTCCAACCCTTGCGAAGGACTTCCGTTTCCACATCATTCTCAGACTCAATTAGAGAAGGGTTTTCATATTCAAGGAGTTCATTTGCGGATGTAGATTCATCACTAGGAGGACTTGATTCATGATCCTCATCACCAAGGTAACTTGCTTCTTGATCTATCCTATCCAAGTCTTCATAAGGAATATTCTATGGAGGTTGTGCACTGGTCTTCTTGACATCAATTTCAATCTTCTTAGAGGAATACTCTGCAACTCTAAATTCCCATGGAGGTTCAGCATCTCCTAAGTCTTCAACCACTTCTTCCTCTTTAACTATTATGGCTTTCTCCACTTGTTCCAATACAAAGCCACGTTCCTCATTGTCCATCGGAGTTTCTAGTGTCTCCTTCATGCTAGGCTCTTTTATTGATTCTCCACATATAGCCATGGGAGTACTTTGAGTATCCAAATATTGGAAATCTAATCGATTTACTACCTTGGTCAAAGCAGCCGTGAATTCTAGTACTTCCCTTTTCATCTCTCTTTGCCCTTGAAGAAGAACACCAAGAGTGTCATGCATTGAGGATTAAGGTGGATATGAGGGCTCATTACTTGGGAGAAAAGGTTCATGATAAGAGGGTGGTTCATCATAATAAGGATGTGGTGGTTCATCACTCTCTATCTGTTCCACTTGTTGCACAACACACTTCAGTTCCTTATTCTCAAGTTGGGATTCTTTAGCCATA
This sequence comes from Arachis hypogaea, assembly GCF_003086295.3. Classification (NCBI taxonomy): domain Eukaryota; kingdom Viridiplantae; phylum Streptophyta; class Magnoliopsida; order Fabales; family Fabaceae; genus Arachis; species Arachis hypogaea. Next base: position 36,022,486 of record NC_092054.1, on the reverse strand, counting down.
AGGGCTTCGTGTGCTCTTCGGCATACCACTCGCTCCAATTGATGAATGGTTGCTTGAAATCGATCCATTGTTTCCATGAGACGATCCTTTGATTCTTGTTCCGCTCGGATTGCATGATTAGGATCATATGGCTCTTGGGTTGATGGATTTGGACATGGTGTATATGGAGGTGGTGTTTGGTAGTAGGGTGCTTGTGAGTATGGTGGTTCAAAGCTATGTTGAGGAGGAGGTTCATAGGCATATGGTGGTGGTTGTTGACATGTACAATAAGGACTACCACATCCACTAGATTGATATGGTGGGGCTTGTTGGTAACTACAAGGAGGTCCATGGTGCATGAATTGTGAATCACACTTTTCACAACTCGTACCACTAACCAGCAAGTGCACTGGGTCGTCCAAGTAATACCTTACGTGAGTAAGGGTCGATCCTACGGAGATTGTCGGCTTGAAGCAAGCTATGGTTATTTTGTAATTCTTAGTCAGGAAATCAATGATAAGAGTGATTATATTTATGAAGAGTAAAAAGCATAAATTAAATAGTACTTGTTATGAGTAATGGAGAACAGATTGAGGCTTTGGAGATGCTCTGTCTTCTGAATCTCTGCTTTCCTACTCTCTTCTTCTTCACGCACGCAGGTCTCCTTCCATGGCAAGCTGTATGTTGGTGGATTACCATTGTCAATGGCTACCATCCGTCCTCTCAGTGAAAATGGTCCAAATGTGCTGTCACCGCATGGCTAATCATCTGTCGGTTCTCACTCATGTTGGAATAGGATCCATTGATCCTTTTGCGTCTCTCACTACGCCCAGCACTTGTGAGTTTGAAGCTCGTCACAGTCATCCCCTCCCAGATCCTACTCGGAATACCACAAATAAGGTTTAGACTTTCCGGATCTCAGGAATGGCCGCCAATAATCCTAGCCTATACCACGAAGACTCTGATCATGAACCAAAAGGCTAAGAGATACACACTCAATCTAAGGTAGAACGGAAGTGGTTGTCAAGCACGCATTCATAGGTTGAGAATGATCATGAGTGTCACGGATCATCATATTCATCACGGTTAAGTACAAGCGAGTATCTTAGAATAGAAACAAGCGTGATTGAGTAGAAAACAGAAGTAATTGCATTAATTCATCAAGACACAGTAGAGCTCCTCACCCCCAACCATGGAGTTTAGAGACTCATGCCGTAGAGATACAATGTAAAACGTGAAAAAGTCATAAGGTACAAAATAAATCTCTAAAAGTTGTTTAAATACTAAACTAGTAACCTAGGTTTACAGAAAATGAGTAAACTATGATAGATAGTACAGAAATCCACTTTCGAGGCCCACTTGGTGTGTGTTGGGGCTGAGACTTGAGCTTTACATGTGGCTAGGCTGTTTCTGGAGTTAAACACCAGGTTGTAACCTGTTTTGGGCATTTAACTTCAACTTGTAACCTGTTTCTAGCGTTTAACGCCAGAATAGGACAGAGAACTGGCGTTGAACGCCAGTTTGCGTTGTCTAAACTCGGGAAAAGTATGGACTATTATATATTATTAGAAAGCCCTGAATGTCTACTTTCCAACTCAATTTAGAGCGCACCATTTGGACTCTTGTAGCTCCAGAAAATCCACTTTGAGTGCAGGGAGGTCAGAATCAAACAGCATCTACTGTCCTTTTTCAGCCTCTGAATCAGATTTTTGCTCAGGTCCCTCAATTTTAGTCAGAAAATACCTGAAATCACAGAAAAATACACAAAGTCATAGTAAAGTCCAGAAATGTGATTTTTATTTAAAAACTAATAAAAATATACTAAAAACTAATCAAATCATACTAAAAACTATGTAAAAACAATGCCAAAAAGCGTATAAATTATCCGCTCATCACAACACCAAACTTAAATTGTTGCTTGTCCCCAAGCAACTGAAAATCAAATAGGATAAAAATAAGAGAATATATTACAAATTCCAAAATATCAATGAAGCTTAGCTCCAATCAAATGAGCGGGACTAGTAGCTTTTTGCCTCTGAACAGTTTTGGCATCTCACTTAATCCATTGAAGTTCAGAACGATTGGCATCTATAGGAACTCAAAATTCAGATAGTGTTATTGATTCTCCTAGTTCAGTATGTTTATTCTTGAACACAGCTACTTTATGAGTCTTGGCCGTGGCCCTAAGCACTTTGTTTTCCGGTATTACCACCGGATGCATAAATGCCACAGACACATAACTGGGTGAACCTTTTCAGATTGTGACTCAGCTTTGCTAAAGTCCCCAATTAGAGGTGTCCAGAGTTCTTAAGCACACTCTTTTTTCTTTGGACCTCGACTTTAACCGCTCAGTCTCAAACTTTTCACTTGACACATTCACGCCACAAGCACATGGTTAGGGACAGCTTGGTTTAGCCGCTTAGGCTAGGATTTTATTCCTTCGGGCCCTCCTATCCATTAATGCTCAAAGTCTTGGATCCTTTTTACCCTTGCCTTTTGGTTTAAAGGGTTATTGGCTTTTTGCTCTTGCCTTTTGGTTTAAAGAGCTATTGGCTTTTTCTGCTTGCTTTTTCTTTTTCCTTCCTTTTTTTTCTTCTTTTTTTTGGCCATTTTTCTTTCCTTTTTTTTTTGCAAGCTTTTGTATTCACTGCTTTTTCTTGCTTCAAGAATTAATTTTATGATTTTTCATATTATCAATAACATTTCTCTTTTTCATCATTCTTTCAAGAGCCAACATATTTAACATTCATAAACAACAAATTCAAAAGACTTATGCACTGTTCAAGCATTCATTCAGAAAACAAAAAGTATTGTCACCACATCAAAATAATTAAACTAATTTCAAGGATGAATTCGAAACCATGTACTTCCTATCCTTTTGTAATTAAAATATTTTTCATTTAAGAAAGGTGATTGATTCATAGGATGTTCATAACTTTAAGGCATAGACTCTAATCTTTATTTATTATTTAATGGAATTAATATAAATTAGGCATAAAAGCATACACTTAGCAATAAAAGAAAAGAAACTAAAGACATAAAGACAAATGACTCTAATTTTAATACTCATATACTCTTAAAATAGATAAAAGGTTATCACAGAGTTAGGACTCAACAACCTTTGCTTTGGGAGGTAGATGCCTCTTTAGTCTGTGGGGTGCTTGGCCCTTCAAGAGATAGCTTCTGGCGCTTCAGTTCTTTCAGTTCACGCCCTTGCTCTTCTTATTCCCTAAGCAGTGTGCAGAGCATGCTGTTTTGATTTTGCTGTTCTTCCTTCAGTTGATCCATAGCTTCTTGCAACTTGGTGATAGATGCTTCTAGGCGCCCCCAGTATTCAAATTGAGGAATTTTCGGGAGGAACTCCTGTGCTCTCCTCTTGATGGGGTCGTCCTGCACTTGTCCTTCCATTGACTTTTTGGTGATTGGTTGCTCAACTGAAATATACTCATTTACTCCCATTTTTACTCTAATATCTTTACATAACAGGGAGATCAAGCTTGCATAAGCTAATTTGGCATCTTTGGAGTTCTTGTTTGCAATTTCGTAAAGCTCACAAGAAATTAGCTGATGAACTTCCACTTCTTTTTCCAGCATAATGCAATGAATCATCACTGCTCTTTTGATAGTGACTTCAGAGCGGTTGCTAGTGGGCAGTATAGAACGCCCAATGAAGTCCAGCCAGCCTCTGGCAACTGGTTTGAGATCTCCTCTTTTGAGTTGGTTTGGGACACCCTTTGTGTTGGTTGTCCATTTGGCTCCAGGGAGGCATATGTTCTCTAGGATTTTATCCAAGCTCTGATTTGGTCTCATCATTCTCCTATTAAAGGAGTTTGGGTCATCTTGCAGTTGAGGCAGCTTGAAGAGCTCCCTTATTTTGTCAGGGGTGGGTGTGAACAATCTTCCCTCTGACCAGAGTTCGATAGTCATAGAATACGGTTCCAGCTATTCTCTGCCTGTCTGCCTGCCACAGATTAGAGTAGAATTCTTGAACCATGTTTCTTCCCACCTTTGTTTCAGGATTAGCTAGGACTTCCCAGCTCCTGTTTCGAATTTGCTCTTGGATCTCCAGATATTTGTCTTCTTTCAGATCGAATTTAACTTCTAGGATCACTGACCTTAGACCCATTATTTTGTAGTAATGGTCTGAATGTTCTTTGGTTAAGAACTTCCCTTGATTCCAAAGTGGTTTTGGAATATTCTCTTTCTTGCCTCTTGAGGTGGTTTGTTTTTCCTTAGGAGCCATGATCTTGGTGGGTGTTGGCTTAGTGATCACAGATAAACACACCAAACTTAGAGGTTTGCTTGTCCTCAAGCAAAATAAAGGAAAGGAGAGGGATAGAGGGAGAGCCAAGTTTGAATTGTGGAAAAAAGGGGGAGGCCGAACGAGGATTTAAAGGGAAGGGGGTGAGTTTTCGAAAATTTTTTGAAAAAGATATGATAGAAAATGTGATTTGGAAGAGATAAGTATGATAGGAAAAGATGTAATTTAAAATTGAAAAGATATGAAAGATATTTGAGAAAGATAGATTTGTTCTAAAAATATTGTGAAGATTTGAAAAAGATATTGATGAGTTTGAAAAAATTTGAAAAAGATAGATTTGTTTTGAAAAAGATTTGAGAAGAGGTTGAAGAAGAATTGAGAAAGATTTAATTTTAGGATTAAGATATTTTAAAAAAAAAATTTTTTGGAAAAAATTTTGAAAAATGAAAGTATGGGAACATGTTTATGCAAGAAAAATGGATGGAAATATGAAATTTTGAAAAAAAATCAAGTTGGGAACAAAAACTACCTCCCCTCCACAATCCTGGCGTTAAACGCCCAACTGCTGCTTGTTTTGGGCATTTAACGCCCATCTGTAGCTTCTTTTGGGCGTTTAACGCCCAGCTGTTACTTCTGGCTGGCGTTAAACGCCAGAAATCTTTCGTCACTGGAAGTTTTTCTGAACGCCCAGGATGCTGCAGGTATGGCATTAAACGCCCAAAATAGTGCCCATTCTGGCGTTTAACGCCCAGAAAGGTGTCTTTACTAGCGTTAAACGCCCACAAAATGCTTCTTTTGGGCGTTTAACGCCCAAATATACCTCTTACTGGCATTTTCTTGCCAGTGAGCTCCTTCTCCCTGTTTTGTATTCTGAATCCTTCTGTAACCCTGTGAACTTATGCAATTGATTCTTTACCTTGAAGATTATTTATGTTAAACTTGTATAATAAAAAATAAATAAATAAATAAATAAAAAGCTTTGCTAATGGCTGGGTTGCCTCCCAACAAGTGCTTCTTTATTGTCGTTAGCTGGACCTTGCTGAGCTTTTAATCTAGCCTCAGCCTTGAGCACTCTTGCTCAACATTGCATTCAAGATAATGCTTGATTCTCTGTCCATTAACAATAAACTTCTTATTAGAATCAATGTCTTGAAGCTCCACATAGCCATATGGTGACACGCTTGTAATCACATATGGTCCCCTCCACCGGGATTTCAGTTTCCCGGGGAATAGCCTGAGCCTAGAGTTAAACAGCAGAACCTTCTGTCCTGGTTCAAATACTCTAGATGACAGCTTTCTGTCATGCCACCTTTTTGCTTTCTCTTTGTAAAGCTTGGCATTTTCGAAAGCAGTGAGTCTGAATTCCTCTAGCTCATTCAGCTGGAGCAATCTTTTTTCTCCAGCTGATTTGGCATCAAAGTTTAGGAATCTGGTTGCCCAGTAGGCCTTATGCTCCAGTTTCACGGGCAGATGGCAGGCCTTACCATACACAAGCTGGTATGGAGAGGTCCCTATAGGAGTCTTGAATGCTGTTCTGTAAGCCCACAGAGCATCATCCAAGCTTCTTGCCCAATCCTGTCTACGAGTACTTACAGTCCGTTCCAAGATTCTTTTTAGTTCTCTATTAGAGATTTCAGCTTGCCCGTTTGTCTGTGGATGATATGGAGTTGCCACCTTGTGACTAATTCCATACCGGACCATAGCAGAGTAAAGCTGTTTGTTGCAGAAGTAAGTGCTCCCATCACTAATTAGTGCTCTAGGGACACCAAACCTGCTGAAGATATGTTTCTGGAGGAACTTCAGCACTGTCTTAGTATCATTAGTGGGTATGGCAATGGCCTCTACCCATTTGGATACATAGTCGACTGCCACCAAAATATAGGTGTTTGAGTATGATGGTGGGAAAGGCCCCATGAAGTCAATACCCCATACATCAAACAACTCAATCTCCAAGATTTCTTGTTAAGGCATGGCGTAACCATGAGGCAGATTACCAGATCTCTGGCAACTGTCACAGTTACGTACAAACTCTCGGGAATCTCTATAAAGGGTAGGCCAGTAGAAGCCACATTGGAGGACCTTGGTGGCTATTTGCTCACCTCCGAAATGGCCTCCATATTGTGACCCATGGCAATGCCATAAGATCTTCTGTGCTTCTTCTCTAGGCACACACCTACGGATTATTCCGTCTGCACATCTCTTAAAAAGATAGGGTTTATCCCACAAGTAGTACTTTGCATCAGTAATTAATTTTTTCTTTTGTTGCCTGCTGTACTCCTTGGGTATGAACCTTGCAGCTTTATAGTTTGCAATGTCTACAAACCATAGTGTTTCTTGAATAACGAACAAATGCTCATCCGGAAAGGTTTCAGAGATCTCAATAGAGGGAAAGGACGCCCCTTCTACTAGTTCTATCCGGGACAGACGATCAGCCACTTGGTTTTCTGTCCCTTTTCTATCTCTCATTTCTATATCAAACTCTTGCAGAAGCAACACCCATCTTATGAGCAGGGGTTTTAAATCCTGCTTTGTAAGTAGATATTTAAGAGCAGCATGGTCAGTGTACACAATCACTTTTGATCCTACTAAGTATGATCTAAGCTTTCAATGGCATAAACCACTACAAGTAATTATTTTTCTGTGGTTGTGTAATTTTTCTGGCCATCATTTAAAACACGGCTAGCATAATAAATGACATGCAGAAGCTTGTCATGCCTCTACCCCAATCCTACACCAATGGCATGGTCACTGGCATCACACATTAGTTCGAATGGTAATGTCCAGTCTGGTGCAGAAATAACTGGTGCTGTGACCAGCTTAGCTTTTAGAGTTTCGAACGCTTGTAGACACTTTGTGTCAAATACAAATGGCATGTCAGCAGCTAGCAGGTTACTCAGAGGTTTTGCAATTTTTGAAAAATCCTTCATAAACCTCCTATAGAATCCTGCATGCCCCAGAAAGCTTCTGATTGCCTTAACATTGGCAGGTGGTGGTAATTTTTCAATTACCTCTACCTTAGCTTGATCCACCTCTATTTCCCTATTCGAAATCTTGTGCCCAAGGACAATCCCTTCAGTCACCATAAAGTGACATTTTTCCCAGTTTAAAACCAGGTTAGTCTCTTGGCATCTTTTCCGAACCAGTGTCAGGTGATCATGACAGGAGCTGAATGAGTCTCCATATACTGAGAAGTCATCCATGAATACTTCTAGAAATTTTTCCACCATATCAGAGAAAATAGAGAGCATGCATCTCTGAAAGGTTGCAGGTGCATTACACAGCCCAAATGACATCCTTCTGTAGGCAAATACTCCAGATGGACATGTGAATGCTGTTTTTTCTTAATCCTGGGGATCTACTGCAATTTGGTTGTAGCCTGAATAGCCATCCAAAAAGCAGTAATAATCATGACCTGCTAGTCTTTCTAACATCTAGTCTATGAATGGTAAAGGAAAATGATCCTTTCTGGTGGCTATATTGAGCCTTCTGTAGTCAATACACATGCGCCACCCTGTAATTGTTCTTATAGGAACCAGTTCATTTTTTCCATTATGAACCACTTTCATGCCTCCCTTTTTGGGGACAACTTGGACAGGGCTCACTCAGGGGCTATCAGAAATAGGATAAATAATCCCAACCTCCAGTAACTTGGTGACCTCTTTCTGCACCACTTCCTTCATGGCTGGATTTAGCCGCCTCTGTGGTTGAACAACTGGCTTAGCATCGTCCTCCAATAGGATCTTGTGCATGCATCTTGCTGGGCTGATGCCCTTAAGATCACTTATGGACCACCCAAGAGCTGTCTTGTGTGTCCTTAGCACTTGAAGTAGCGCTTCCTCTTCTAGGGGATTTAAAGCAGAGCTTATGATCACCGAAAAAGTGTCACCTTCTCCCAGAAATGCATATTTCAGGGATGGTGGTAATGGTTTGAGCTCGGGTTTAGGAGGTTTTTCCTCTTTCTGAGGAAGTTTCAGAGGCTCTTTCAATTCCTCTGCTTCCTCCAGATCAGGCTGAACATCTTTAAAGATGTCTTCCAGCTCTGATTCGAGACTCTCTGCCATGTTGATCTCCTCTACCAAAGAGTCAATAAGATCAACTTTCATGCAGTCTTTTGGTGTGTCTGGATGCTACATGGCTTTGACAGCATTCAACTTAAACTCATCCTCATTGACTCTCAGGGTTACTTCTCCCTTTTGGACATCAATGAGAGTTCATCTAGTTGCTAGGAAAGGTCTTCCTAGAATGAGAGTAGCACTCTTGTGCTCCTCCATTTTCAGCACTACAAAGTCAGTGGGGAAGGCGAATGGCCCATCCCTGACAATCATGTCTTCAATCACGCCTGATGGGTATTTAATGGAGCCATCAGCAAGTTGGAGACATATCCAGGTTGGTTTGACTTCTTCAGTTAAACCAAGCTTTCTGATAGTGGATGCAGGTATTAGGTTGATGCTTGCCCCAAGATTACATAAAGCTGTCTTGGTGTAATTACCCTCTAGTATGCATGGTATCATAAAGCTCCCGGGATCTTTAAGCTTTTCTGGGAAGCTTTTCAGAATGACTGCACTGCATTCTTCAGGGAGGAGAACTCTTTCAGTTTCTCTCCAATCCTTCTTATGACTCAAGATCTCTTTCATGAACTTGGCATAAGAGGGTATTTGCTCAAGTGCCTCTGCAAACAGAATCTTTATTTCAAGAGTCCTGAAATAGTCTGCAAAGTGGGCAAATTGCTTATCCTGATCCTCTTTGCGGAGTTTTTGAGGATAAGACATCTTGGCTTTATATTCCTCAACCTTGGTTGCTGCAGGTTTATTTCCTACAGAGGTGGTTGGAGAAGCCTTTTTAGAGGGGTTGTTATCAACACTTGTGTGTGTCTGATCCCTCACTGGCACTTGAATGCCAGGGTTAGATGCTTGATTGGCGTTGGACGCCAACTTCTTTCCTGTTTCTGGCGTTTGAACGCCAGAACTGAGCTTCCATTGGGCGTTTGACACCAGCTCCTTGCCTATTTCTGGCATTTGAACGCCAGAACTACGCGTGGGGTGGGCATTTAACGCCAACTTTGCATCCTTTTCTAGCGTTTGAATACCAGAGTTGTTCCTCTCTGGGCTCTTACTGTCCTCAGAGGGATTTTGGATAGTATTTTGCTCATCCTCTGTCAGTTGTTCTTTTCTTGGCTTTCTGCTGCTCTGAAGTGATGTATTTAATGTTTTTCCACTTCTTAATTGAACTTCCTGGCACTCTTCTGTTATCTGCTTTGATAACTGCTGTTTTGTCTGATTCAATTGTGCTTCCATATTTTTATTAGCATTTTTAGTGTCTTGTAGCATCTCCTTGAATTCTGCTAGCTGTTTTGTTAGAAAACACAATTGTTGATTGAGTTCAGCAACTTGTTCTGGAGGACCAAGTTCAGTAGACACTGCTTTGGCTTCTTCTTTTATGGAGGACCCACTACTTATGTACAGATGCTGATTTCTAGCAACTATATCAATAAGCCCTTGAGCCTCTTCAATAGTTTTTCTCATGTGTATAGATCCTCCAGCTGAGTGGTCTAGAGATATCTGAGCTCTTTCTGTAAGCCCATAGTAGAAGATGTCTAATTGCACCCACTCTAAAAATATTTTAGAGGGGCATTTCCTTAGCATCATTGTAAAGGGATTCGTCATCCTCTTGTTTAAAGCCTTGGATGTCCAGCCTTAGCTGTGTCATCCTTCTTGGAGGGAAATATTGATTCAGGAATTTGTCTGATAACTGTTTCCATGTTCTTATGCTTGCTGTGGGTTGGTTATTTAACCACCTTTTAGCTTGATCCTTTACAGCAAATGGAAATAGTAACAGCCTGTATATATCCTGATCTACTTCCTTATCACGTACTGTGTCAACAATTTGCAAGAATTGTGCCAGAAACTCAGTAGGTTCTTCCTGTGGAAGACCAGAATACTGGCAGTTTTGCTGCACCATACAATGAGCTGAGGATTTAGCTCAAAATTGTCTGCTTTGATGGGAGGTATACAGATACTACTCCCATATGTAGCAGTAATGGGGTTAGCATATGACCACAGAGTCCTTCTGGAATGTTCATTTCCACTTAGATCCATGACGGGGAAAGGGAGATGATGTGAATTGCAAGTAAAATATAATTTTTTTTATTTTTGTTTTATTTAATTAAAAATAACCGAAAAAATTGAAATAAAATAAAGTAAAATAATTAGAAGATAAAATATAGATTTCAAAAATTAAAAGAAAAAGAAAATAAAAAGAAATTTGAATGTTGAATTGACTAATTAATTGAAAAGATTTGAAAGTTTTTGAATATGATTTTCAAAAAAGATTTGAATTTTGAATTTTTAAAACAAAGATAAGATAAAATAGAAAGTTTTTAAAATAAAAATCTGAATTTTTAAAGGAAAATTTCGACAATTAATTGAAATAAAGAGAAAAGATATTTTTGAATTTAATGAAGGAAGAGAAAAACACTAAAATGACACAAGACTTAAAATTTTTTTAGATCTAATGCTCCTTGTTTTTCGAAAATTTTGGAGGGAAAACACCAAGGAACACCAAACTTAAAAATTTTAAGATCAAAATACAAAGAAGACTCAAGAACACCTTGAAGACTCACAAGAATATAAAAACAACACCAAACTTAAAACTTTTAGAAAACTAAAAGTAAATTTTCAAAAATTAAAGAAAAATAACAAGAGGACACCAAACTTAAAAGTTTGACACAAGATTTAATCAAAGAAAAATTATTTTTGAAAAAGTTTTAAAAGGAAGATACCCAATTACCAAGAACATAAGCACAACGCTCTAGCCAACTGAGCTATAAATTTAACGTGTTTTAAAAAAAGGTATTTAATGTATATAAAATTTTTTTTGAATACTGATAATTTGAAAACGTACAAGAAAAACAAGAAAATACACAGAACAGGAAAAGCTAAAGATCAAACAAGAAAAACAGCAAGAACAACTTGAAGATCAAGAAAGAACAATGAATAAAAATTCAAAAATTTAAAAGAAAATAAAAACATGCAATTGACACCAAACTTAAAATATGAATCTAAACTCAAACAGAAAAACTCAATTATTAGTTTATAAAAATTTTCAAAAAAAAAATTTGAAAAAGTGAAAATAAGGATTTTTGTTTAAAATAAATTTCAACCAAAAACAATAATAGAAGACTCTAAACCGGAAAAAAAAATTTCCTAATCTAAGCAACAAAATAAACCGTCAGTTGTCCAAACTCGAACAATCCCTGGCAACGGCGCCAAAAACTTGGTGCACGAATTGTGAATTACACTTTTCACAACTCGTACCACTAACCAGCAAGTGCACTGGGTCGTCCAAGTAATACCTTACGTGAGTAAGGGTCGATCCCACGGAGATTGTTCGCTTGAAGCAAGCTATGGTTATTTTTTAATTCTTAGTCAGGAAATCAATGATAAGAGTGATTATATTTATGAAGAGTAAAAAGCATAAATTAAATAGTACTTGTTATGCAGTAGTGGAGAACAGATTGAGGTTTTGGAGATGCTCTGTCTTCTGAATCTCTGCTTTTCTACTGTCTTCTTCTTCATGCACGCAGGTCTCCTTCCATGGCAAGCTGTATGTTGGTGGATCATCGTTGTCAATGGCTACCATCCGTCCTCTCAGTGAAAATGGTCCAAATGCGCTGTCACCACACGGCTAATCATCTGTCGGTTCTCACTCATGTTGGAATAGGATCCATTGATCCTTTTGCGTCTGTCACTACGCCCAGCACTTGTGAGTTTGAAGCTCGTCACAATCATCCCATCCCAGATCCTACTTGGAATACCACAGACAAGGTTTAGACTTTCCGGATCTCAGGAATGGCTGCCAACAATCCTAGCCTATACCACGAAGACTCTGATCATGAACCAAGAGGCTAAGAGATACACACTCAATCTAAGGTAGAACGGAAGTGGTTGTCAAGCACGCGTTCATAGGTTGAGAATGATCATGAGTGTCACGGATCATCATATTCATCACGGTTAAGTACAAGCGAGTATCTTAGAATAGAAACAAGCGTGATTGAGTAGAAAACAGAAGTAATTGCATTAATTCATCGAGACACAGCAGAGCTCCTCACCCCCAACCATGGAGTTTAGAGACTCATGCCGTAGAGATACAATGTAAAACGTGAAAAAGTCATGAGGTACAAAATAAATCTCTAAAAGTTGTTTAAATACTAAACTAGTAACCTAGGTTTACAGAAAATGAGTAAACTATGATAGATAGTACAGAAATCCACTTTCGAGGCCCACTTGGTGTGTGTTGGGGCTGAGACTTGAGCTTTACATGTGGCTAGGCTGTTTCTGGAGTTAAACGCCAGGTTGTAACCTGTTTTGGGCATTTAACTTCAACTTGTAACCTGTTTCTGGCGTTTAACGCCAGAATAGGGCAGAGAACTGGCGTTGAACGCCAGTTTGCGTTGTCTAAACTCGGGAAAAGTATGGACTATTATATATTATTAGAAAGCCCTGAATGTCTACTTTCCAACTCAATTGAGAGCGCACCATTTGGACTCTTGTAGCTCCAAAAAATCCACTTTGAGTGCAGGGAGGTCAGAATCCAACAGCATCTACAGTCCTTTTTCAGCCTTTGAATCAAATTTTTGTTCAGGTCCCTCAATTTCAGTCAGAAAATACCTGAAATCATAGAAAAACACACAAACTCATAGTAAAGTCCAGAAATGTGATTTTTATTTAAAAACTAATAAAAATATACTAAAAACTAATCAAATCATACTAAAAACTATGTAAAAACAATGCCAAAAAGCGTATAAATTATCCGCTCATCAGTCCACCATATCCATTGTCTTGGTACACACCTTGGAATGGCTCTTGCTCATAGTAATTTGGTGGAGGTAGATTGTCACGAAAAGGTCCACCATAACCATTGTCTTGGGGTGCATCGTAGAATGGTTGTTGCCCATAGCACCTTGGAGGAGGTTGTTGCCGAAAGGGTTGATCAAATCCTTGTGGCTCCTCCCAACTCTGATTGTTCCAACCTTGATGCACGTTCTCATTATAGCTTCTATTCCCTATAACATAATTGTGACCAAACTCGTAGCCAAAGGGGTTAGAATTCATAGTAGCAAGTAAAAACAAAAACTAATAAGAATTAATGAAAATAAACTCCTAAAACTAGAAACACTAACAAAGAAGTGAAAAAGTAAAATTATTCACAGTATTCACAATAACCAATAATAAGGCACACGTTTGTGATTCCCGGCAACGGCGCCATTTTGACGAACGGATTTTTGACGGTTTAGAATTTCACAAATGAAATCTTCGTTGCTAGTATAGTTTCTAAACCAACAAAGAATCCTTTCATACAAAAATTTGGTTGTAACTAAAACAAACCCAATAAAATTAAACTGAAGTATTTAAACCTCGGGTCGTCTCTCAAGGAATTGTAGGGAGGTGTGTTACTATTGGTTATGGAAAAGTATCTTTTTGGGTTTTTGAAATAAGGAACAAGGAAATTGATGAGTGGATAATGTATACGCTTTTTGGCATTGTTTTTAGTATGTTTTTAGTAGGGATTTTTCATTAGTTTTTATGTTAAATTCATATTTTTGGACTTTACTATGAGTTTGTGTATTTTTCTGTGATTTCAGGTATTTTCTGGCTGAAATTGAGGGACTTGAGCAAAAATCAGATTCAGAGGTTGAAAAAGGACTGCTGATGCTGTTGGATTCTAATCTCCCTGCATTCAAAGTGGATTTTCTGGAGCTACAGAACTCAAAATGGCACGCTTCCAATTGCGTTGGAAAGTAGACATCTAGGGCTTTCAAGAAATATATAATAGTCCATATTTTGGCCGAGTTTAGACGACGTAAAAGGGCATTGAACGCCAGTTCTACGCTGCTATCTGGAGTTAAACGCCAGAAACACGTCACAAGCCAGAGTTGAACGCCAGAAATACGTTACAAACTGGTGTTCTTCCAAGAATGACCTCTGCACGTGTAACATTCAAGCTCAGCCCAAGCACACACCAAGTGGGCCCCGGAAGTGGATTTATGCATCAATTACTTACTTCTGTAAACCCTAGTAACTAGTTTATTATAAATAGGACTTTTTACTATTGTATTAGACATCTTCGGAGCATCTTTGATCAGTTTTATGCTATCTTAGACTTTCATGGGGGCTGGCCATCCGGCCATGCCTGAACCATTATCACTTATGTATTTTCATACGATAGAGTTTCTGCACTCCATAGATTAAGGTGTGGAGCTCTGCTGTTCCTCAAAGATTAATGCAAAGTACTACTATTTTTCTATTCAATTCAACTTATTCCGCTTCTAAGATATTCATTCGCACTTCAACCTAAATGTGATGAACGTGACAATCATCATCATTCCCCCACGAACGCGTGCCTGACAACCACTTCTGTTCCACCTTAGATTGAATGAGTATCTCTTGGATCTCTTAATCAGAATCTTTGTGGTATAAGCTAGATTGATGGCGGCATTCATGAGAGTCCGGAAAGTCTAAACCTTGTCTGTGGTATTCCGAGTAGGACTCTGGGATTGAATGACTGTGACGAACTTCAAACTCGCGAGTGCTGGGCGTAGTGACAGACGCAAAAGGAGGGTGAATCCTATTCCAGTATGATCGAGAACCTCATATGATTAGCCGTGCTGTGACAGAGCATTTGGACCATTTTCACAAGAGGATGGGATGCAGCCATTGACAAGGGTGATGCCTCCAGACGATTAGCCATGCAGTGACAGCGCATCGGACCATTTTCCAGAGAGGATAAAAAGTAGCCATTGACAACGGTGATGTCCTTACATAAAGCCAGCCATGGAAAGGAGTAAGACTGATTAGATGAAGACAGCAGGAAAGCAGAGGTTCAGAAGAACGAAAGCATCTCTATACACTTATCTGAAATTCTCACCAATGATATACATAAGTGTTTCTATCCTTATTTTCTATCTATTTATTATTTATGTTCGAAAACTCCATAACTATTTGATATCCGCCTGACTGAGATCTCCAAGGTGACCATAGCTTGCTTCATACCAACAATCTCCGTGGGATCGACCCTTACTCACGTAAGGTTTATTACTTGGACGACCCAGTGCACTTGCTGGTTAGTTGTATCGAAGTTGTGAATGAAAAATAATTTATTAAGACGTGCGTACAGAGTTTTTGGCGCCGTTGCCTGAGATCACAATTTCGTGCACCAGAAATAAAATGTCAAGAAAGTAAATTAATAACTAGAAATGCTCTTGGCAAGGTATGAGAACTAAAAGTCCTATCCTAACTATCCTTATCAATTGTGATGAGAATTGTCTATTGCTCCCACTTAGTTAACCTCTAAATATGGAGGAAAGTCAAGTAGATGAATCAATTTGATTTCTCAAGTCCTAGTCAACTCCTAAGGAAAGACTAACTTTAGAGGGATCCAAATCAACTAGCAAATTTTAATTATCAGTCAACAAAGGAGTTTGATAACTCAAGAGTCTCCAATTACTCAACCAAAGCCAAAAGGAGAGAAATCTACTCTAAAATCCAACCAAGCATTTTATTAAACACTTGGAAGGCACAACATAAAAGCATAGAAAAGCAATAAGAGATAATGAAATCCAAACAACCAATTGCAAGCATTAATAATAACAAACGAAGAAAGGAACAATAATTATGAAATACCTCAAATTGCATTAAATAGAAATCAAATCTAACATGAGAATTCATAAACTAAAATAGCAACGTAGAGTAATTAACAAGGAAAATAAATAAACTGGAATGCTAAAACAAATAAGAGTATAAGAGAAACTAAATTAAACTAAGATAGAAATCTGAAATTGAAAATAGCTAAACCTAAGAATCCTAAAACCTAGAGAGAGGATAGAGCCTCTCTCTCTAGAAAACTACATCTAAAACCTCAAATTCTTTGAATCAAAGTTGTGTGAATGAAAAAATGAATGATTATTCCCCCACTCTGCAGCCTCTAATCTGTGTTTTTCGGGCTTGGAACTGGGCCAAAAGGAGCCCAGAAATCGCCCCCAGCACTTTCTGCAATTTCTGCACATGGCGCATGTCACGCGTACGCGTCAGTCATGCGTACGCGTCAATGGTCTTCTTCGCGTGTCACGCGTACGCGTTAGTTACGCGCATGCGTCGCTGTGCAATCTCGCATATCACGCGTACGCGTCAGGTATGCGCATGCGTCGTTGTGAAAATCTCCAAATCAAGCGCACGCATGAGCCATGCGTGCGCGTCGATCCTCGCTGGTTATCTCCTTTATTTCTTGTGCTCCTTCCATTTTTGCAAGCTTCCTCTCCATCCTCTAAGCCATTCCTACCCTATATAGCCTGAAAACACTTAGCAGACAGATCACGGCATCGAATGGTATAAAAGGAAATTAAAATACATAATTAAAAGGCTTAGGAAGCAAGTTTTCAACTATATCACAGAATTAGGAAGGAAAATGTAAAACACGCAATTTATATGCATAAGTGTGAGAATAATGGATAAAAATCTACTAAATTAAGCACAAGATAAACCCTAAAAATGGGGTTTATCAATTGGTCTGTTCCTTACAGCACCCAAATCTCACATAGTTATAGCCATGGTCATCATAACAGCTATGAAGATAGTTGTGGCTCACATCGATTCATCGTTCAGAGCTCAATTAAACCATGCCTATTCACAGTCATTAAGGTTGTATCTGCACCAAACAATCAACATTAAGGTGATCAGTCTTAATATCTCAAGTTAAGCACGAACATTCCCAAAATGATTGCTCATAGACATTCATGCCTAATGTATCTTGAAGATACCCTAACAGCATGAGACACACAAGTAGAGTATGCAACGAAGCATAGTTAGTCCACTCCCCAAGCTCTATTGGGAACGAACTGCTCTGATACCAAATTGTAACGACCCAATTTCTGGTATGTCATGATCATAATAGAAACTAAGCGCTACCAACTTGTCTTCCTAATTACTATCTACTATTTATTATATGAGCCTGATTCGTTGTTAAAAGCGTAGTTATTTTTCGAGGTACTTTTTTTTTTGAAAACGTTTGGATTAATAAACAGAATCATTTATAATTAATTCACAACTAATAATAGATAAAATAGTCATAAACAACCACACATAAATACATCACAAGCAGTTAACAACATTCAGTGATCCAGCCTTTCTAGAGTATAGACTTTTAGTTAGAATACCCCTAGATATAACTAGATAATAACTTTATACATATATATACATACAACATCCCAGGCCCTGACCTGTTCAAAAAGTCCCTAAGCTGGCTCCCAGGCTAGCCTAGACTCTATACTCACCTAGTCCCTCTAAACTACTAAGGCGAGGGAAAGTATGTTCTAAGTCTTCAAAACTCAAGTCAGGTGGAACGTCATCAAAAAGTGGAACATCATCTACTACTCCTCTGCACAATCAGACATTGCCATATGACGTCTCTCTGGTACCTCATCAAGTAGCCACATAACAGGAGTCTCGTACACAGGATTTAGTTAAAATTC
The DNA here is from genome assembly GCF_003086295.3 of Arachis hypogaea. Taxonomy (NCBI): domain Eukaryota; kingdom Viridiplantae; phylum Streptophyta; class Magnoliopsida; order Fabales; family Fabaceae; genus Arachis; species Arachis hypogaea. The sequence goes on along the minus strand of NC_092054.1, from coordinate 36,004,724 downwards.
GCATACAAATGGGGTGCAAACATTAGCTGGTCTCACAGTATATACATATAAATAGGTAACGGAGTTCACTCTAGGCTCAGAAGACTACCTAGAGTGGAATCCTCTTTACAGAACGATCATCAATGAACTACGGAAGGGTACTCTTGCTTCCATCTGAAGGGAGAAGAGAGAGAGAAGGGGTAAGAATTGGGGAGTTCTTAGTAGGGTTGGGGTTATTAGTTACGTTTATTAATTCCGTGTTATTTGGCAAATGAATATCAGAATACAGAGAAGCAGTAAACAGAAGATACAGATAAATAGAGAAAATAGAAAAAACAGAAAGCAAAACACAAAAAAAAGAATGCAAGAAAATAAAATACAGACACAGAGAATAGAATATAAACAAAGGAAGCATACATTCATACAACAATTATAACAGAGGAAATGCACAACTAAGTATGATGCATGTCTGTCCTATGCAGGCCATAAGCTCACGTGTCGGTTTACACCCTGCAGCCCGAAATTACCTAAGAACCAGTCTTAGATATGGTTTTCCTTAGTGCATACGTGTTGGTGGTAAGAATACCACTCCTTCGTGACTACCGGCAGTCGGCGCAAAGCTCGACCCCATAATATACGCACAAGGGGAAACAGTGATCCTCAGTTCGTGGGCGTCCCTGAGATCAACACACAAACAAAACAGATATCCTCAGTTCGTGGTTTTCCCCGAGATCAATACACAACACAGAATGATCCTCATTTCGTGGGTTATCCCCGAGATCAATACACAATAAACAACGATCCTCATTTCGTGGGTTATCCCTGAGATCAATACACGACAAACAACGATCCTCATTTCGTGGGTTTTTCTCGAGATCAGCACACAACAACAATCAATTTCAAGCATAACCAAACCATACCATAATCACACAAATCAAATACAACTAATCAAGATTAATTTTACCAAACCCTGCCTTGATTTGCTGCCTCAAATCCGGTTATGCTTTTAGGTGTTCTTTTTGTACTTTTTTCTCCTAAAACACATCAAGAATAACTTTGAATCCATAAAACCTCAACTGACCAAACCTTAATCAACATGTTAGGAAGGGATTCCTCACCTTAAATGTGCTGGGAATTGAAGATTCTTGGCTCACAAGTCAAGCTAAGCAAGAGATCTAAGGAAGAACATCAAGAAAACACATGTTTTAAGCATGCTTCCTTGAAAACCGAATTCAAAGGGGAAAGTGACAGCCATCTAACCTTATTTTCATCCTTGATAAGTTACATGGTTATATAGAGGAAGAAGAGAGGATCATTTTCGTGTAATCAGAGTTTTGATTTGAGTTTTAGTTCAGAAGAAATCAAGCTTTAAAGATTTAAGTATCATGAAAGTTTCTCTCTTTTCTCTCTTGTAATTTTCGGCCAAAATGAAGAAATGAGACAGCCTTGGAGTGTCTTGGGGGTGTAAGGTGAATTGTGATTGGTTGGCTTGGAGGTGGATGACGAGGCGGAAATTAGCCGATTAAGAATTTAATATAGAAATAATGTTGCGAGTACAGTTCCTAACCGACGAAAAATCCGCTTATCAATTTGGAAAAAGTTATCACAATTTTTGAATAAAAATACTGGGAGTAGAAATCCCAGGTCGTCTCCCAACGAGTTGACAAAAGAGTGCTATTTTATTAGTCAAGAGTTTTTCGAGAAATTTTAAGAGTTGGAGAACAGAAAAATAAATGATTGTAAATTAAAGCAGTGAAAATTAACAAGAGAATTTATATAATCAAAATAAAAGCCTTGACCGGGGGAAGATTAATTAGAAATTCTATCCTTGTTGGATTCTCCAAAGTGTAATGGCAAGAGGTTGTTGTTTTCACTTAGTTAACCCTTACTAAATAAAGGAAAGTCAAGTGATTGAGCTAACTCTTATTCACAAGTCCTAATCCTCTCCTATGGAAGGATTAGCGTTAGTGACTAGAGAGTTAGGGCTTGGGTTTAAAGTAGGCTCGGTTTGATCGGTTTGATCTGTTTGTTCGGTTTTAGACTAAAATTTTTAAAATTAGTGTTAATATTCGTATTTTTAATATTTTTACCTCGTTAGATTAATAAAATTTAATTCTCTAATTTATTTAATTAATAATTAATTTATTAACTAATTATTCATTAATTATGCAGAATTTACAGACATTAGTATTCTCCTTACAGACATTAGTATTCTCCTTCCATAACATTGCTAGCCCCTTAGCCAAACCAACTAGCTCCACACACAAAAAAAAAATTACCAAAACCTTCTTCCTTTAACACTCATTCCACAATCAAAGTATTCTTCTTAGTTTCATAGAAAAATAATACTTTGAAAGAATGGAGTCTATTAACTCCTTTAATTTTGGAAACTGTCAGAAATTTTTTTAAATCCGGACAATTTTCACATGAGCATCTTCATATTTTTCCAGGTGCCAATTATTCGGTGGCATCCTCTCCTTTTTCAATAACAACCAAATCCTCTTGATATTGCGTTTTAGTATTAGAACTATGACTTGAGAAAACTAAATTCCTTTCAAATCCCTTGATATGCTTGTACATAGATGCCTTCCTAACCAACTGCTTCATATTCTATTTTCTTATACTCTTGTTTTCTTCTTTCTTCTTTGTAGCAGCAAAACAAAATGATGCACAAGCATTAGTAGGTTGCTCGGAGACTACTACAACCCCCTTGCTCTTCCTTATTTCCTCCGATTCTCCTTGAGTAACAGTAACAGTCTTAACAATGCTATTTTCTTTTGCTAGTAGCTTCTTCTGCCCACTTTGAACCTTCTCTTCATCACCTTTATAGACATTGTGAGTTTCTTTTTTAAACTAATAGGCTAGCAACCTCCATATTAAACATACTAGAATAGGTTTCTTCGATCTTTGACCCCCTCCTCTCCATATCTTAAGTAGTTTAGAATCTGGTTTTCTTTTTGTAGCATTAATCTTCTCCCAAATTGATCTGTCTTAAGCCAAGCTCCCTATAACTCGTCACCCATATCCCATTCTGTAACAACCCTGATTTTCGAGTACATGAGATCTTTTCTGAAAGTATGGATTTCTCCGGAAGATCAGTAAAGGGAACACCTCTGCTATATCATCAAGTATCTCAATCCTCATTATCATTATGTCATCCTTAAGCTAGAACCTCCTTTGAGGCAAGCTCGATAATGCAATCGCGAAGAACCTAGTTTTTGAACGTTGGCAGTTTTGATTCTGATTTTTGTAAATAGTCTCTGTTTGACGAACTGGACTCGATTCATGAGAGGAGAGAGATAATAGTATAATATTATCATTATATTAGTATTATAAAATGCTTGAATGATATTATAAGGTTATCTGGTCTGTTTTTGTTAAAAACAGAAAATCAGTTAAACCGGATTTACGGTTTACTGGTGCAACTTAGCACCAGCACTCTCTGATGAATTTAGCAATGCTAAGGCCTCATTATACATGTTCTATTCTCATAATAAATATTTTACTAGTGTCATTTATGCTAGTAGCTCAGAAAATAATTTTTAGAGATGTTTTTACGAGTGTTCCGATACACCTAGTTTTAGTAGTTGTACACCAGAGATATTTTAATATTATTTTAATCCACCTCCAAGCCAACCAATCACAACTCACCTTACACCCCCAAGACCTCCAAGGCTGTCTCATTTCATCATTTTGGCCGAAAATAACAAGAGAGAAAAGAGAGAAACTTTTATGAACACTTAATCTTCAAAGCTTGATTTCTTCTGAACTAAAACTCAAATCAAAACTCCGATTTCACCAAAATGATCCTCTCTTCTTCCTCTACATAACCATGTAACTTATCAAGGATGGAAATAAGGTGAGATGGCTGTCTCCCTCCCATTTCAATTTGGTTTTCAAGAAAAACCATGCAAAACATGTGTTTTCTTGATGTTCTTCCTTAGGAATCATGCTTAACTTGACTTGAGGGCCAAGAAACGTGAATTTCCAGTAAGTATAAGGTGAGATATCTCTTTCTAACATACTGAGTGAGATTTGGTCAGTTGAGAGTTTTTGGATTTAAAGTTGTTCTTGATGTGATTTAGGAGGAAAAAGTGCTTAAGGACCACCTGAAAGTTTAACCGAATTAGGAGCAGCAAAACCAGGTAGGGATTGACGAATTTAATCTTGATTGATTGTTTTTGAGTTTTGTGATTATGATATGGTTTGGCTGTGCTTGAAATTGATTGTTTGTATGAGTAATTCTTGTTGAAATTTTGGTGAAAATTTGATGAAATTTGATGAAATTCAAGCTATGAATGTGTGTTCTTGTGGCTGCTGGAAAACAAAACCCTAGAGCTTAAATTGAGGTTCACTTTGTGTTAAAATCATGTAGAAAAGATGGGGTTTTAGTGGCTGGAAATTTATTTTGAATTATGGTAAAAATCGGTTGCTGAAAAGACTGAAAAATGGGTAAAAACAAAGAAAGAATTTGAAGAATTTACGAAGAACACGAAGAACACTTTGAGTGTGGTGAAGAACAATGAAGAACACCTTTTAGATCTTAGAAAGGGCAAGGAAGTAAATATTTTGGTGTTTGAGGGGTTATTTTGTAATTTCTGAAAGTTAGGGTGGTTAAAGTAGAATTATTAAAAGTTACCGGGATAAAAAGTTAATTTTAAAGGTTAAAAGGTAAAGGCAAGGTAATTTTCGAAAATTTAATAATAAAATATTAAATAATAATAAAATATTAAATAATAATATTTAATTAAAAATGATATTTTAATAAAAATAATAAAATAATGCAAAAAAGGCAGTTTTCTGTAAAAGCTTTAGAAAGACAACTTTAAATGTAGAATTTCATAATTACCTTCATAAAACACTTAGGGAGTGGTAAGAACATATTAGTGAGGCAAAGATAAAAGAAAGATAAAAAGATAAAGAAAAGATAAAAATCAAAGAAAAAGTCTGTAAAGTTTTAATGACAGAAAAACAAACAGAGACTAGTGAACGAACTAGGGCAACTTAGTTAGTACTTAAGTCGCGACTAGGGTTAGGTATTATATGAAAAGTTAAACTGTTTCAGTATAGACTTAATGAACCTATACTTGGGACAGGCTAACTATTCATACCAAAATTTACATAAGCTTTACATACATACGTTAAGCAGAAAAATCATAACAGAATAAAGAAACACAGAGAACAGAGTAAATTCAAGAGATAAAGAGAAAAGGAGTACTATGGATACAGAAGAAAGAGTAATTAGAGAAAAGTAAAGAGTTACAGAGAATAGAGTAACCAGAGTAAAGTAAAGAGATAAAAAGAAAAAGAGTAATATAGACACAGATGGAAAGAGTAATCAGAGAAGAGAAAAGAGATACAGATAACAGAGTAATTAAAACAGAGTAAAGAGATACAGAGAAAAGAGAAACCAGAACAGAGTAAAGAGATATAAAGAGAAGAGTAATATAATAAAGAGATATTTATATATATTAGTTGCTTGATGCAACCCAGAGCTATATTTATATATATATTAGTTGCTTGATGCAACCCAGAGCTATATTCAATATATATTAGTTGCTTAATGCAACCCAGAGCCTCTGTAGGGAAACTAAGTTACCTACAGCCATTTTCCGCTTCCCCAGAGCAGAGCAGAGTATATATATATTTTCCTGCAGTAAGCAAAGGCTGTCTCAAATGAGCGGCTATTATTATACGCGCATTTATTTAGGAACGAAAAATCGTATCCGGGAAATCGGGATTACTCGTGACCGGATAAATGTCGGGATTGCGGGCAGCCAACCGATACATGAGCTCATGGCCTGCGCTAGGGCTAGACATGCATCATTCTTGTCTGCGCATCATTCTCTGTTGCATTCCTTTCTGTGTGTGATCTACTTTTTTATGTTTGTCTGCTCGTATGCTATTTCTGTGCTTTATTTTCTTGTATTCTTTTCTTTGTGTTCTGCTTTCTGTTCTCTCTACTTTCTCTTTCTATCTTTATCTTCTGTTTACTACTTCGCTATATTATGTTATTCGTCTACTAATCGACCCCAAATAAATGAACGTAACTAATAACCCCGACCCTACTAAGAACTCCCCAGTTCTTACCCCTTCTCTCTCCCTTTCCCCTTCATATGGAAGTAAGAGTTCCTTTCCGTAGTTCGCTGACGATTGTATGCAAAAACGGATTCCACTCTAGGCAGTCTTCTGAGTCTAGGGTGAATATATTTCTCTGATTATATGTATATACTGTGAGACCAGCCAACATCTGCACCCCGTTCGTATGTGCACTTTAACCTAAATCCGGTGTACGAGATTCCTATTGTGTGGCTACTTCATGAGGTACCAGAGAGACGTCCTGTGGAAAAGTCTTATCGTGCAGAGGAGTAGCAGATGATGTTCTATCTTTTGATGACGTTCCACTTTACTTGAGTTTTGAAGACCTAGAACGTACTTTCCCTCGCTTTAGTAGTTTAGAGGGACTAGGTGAGTATAGAGTCTAGGCTAGCCTAGGTGCCAGCTTAGGGACCTCTTGAACAGGTCAGGACCTGGGATGTTGTATGTATATATATGTATATAGATATTATTTAGCTATATCTAGGGGTGTTCTAACTAACAGTCTATATGCTAATAAAGGCTGAATCACCGAATGTTGTCAACTACTTGTGATGTATTTTTGTGTGGTTATTTATAACTGTTTTATCTGTTATTACTTGTGAATTGATTATAAATGATTCTGTCTATTAATCCAAACGTTTTCAAAAAAAAATACACCACGCAAATTAACTACGCGTTTAACAATGAATCAGGCTCATATGATAAATAATAGATAATAATTAGGAAGACAAATTGGTAGCGCTCAGTTTTCGGTATGATCTAGACATATTGAAAATTGGGTCGTTACAATTTGGTATCAGAGCAGTTCGTTCCCAGTAGAGCCTGGAGAGTGGACGGACTATGCTTCATTGCATACTCTGTTGTGTGTCTCATGTGTATAGGATATCCCAGTGATATATGTTGCATGATTGTTTCTGTGTTTTCATTTTGGGAATGTTCACACTTGACTTGAAGTGTTAAGACTGATCACCTTAACAATGATTTTTGGTGTGAACAGGACTACAAAGGGTTCTCGGAGACGAGGCATACGGGAAGGAATTCCTAATGTTAACTACGAGAGGGAACAGGAAACGTTTATGGCTACCATGAACAACGTGGCTGAAGTAGTGCGTGAAGCTGCTATAGCAGCGGCTAGGGCTGTTGAACGTCTCGGAGTGAGAAATGGGAACGAGAATGAATACGGAGAAGATAATGGGAATGATGAGAACAACTTATGGCATCCTGAAAGACCTATGACCCTTGCGACATTTCTGAAGGTTAATCCGCTTAAGTTCAAGAGTACACTCGTTGCGACTGACACTGATAATTGGTTTCGAGGTATTGAACGATCACTGAAAGCGCAACATGTTCCGGAAGGACAACACGTGGAGTTTGCAACTTATATGCTCGAGGGAGAAGCTGAGTACTGGTGGCAGGGGATACAGCGACTGCTACAATAGAATGAAAATGACATTCCTTAGGATATCTTTAGGGACAAATTTTATAAAAAGTATTTTCTGGGAGCAGCACGAGATGCTAAGGAGATGGAGCTTATGCAGTTGAAACAAGGGGATATGACTATTGCTGAGTATGCCCGTAAGTTCGATAACTTGTGCCGTTTCTCCAAGATTTGTCAAGGGAACCCAGAAGACTTTGAGGAATGGAAGTATTTAAAGTTTGAAGGAGGACTCCGAGAAGAACTGATGAATTCTGTTGTTTCGCTAGAGATATGAAATTTTGCTGAACTGGTGAATAAAAGTAAACTAGTGGAAGAATGTTCAAAGAAGGTGGCGATAGCTCGAGCAAGACGTAGGGAGGATTCACAAAGAGACTTTGTTCAAAATTTAGCCCCTCAAGGTCGCAACTTTAAAGCCATTGGTCAATTCCAGTGTTGGAATGGAAACCACCGAGATGTCAGCCTTTTAACTCGCAATAATGGTAGTGACAATAATCGTGACATTGAACAAGGACATGAGAGTCAACCTCACCAAACTCAAAGTGGTGTAGTATGCCCAACTTGTGAAAAGCATCATGGTAGTAGGCTTTGCCGGTTCAGAACAGGTTTATGTTACTACTGTAATAAGGAAGGACATCGGGCAAGAGACTGTCGAAAAAGAATGGTAGATGAGTCTGCTGGCAATACTATAAAGTTTGGATTTATCGCTCGAGGTAAAGTAAGGCAAGGCAATGGTAAACGAGCCCGTCAGGCTTACATAAACCCTACATGTAAGCAATGCGGAAAAGAGCATAGTAACAGGTCTTGCCAGTTTGGATCACCTAACTGTTATGCTTGTGGAGAACTTGGACACGTTGCTAAGGATTGTCCGAAGGGATTTACTCGAAATCCAGTCAGAACCCAACAATAAGGACGAGTGTTTGTTATCACTATTGACGATGTTGTGCAATCGGATGCCCTCATTCAAGGTCAGGTTATGTCAAGAATCGATTTCTAACTGTACTGTATGATTCGGGTGCATCGCATTCTATATTTCTCTAACTATTGCTCATGAGTTAGGATTATATTTCTTTAAATTGAATTTTTACTTGATTGTCCATACACCTGCATCCCAAAATGCTTTGACCAGTTTAGTGTGCCTGCAAGTACCATTCGCTATTAGGAATAGGACTTTTATACACTATCTAATCTGTTTGCCTCTATATGGTTTAGAAGTTATTTTAGGATTAGATTGGTTATCTAAGTATCATGTTTTCCTTGATTATTTTAAAAGAACTGCTGTTATTCCATCTGATAGTCTATGTACTAAACCATTTCTGTCCCACACCTTATATCTGAATATTGTAAGAGTTACCTTAGGCGGGAGTGATTGTGAGGGGTACGTTCTGTTAGCGGCTAGCTTGAATGATAGTGAATTAATCTCAGAACGAATCCAAATGGTGAAGGAATTTCCTGATGTTTTCTTGGATGACATACCTGAGTTTTCTCCTCAGCGAGAGATAGAATTCAGCATTGATCTAGTACCTGGAACCGGACCGATTTCCAAAGTACCACACTGGATGTCACCATTGCTTGCAGAGCTGAAGAAGCTGTGAGACAGGATCGTAGTGGCCTATAGAGATACAAGAACATAATTTGTGAGCCTAACTATGGAGAATTGCGACAAAAGATTCTTGCTGAAGCTCACCAAAGTAGATTTTCTATGCATCCTGGAGTGACAAAGATGTATCGAGATTTGAAACAAATGTTCTGGTGGCCGGGCTTAAAGAAAGAAGTAGCTGATTATGTCTCAAAATGTTTAACCTGCCAGAAGATGAAGGTGGAACATCAGAAGCTGTCAGGAACCCTGCAACCCTTAGAAATACCACAATGGAAATGGGAGCAGATTACTATTGATTTTGTCACGGGATTGCCAAGAACCTCAACAGGACGTGATGCCATTTGGATGATTGTGGACAGGTTTACAAAAATCGGCGTGCTTCTTTCCGATTAGAGCTGACTATACTTTAGAAAGGCTGGAACAAATATATATTCAAGGAATCGTACGACTACATGGGATACCTTCATAAATTGTCTCAGATCAAGTTTCGAGGTTTATTACTAGATTTTGGGGAGCTTTTCAGAAAGCGTTGGAAACAGAATTGCACACGAGTATAGCATACCATCCTCAGATAGACGGACAATCAGAGCAGACAATCCAGACGTTAGAAGATATGTTATGATCATGTATGATAGACAACCAAAGCAGCGGGATAAGTATTTGCTTTTGGTCAAATTCGTCTACAACAACAGTTTCCAATAAAGTATCGGGATGGCACCATATGAATCTCTCTATGGAAGAAGATGTCGACACCATTGTGTTGGAATGACGATGGAGAAGCTAGTGTCTTAGGTCCAGACTTAGTGTAAGAAACTACTGAGGAGATAAAGGAGATTTGTCGGAAGATCCAGACAGCACAAAGCCGTCAAAAGAGCTATGCCGATAATAGACGTAGACCCTTAGAGTTTAGTGATGGAAACCGTGTCTTTCTAGAAGTAACCTCGATTACTAGAATAGGTAGAGCCCTTAAGACTAAGAAGCTTAACCCATAATACATAGAACCTTTCCAAATACTTAAAAGAGTCGGTCTAGTAGTTTATCAAATAGTCCTTCCTCCATATTTATCAAACCTTCATGATGTTTTTCATGTCTCACAACTTAAGAAATATATTCTCGACAAGAGTCACGTTTTACAACCAGAGACAGTACAGTTATGAAATGATTTGACATATCAAGCATCACCGGTTCAGATCGTAGAAAGAAGTGATAAGTAGCTAAAAGGCAAGACTGTTCGCTTAGTCAAAGTAGCATGGGAACCAAGAGGAGAGGAAGAGCACACTTGGGAACTGGAAGATAAGATGAAAGCTGATTACCCGCATTTATTCCTAGGTAACTGAAATTTTGAGGGCAAAATTTTCTTTTAGGAGGGTAGAATGTAACAACCCTGATTTTCGAGTACATGAGATCTTTTCTGAAAGTACGGATTTCTCCGGAAGATCAGTAAAGGGAACACCTCTGCTATATCATCAAGTATCTCAATCCTCATTATCATTATGTCATCCTTAAGCTAGAACCTCCTTTGAGGCAAGCTCGATAATGCAATCGCGAAGAACCTAGTTTTTGAACCGTATCGGTTGGCAGTTTTGATTCTGATTTTTGTAAATAGTCTCTGTTTGACGAACCGGACTCGATTCATGAGAGGAGAGAGATAATAGTATAATATTATCATTATATTAGTATTAGAAAATGCTTGAATGACATTATAAGGTTACCTGGTCTGTTTTTGTTAAAAACAGAAAATCGGTGTAACCGGGTTTACGGTTTACTGGTGCAGCTTAGCACCAGCACTCTCTGATGAATTTAGCAATGCTAAGGCCTCATTATACATGTTCTATTCTCATAATAAATATTTTACTAGTGTCATTTATGCTAGTAGCTCAGAAAATAATTTTTAGAGATGTTTTTACGAGTGTTCTGATACACCTAGTTTTAGTAGTTGTACACCAGAGATATTTTAATATTATTTTAATCCACCTCCAAGCCAACCAATCACAACTCACCTTACACCCCCAAGACCTCCAAGGCTGTCTCATTTCATCATTTTGGCCGAAAATAACAAGAGAGAAAAGAGAGAAACTTTTATGAACACTTAATCTTTAAAGCTTGATTTCTTCTGAACTAAAACTCAAATCAAAACTCCGATTTCACCAAAATGATCCTCTCTTATTCCTATACATAACCATGTAACTTTTCAAGGATGGAAATAAGGTGAGATGGTTGTCTCCCTCCCATTTCAATTTGGTTTTCAAGGAAAACCATGCAAAACATGTGTTTTCTTGATGTTCTTCCTTAGGAATCATGCTTAACTTGACTTGAGGGACAAGAAACATGAATTTCCAGCAAGTCTAAGGTGAGATATCTCTTACTAACATACTGAGTGAGATTTGGTCAGTTGAGAGTTTTTGGATTTAAAGTTGTTCTTGATGTGATTTAGGAGGAAAAAGTGCTTAAGGACCACCTAAAAGTTTAACCAAATTAGGAGCAACAAAACCAGGTAGGGATTGATGAATTTAATCTTGATTGATTGTGTTTGATTTGTGTGATTATGATATGGTTTGGATGTGCTTGAAATTGATTGTTTGTATGAGTAATTCTTGTTGAAATTTTGGTGAAAATTTGATGAAATTTGATGAAATTCAAGCTATGAATGTGTGTTCTTGTGGCTGCTGGAAAACGAAACCCTAGAGCTTAAATTGAGGTTCAATTTGTGTTAAAATCATGTAGAAAAGATGGGGTTTTAGTGGCTGGAAATTTATTTTGAATTATGGTAAAAATCGGTTGCTGAAAAGACTGAAAAACGGGTAAAAACAAAGAAAGAATCTGAAGAATTTACGAAGAACACTTTGAGTGTGGTGAAGAACAATGAAGAACACCTTTTAGATCTTAGAAAGGGCAAGGAAGTAAATATTTTGGTGTTTGAGGGATTATTTTGTAATTTCTGAAAGTTAGGGTGGTTAAAGTAGAATTATTAAAAGTTACCGGGGTAAAAAGTTAATTTTAAAGGTTAAAAGGTAAAGGCAAGGTAATTTTCGAAAATTTAATAATAAAATATTAAATAATAATAAAATATTAAATAATAATATTTAATTAAAAATAATATTTTAATAAAAATAATAAAATAATGCGAAAAAGACAGTTTTCTGTAAAAGCTTTAGAAAGACAACTTTAAGTGTAGAATTTCATAATTACCTTCATAAAACACTTAGGGAGTGGTAAGAACATATTAGTGAGGCAAAGATAAAAGAAAGATAAAAAGATAAAGAAAAGATAAAAATTAAAGAAAAAGTCTGTAAAGTTTTAATGACAGAAAAATAGACAGAGACTAGTGAACGAACTAGGGCAACTTAGTTAGTACTTAAGTCTCGACTAGGGTTAGGTATTATATGAAAAGTTAAACTGTTTCAGTATAGACTTAATGAACCTATACTTGGGACAGGCTAACTATTCATACCGAAATTTACATAAGCTTTACATACATACGTTAAGCAGAAAAATCATAACAGAATAAAGAAACACAGAGAACAGAGTAAATTCAAGAGATAAAGAGAAAAGGAGTACTATGGATACAGAAGAAAGAGTAATTAGAGAAAAGTAAAGAGTTACAGAGAATAGAGTAACCAGAGTAAAGTAAAGAGATAAAAAGAAAAAGAGTAATATAGACACAGATGGAAAGAGTAATAGAGAAGAGAAAAGAGATACAGAGAACAGAGTGATTAAAACAGAGTAAAGAGATACAGAGAAAAGAGAAACCAGAACAGAGTAAAGAGATATAAAGAGAAGAGTAATATAATAAAGAGATATTTATATATATATTAGTTGCTTGATGCAACCCAGAGCTATATATATATATATATATATATGTTGCTTGATGCAATCCAGAGCTATATTCAATATATATTAGTTGCTTAATGCAACCCAGAGCTTCTGTAGGGAAACTAAGTTACCTACAGCCATTTTTCGCTTCCCTAGAGCAGAGCAGAGTATATATATATTTTCCTGCAGTAAGCAGAGGCTGTCTCAAATGAGCGGCTATTATTATATGCGCATTTATTTAGGAACGGAAAATCGTATCTGGGAAATCGGGATTACTCGTGACCGGATAAATGTCGGGATTGCGGGCAGCCAACCAACACATGAGCTCATGGCCTGCGCTAGGGCTAGACATGCATCATTCTTGTCTGCGCATCATTCTCTGTTGCATTCCTTTCTGTGTGTGATCTACTTCTTTATGTTTGTCTGCTCGTATGCTATTTCTGTGCTTTATTTTCTTGTATTCTTTTGTTTGTGTTCTGCTTTCTGTTCTCTCTACTTTCTCTTTCTATCTTTATCTTCTGTTTACTGCTTCGCTATATTATGTTATTCGTCTACTAATCGACCCCAAATAAATGAACGTAACTAATAACCCCGACCCTACTAAGAACTCCCCAGTTCTTACCCCTTCTCTCTCCCTTTCCCCTTCAGATGGAAGTAAGAGTTCCTTTCCGTAGTTCGCTGACGATTGTACGCAAAAAGGGATTCCACTCTAGGCAGTCTTCTGAGTCTAGGGTGAATATCATTCTCTGATTATATGTATATACTGTGAGACCAGCCAACGTCTGCACCCCGTTCGTATGCGCACTTTAACCTAAATCCGGTGTACGAGATTCCTATTGTGTGGCTACTTCATGAGGTACCAGAGAGACGTCCTGTGGAAAAGTCTGATCGTGCAGAGGAGTAGCAGATGATGTTCTATCTTTTGATGACGTTCCACTTAACTTGAGTTTTGAAGACGTAGAACGTACTTTCCCTCGCTTTAGTAGTTTAGAGGGACTAGGTGAGTATAGAGTCTAGGCTAGCCTAGGTGCCAGCTTAGGGACCTCTTGAACAGGTCAGGACCTGGGATGTTGTATGTATATATATGTATATAGATATTATTTAGCTATATCTAGGGGTGTTCTAACTAACAGTCTATATGCTAAAAAAGGCTGAATCACCGAATGTTGTCAACTACTTGTGATGTATTTTTGTGTGGTTGTTTATAATTGTCTTATCTGTTATTACTTGTGAATTGATTATAAATGATTCTGTCTATTAATCCAAACGTTTTCAAAAAAAAATACACCACGCAAATTAACTATGCGTTTAACAACGAATCAGGCTCACATGATAAATAATAGATAATAATTAGAAAGACAAATTGGTAGCGCTCAGTTTCCGGTATGATCTAGACATATTGAAAATTGGGTCGTTACACATTCCGCTGTGTCTTTTAAATAGCTATTACAAGATCTGATTTCATAACCGACACGTCCACAATAGTGGCAAAAATTGTCAATTCTTTCATATTTGAGTTATAGGTCTAGGATATTTTATTATCGCTGCCTACTATCTTTAACAATTTTTTTTAGTGGTTTTGTTAAATTAAAAAAATATATAAGTAAATAATTATTTTAAAAGAAAAATGATTTTGATGGTCTTATTAATCTAATATATATGCTATTTATATTTTTAAAAAAAAATAGATGTTGGAGTATGCTATTTCCAAACTAATGTGAAAATAATAAAAAATTCATAAATACTAAAAATACTAAATAAATAAGATGTTCTTTACATTTTTAATTAAGAGATCTCCTGTTGAATTTTTATAATAGTCAAACTTGATAAATTATGTAGGACACGCATCAAAGCTCTGTTAGATGGAGTTTTGGTGAAAATTACGTAGTTTCGTTTTGCGCTTTCTCTATCAGTGAAATTTTCCTTTCATCTGTTACAGATACAAACTGCTGCTATTTGTTAACCAACCTCTTTCGTGTTCTTCCCCTTTACATTATTAATTAAACTTTCGTGTATGGTGACCGAACTATGTACATAAAATTTTCTTCACTCTGTCTTGATCATACAAGTCAAGCAAAAGAGTAATCAAACACCAACGTCATCATATTCATATTAATTAGTTCAAGCCCTTCATGCACCAGAATCTGTTGCTGCACGATTATTGTTGTCATGGCATTAGCACTGATGTTGAAGGTAAATAATGTGTTCATTTTTGTTGCTTTGCTTTTCATTGCAATGTTTTGCTGCTACTCAGATGGGGAGCTGCAGGAGCAAAGCATAGCAAAGGTCTTGTCGTGCTTCGAAAATAACCGTGTAAGTAACAAATGTTTTATTGTATTGCATTTCTTGGAAAGAAGCATGTGGGTGCTAAATGTTAAGATTGTTATGCTACTTTCTTCTTCGATGGAAAATTGGAAACCTCCCTGGTTTATTAATTGGCTTTCAAATTGATAGGAAAATATATAATTATGTACTTTATGATAGCCATAGGTATCTTGTAATCTTAAAAAGAAAATCTTAGTCTTATACCTAATCTCCCTTCTCCAACTATCGGGAAAAAAAATCTTAAGGGAAAATCTATCTAAAATACTTTCTAAGCTAATTCATATTTGATATCACCTGTCAAATAGTAAACTTTTTTTTACGGGTGTAATTCATACTATTCTTAAGGTATTTATAATAATTTTTCAAGGTGGCATCAAACGTTGCATTATAACATTAGGTGGACAGTAAGCATAGGAACATTATGGGTAATTCTGGTAATTAGTAAAACACTTATTTAATTATCATCAAATCACATTTATAGTTAAATATTCATAACAATGGATGGTAGTTAAAATATATAGTAGTGTTTATATAGATTAAAGTATGAATAAAACAAAAACACTATACGTTTGGTCATTTTATTAATCAGCAGTCTCTCTTCCTTTCTAAAATGTTCCTTTTCCGTTTCTTTTGATCATTGATTTGAAATTTTCACAGATTTATTCTCAGTGTAATGAAGCATATAGATTAAACCCATCTGGGAATATTAACATACCACTGCAGGCCACTGATTCTTTCTGCAGTGGACCATGCCTTTCCGAAACACGGTTAGTACTTAATTGCATCAATGACATGCTATCTAATTTTGTATTCTACAACAAAGCCACCGCAAAACAGATGAGAAATGCCCTGGATGCTGGCTGCAGCTTTTCTAGAGAAAGAGGTCAACACTAGTTATTTTCAGCAGCTTGAACTTATTTTCTTCTTTTTTTCATCATTTTATCTCATTATTTCTGCTTCAATAAAATGTAGTATATGTATGTGTAGGGAACTTCAATTTGGGAGACTACATTAGGCAAGAGACAAATAATGCTTGCAAGTTTCCAACATTGATCAGATTCTATCTCTTCATCCTGTGGCCAGTAGTGGTTCATGTTATGTGAGATGTTGCACTAGCATCCAGAAATATATCAAAATAAATGCTATTTGTATAAAAATACATGTGTAGTTTAATTTATTTCAATATGTATTTGTATTCCAGTATGTATTTTATACTGGTGGCTGATTTTGGTGTGCTCATAACAGAGTCGGAAATATATAGGTGCACTTTGGACTTTATAATTTACAACCAAATAGTGATAGGTTTCTTGTAATATGCATGGCTTTGCCATAAATAATGGTGTACCTCTAAGATAAAGTATTTAGTTTTAGCACATTAATTTCTAAATGGCATGAATACATAAACATATTATATATGAACATAATGGAAGAAAACAAATAGTCAAAAAATTAAAAGGTAAACACGTTTCATATGTTGTGCTCCTTTCTTCTCACACAAATATTCAGGCCTTCAGATTCTCTTGAAACTACAAGGGCATCCTTCTACTGAAAAAGAACTGATTGTGGATCAAATTGCATGATATGATATCAAATCGTGTGCGCTCTAGTCTTGAACATGAACAAACAACTCTTCAGCTATTCCGTCTTTTGTGGTGGCGATGTTCAGACCACCGGTGCCTCTCTTATTGTTGGCAATCATTTGATGGGGTTGTCTCAATTGAACTTAATTGCAATTTTGGCATATTCTCTGGTGCAAATTGAGAATACTTGGTGTCGATTGATCTAAGTAGCCAAACACACCTAGTCAGTATCCAGCTCAGTCAAGAGGGCAATGTTTGAAGGAATGACTTTCTATTTTGTCAGACCTCCTACAATCAACTCAAACAAAACAGATTGGATATTTGATCAGGAATCACTCCTGTAACAGGATAGCACTCTAATTGTTCTTTTAGAATACTCAAACAAGATTTGTGCCATCCTTTAATGCCCATGCATTACTTGTTTCAGTAAACATAGTGCACCATATTCCTTCTGTAGGTGGCAACTCAGTGGCAAAGTCATTTCTCAACAAAACCCGGATTCCTGCAATGCAAACTACCCGGTTGCACTCTGCCCCAGAACTTTCTTGACACCACCACCCCTCATCAACATTCTCACTTTCTCAACCTCATCCCACCTCCCTTCCTCTGCATAAATATTGGACAACAACACATAATTCCCAGAGTTCCATGGTTCAAGCCTAACGAGCTCTTTTGCCGCAATTTCGGCAACTTCCCTATCACCATGAGTGCGGCAGGCACTGAGCAAAGCGCCCCATAAAGCAGCACTTGGTTTCATTGGCATGCTGCTAATCAACTCATGAGCTTCCCTCACATTCCCACAACGTCCAAGAAGATCAATAACACAACCATAATGCTCTGGCTTTGGTGAAAGCTGAAACTTTTGGCTCATAGAAGCAAACAGCTCGCGTCCTCTATCGACCAAACCAGAATGAGCACAACAAGCTAACACCCCAACAAAAGTGGAATCTGTAGGGGCCACTCCTTCTCCTCCCATTTCATCAAACAGGCCAACCCCTGCTTCACCCTCTCCATTATAAGCCAAACCGGATATCATAACGTTCCAAGAAACTACGTTCTTCTTAGTCATCCCATTGAAAATGCTCCACGCAGCACATAGATTACCACACTTGCAATAAAAATCCGCAAGCGAATTTCCCACAGCAACCACATTTTTAAGGAATCCCTTGTCATTTGCATAAGAATGTATCCATTCCCCAACATCCATTGCTCCCATTCGAGCACTAACCGGCAGCACAGCCACCAATGTAGCATCATCCGGCTCAAGTCCCTCGTCCAACATCTTCCGAAATAGCTCAAGAGCTTCCTCATCTTTCTTCCCCTGTGCCATCGAAGCGATCATGAGGTTCCACGAAACAATGCTGCGTTCCTTCATCTGCCAAAAAAGCTTCAACCCCTTATCCAAGTCACCAGCCTCGCAGAACCCGCGAACCATCAGGTTCCAAACGACAACATCCCTGTGGCGCATTTCGTCGAACAACTTCTCAGTGTCCTCCATTTTACGACAATTCGCATACAGTTCTACCATCCCAACACGAACAGATCCATGACGTGCAAACCCAAGCGCCTCAACCTATAACAGCATGAAAACACGTGAGTTTAGTTAGTTAGAGTAATTGATCAAATTAATTGCAACATTTTAAGCCATGTGCTTTACTACGTCAATTTCTTATTATTAGCAATTTGTTTAAAGACCTGCGCATGAATGCACCGACCGAGGAAATAGTCACGGAGGTTGGATGCGGCCTTGAGGAGCGGCGCGTAAGTGTACTCGTCGGGGACCATGGCGCGTGACCTCATGAGGGAGAAGAGGTGGAACGAGTGTTGAAACGGTGCGCGTAGGGAATACCCCTTTATCATGGCATTGAAGAGGAGAATGCTGGGGCAACGCGCCTGGATGAAGACGCGCTGCGCGTAGGGCATGTTGTTGAGGGAGGCGCAGACGAGGACGAAGTGGGAGAGGATCTGGTTGGAATGGTGGAGGTTGTGGCGGAGGAATTGCGCGTGGATTTCGGTGAGGTGGGTGCGCGTGGTGTGGCCGTGCAGGAGACGCAGGATTTTGCGCTCTATTTCAATGTATCCCCTGCTCATCTTGCATAAAGTGTTTACTCTTGACGGTTACTCCTATAAACTAGGTTTGCTATGGTTTCTGCACTCGCTAGTCTTCTTCAATAAGCTTCATTAAGGGATGTTGATAGTGCTATCAGTTGAGAATGCAGAGGATGTTGGCATTTGGAGCTTGCGAAGATGAAGAGAATTCATGTTCGTTTCGGCAGTTGAGGGTGTTTGGTCTAGTGGTACGATTCTCGCTTCGGGTGCGAGAGGTCCCGAGTTCGATTCTCGGAACACCCCCCTCCCTCATTTTGTGTGGTATGTATGTAATGTATGACCAAATTATACAAATAGATTGGTGTTTTTAAAGCTTTTACTTCGGCGATTTTTTTTAAATATAAAATAAAAAAAATTATAATTTTTGAAACAAGATTTTTGAACTTTATTTTCTGAAAAAAAAAAAATTATTTTTTTGATAATTAGGACAAGTTTGTGGCACATTATATAAATTATGAATACAATTTTATTTTTTTGGTAATTAGGACAAGTTTGTCGCAACACTATATAAATTATGAAGTTTGTCGCACCTTCAGCGAACTCTATGTTACGTTTTCAAAATAAGAGCATGTTTATTAGGATGCGTTTGTTTTTAGAGACAGGACAGCCGAGACAATAGGACGAAGACACTAAAAATTATTCTTTGTGTATTGTATTTGAATACGATGTATAAGACATTAATGTAATGTCCAGTATTATGTTTGGATACACATGGACAAGACTAAAATATTATATGAAATGACTAAAATAGCAATGTGATTTCAAATTTTCTACATCAAGTATAAACTAATTTAATAGAGAATGAAAGTACATACGGAACTTTAAAAAATGTTTGAAGAGGCCAAAAATTTTAATAAAAAAATATATAGTAGTATTTATATTAAAATAAAATTTATAAATATAACTATTTTATTTTTAAATTTATTATTAATATGTAGGAATACATATGGTTAAGATTAACAAAAAAATAAATCTAAGTTTGATTAATAAAAAATTTTGTTTAGGTTAATAAGGCTCATCCTTAAACGCTCTTTGCCATGGTTCTGAAAACCGAACCGGACCAGTCGGATCAATCGGATTAACCGAAAATCGATCACCTAGTCGGTCCGGATAAGTTCAGAAACCGCCTGACAAAAAAATGGTGAAAAAATCGGTCGAACCGACAGTTAACCGGTGAACCGACAAAATCGTTCGGTTTTTTAGCGGATTTTTGGTTTGAAAAAAAACTGGACGGCGTCGTTTTGTCCCTATAAAAAAAAGAAAGAAAAAGGCTAAATGAACTAAGCTTAACCTTAATCCCTAAATCATCCATCGTACTCAGCAGTCAACAGCAACAACAACTCATCTCTGTTCTCTTCTCTGCCCAAATCCCTTCTCCCTTCTAGCTCACTCTCATCAGTCTCACTCACCAAAATGGCACAAAATCCCTAACCCACTACAGCGCTACTTCCCTCTCTCTCTCTCTCTCTCTCTCAGCCAACAGTAGTCACCGCCTCCGCCGTCGCCGAACTCTTCTCGTCAGCCAGAGGGTGCCTCGCCGCTGGCAGTGACAGATAGAGGGTGCTTCGAGCTCTTGGCCGTCCATCCTCGTCTTCTCTACATCGTTTTCATCTTCGTCATGTGGACTTGCAGATCGAAGCGCGGTTGGCTAGATTCCTCCATTGTTGGTGAGTTTACTCGATCCCATCTGTCTCGCCGTTCCTCCCTTGCCGGTAGTCTTGCCGCCTGTTTCGTTCCTCCGTCACGTCAGTTTGGTTCCTCTGTCGTCGATAGCTCTGCTTTAGTTTTTTCCTTTTGTTAATTTCTATGATTTTGAGGTTCTATTTTTTAAAGATTCAACTCTGTTTGCTTCAATTTATGGTCGTGTATTTTGTTAATTTTACTGAGTTACTGAAATCTGATATCTGATTCTTGAGTTGCTGTTTCTTTTTCTGTTTGTTGTGTTCTGAATCTGAATTGGGGTGAGTTGATATTTTTTTTCTGTTTGTTGTGTTCTGAGTTCTGAGTTCTGACTTCTGAATTAGAGTTGGTGGTGGTATGATTAATTTTGTCATGGTGTTTTACATTGATCTGCATATGATCTGCATATGAGGACATACATGTGTTACAGCTTCTTTATACAAATTTGTTAGATCCAGCAGAAAGGTTACAAAAGACATGTCCAGAAACAGAATAAAATCTTCACCTTCATGCCCTCATCTTTATTTCCTTCCATTTCAGCATTGTTAATTCTACAATAATTTCTTTCTTTAATTAATTTCTCCTTTTACCCAAAATTTAGGAAATTAAAGGTTGGTTTAGATTTTTCTTATTTTAATTTTGAAAAGAATAAGAAGAGATCAGATTTTAGTTTACTTACCAGATATTGTTATCGTAACAAAAAAGGTCATGCTACATGTTTCATTGTATGTTTTATTTTTAATAATTTTATTTAATATTTAATTAAACCAGTTGAACCATGATCGAATTTTTGAACCAGTGAACCAGTCACTCTATCGGTTTATTGATCGGTCTGGTTCTCGCAACCTTTATCCTTGTTAAGTATGGAGTGCTGCACACTTTGTTAATTCGTTAAATCTGAATTCTTTATTTATTATATTTTATTTGAATAGTCTAGATTTAAAAAGGTAACTTGTTAATCAGGTTAACTATTTTTTTTATAAATTTTAGATTTTTTATAAGTTTCAGATATTGGGCTGAAGTCCAAAACAAAAAAAAATAGTATATAAATATTAAAAGCAACATATCTGTACAATAAAAAAAGTACTGGGTTTTAGAATTAAAATAAATAATACATAAAAAAAATAAGTTGAAAATCCATGTACTAAATTTAGAAAAAAAGATATATTAGAATCTTAAAAAAATAATATTAAATATATATTATGTATATAATATTAAAATTTAAATAAATTTTATTTTGTGTAAAATAAAATTATAATATTAAATATAAATACAATAATAAAAAATTTTGTGTTATATAAATTTAATTAATACATATATATATATACAATTTTATTTTGTGTGAAACAAAATTATAACATTAAATATAAAGTAAATGATAAAAGATTTTGTATTATATAAATTTAATTTAAAAAACATATATACAACGTAAGAAGCAAACAAACATATAATAATTTTATTTTATGCGAAACAAAAATTTATATAAAAAATATTTATATAATTTTTTATTAACAATTTTTTTTATTGAAATATGTTACTTTACTATATTTAAAAGAATATTTAAAATTTATTATTTATTATTAAAAATATTATTAAAAATATATTATTAGTTTTTCTTAAAATAATATTTTCCTTTTTTTGTTCAAATATTATGACAAAAAAATTTTACGCGACTATTCAATAAAAATATTATATAAGTTAATAAAAGAAAGAAGTATTCATTTTTTTGCCAAAAATAGGAAGACTTAAATCCACGATCTTTTAAGTGAGTATGAAAAGAGTATGCCATTTGAATTATAGCTCGTTGGCAAAGAAAGAAATACTCTTAATTATATATTAAATAGAATAATTATTTATTAAGCTCATTCTTATACAAATAAAAATTTCTCTTAGTTTTATATCTGTAATATTTTATACCAATTAGTTTAAAGTTTAATTATTTTTTGAATAAATTAATAAAAAAGTAATACAAATAATTGTTTAAATATAATTGTATTTTAATTTTCCATTCTATTACGTACACATTGAGGATAATTTGAAATAAAAGATAATGGACTTGTTGAGAATTATGGTGCCTTCATGGAGACCGGGTTCTTCTACAGAATCGAATTTGTGTTTGGAGTTAGCCAACTAGCAGCGGCGACAGACAGCTTCTTCCTCTTCTATGGCAGCGATTTTTTGGGTTTTGAAGGTTATTCGTAGCAGAAGTGGAAGGGAGTGGGTTCAAGAGCGTCAAAATCTGTGGCTATCCAGAACAATAGTGGAAGCATCGCCAGCAAACAAAACAGTGAAGATGCTTGAAGACATCGCATAGACAATAACAGAGTAACGGAAGAATTCAATCAAGTTTTTCTAGGTACTTTTGTGGTGTAATGGTCGTCCTGTGTTAAAAGAGTGAATTAGTTTTTTTAGTGTCAATTTGTTTATTCAGCCCATGAAAAAAAAAGAAAAAAATAATAACAATAATAAATAAATTTAATTTACCTGATAACTTTTGATAGTAGGTTAACTTTTAAAGAGTGCTGTACTCTCTACTTTATTTGGAGTGCACTAGCTTTCGCCGTTAATAAGTCAAATTAATTTTAAATAAAAAATTAATTTTAAAAAAGAATCCTTATTTACATTAAAAAAAATAATTTTTGCACATAAAAATCTATTTTTATTTAGAAAATTAATTTTTTTTTTATCTAAAAACTGATTTTTCTTTTCAAAAAACTGATTTTTCTTTAGATTATATAAAATCAACTACAACTTATAAATTATTTTTATTATTTTAAAAGATCAATTTTACTTTTAATAATATTTATCTTTCAAAAGTTTCAAGACTAACTATTTTTATTATTATTTTTATTACAAATCAAATAATATAATATAAGGTTAAAATGGTATTGAAGTAAAAACGATAAAAAGAAAAGAATTATCCACCCCAATAAAAAGTTCTACAAAAAGGAAAGAGTGGCTGAAAAAGAAAGAGATGGAGAAAGAGCAGGAAGAAGAAAGTACCTCTCTGAGAACAACGTAATAGGAAAAATAAGAAGAGGTAATAGTAGAATAATAAAAAAAATCTATGGACAAAAAGGAAAACAAAATTTATAAAAAAAGTCCGTGTCCACTCTTCCAAATTTCGTGTTCATCATTGTCCTTCGTAAAAGAGTGGACACAAAAGTATAAAAAACTGTCTCGGAGACAATGTGTTCAGTGTCCATGTCTCTGTGTCCTGCCTCCAAAAACAAACGCTGCCTTAGAGAGCGGATCAGAGAACTACAATTTTATTGTCCACTTTCGTTCTCATTGTTGATATTTTTTCTCTACAATGTCAAGGAATCCATTGTTATACATTCATTACGATGGTGAAATAGTGTATGATGAAGAAGGTTTTATCATTTTTAGATCGGAACAACCGATAATTACCTATATGACACCGGAAGTCAGCAGTCTAACAGCGTTGAAGAATCTGATATTACATTCCGTCGGACAACAAGAGGCAAAAAGGGTGAAGAAAATTTACTATAGATATTCGACCGAAGTAGATGCTAGTTTGTTTTATAAAAGGTATATTATAGCTGTCGTGTCTATGTTGCTAGTATATTTATTAGACCACGGTTGTGAGAAATATTTCTATTGTTTTGAATTAGGTGTCATTTACGTGACGACGAGGACATATGGCTTATAAGGTCGTGGCACAACCAATGGATAAATGTTTATCTGTTGGAATTATTCGTGTTTCTCGTTGAGTTGGGTGGCCGAGGATCATCTGCAGATACTGTCAATGATAGTCCATTGTGTGGAGCTGTTAGACAAACTATCAGAAGGACGATGGTGGATTTAAATATGCCACCTGAAGGTAGTCAAGAAAGGTCCAATATTGAAATTCATAATGTTGACTTAATGGATGACGGTGTTGAAAGTCATGAGGGTTCTGCTATCAGGGATCCGATGATTCATTAGTATGAAGTTAACCCTGATGACGGAAACGATGCTGATGAAGAACCACCCGAAATTCCTGATGATAGTGACGAGGAAGAAGAGATGAACTACTATGGTGACACACAAATCGCTCTGACACAGCCTGTCATTTCTCGACCATATGACTGGCGGAATCATTTCACGAGGTTGAATCTCGATGCAATGACTTCCAATTGGTCGTTTACCCAAGGAGGCCCTGAAGAAGATCCAAGCAACGAGTTTGAGGTTGGACAACAATTTAAGAACAAGGAAAAAGTCATGTTGGTAGATAAGCAGTACAGCATCAAGAGGGTTGCGGATTATAAAATAGTAGAGAGTGACCAGTTGAGGTATAATGCACAATGTATCCAGTTCGGGCCCAGTTGTAATTGGAGCATACTCATATCATATTTCCGAAAGCAAGAGAAGTGGGAGGTTAGAAGATACACTGGTCCTCATACTTGCGTGCAAACATCGATGGGGCAAAACCATCGTAGGTTGGATTCGAAGGTGATTGCTCAACACATTTTCACGATGGTCAAAGCCAATCCAACAATCAGCATTAGGGTTCTGCAAGGAAGTGTGGAGAATCCACTTTGGTTACAAGGCATCCTACAAAAAAGCTTGCAAAACAGAGAGTCATTGCTAGAATATATGGCAATTGGGAGGAGCCATACAACGAGCTTCCTCGTTGGTTATTCACTATGCAGATGTACTTGCCTGGTAAGATTCATTTCATTATGGTTATTCGCTATTAAACAATTCAGCCATGTACAATAAGCTAACTGAAAATGTGTCTTTAGGTACTTGGGTGCAACTAGTGACACAGCCTTGGCCTGGTTCTGTCGACACAGTCATGTTTTATCGGATTTTTTGGACGTTTCCACCGTGTGTTGAGGCTTTCAAGCACAGCAAGCCACTTATTTTCATTGATGGCACCCACTTATATGGTAAATACGGTGGACCTTGTTGATGGTCATAGCTCAAGACGACAACGCAAGACTTGTCGTCACGTCCTTACAGCTTGCTCTCATGCAAGACATGATTGGAGGCGATTTGTACATCCTGTGTACCGCATGGAGTCGGTCTTCAACATTTATAGATCAGAGTTTCGATCGATAGGGTATGAGGATGATTGGTCATCGTATGACGGGCCCCGTATTTAGCCCAACCCTAGGATAATGAGAGTGAAGAGAGGTCGCCCCGTCAGCTCCAGGATTCGTAACAACATGGATGACATTGAGTATAACGGGGAGAAGTGGTGCGTATTGTGCTGCCAAAGCGGTCACACGCGGAGGACATGTACCGCTCTTGACGGTGGAGGGGCATCGTCTAGTCGACGTTAGTTATAGGTGTTGTTTTCGTCTAAATATATGATTGTAATCTTTCTTTAAAGTATTATATTTTGTTAGAAAAGTTGTTTACGACAGACTTGTTTGAATTTGAAAGTTAACACAATGATATTAAATATTATAAAAGTCAAATACCGTCATCATTTACTAGCTGTATATAATTTTTTACAAGAAACTTACTTTTCATACATTACGAAAGCATACAATAATCATAAAGACACATAACCTACTAGCCCCGACCTCGCCTACCACCACGTGGGCCAGCATGTCATCCATGAGGTCTCGGATCGAGACACTTACCTGTGCCACACGCAGGTGGTCTGACATCGCACAGACCTCGACCGAGCGGAGGATCCGGACCAGGAACTGGAGTGCTCATCTGGTCCTTTAGCGTCGCATAATCTGCAGTGGACAATGACCCACTAGATTGATCATCCATGTGGCGTGGCAAGCATGTAGATTGAGGAGGAGTAGTGTGCATCTGCGAAAATGGATAGGTCTGCTGTGGCATCGTCGTCACATCCGCCAACCCGCCATCACCTCCCTGCATCAAACCCGTCATCCAGTCAGGCACCATCATTGTCACATCAATCATGTTCTGCGTATCCAATATGGGCTGGTAGTCGTTCTGGGGTCCGAGATCCGATGGGTTGAATGGCAGCTGAAACTGAGTCCCGATGTTGAAATAAAGACTAGCCTCCTGTCTCTACCCCTGCTGACTGGTCCTGGCCTCCGAGTGATGTGACTCAGAGGGTCTCAGGGACAAGTAGTCTCCGGATACGGGTCCTGAAAGAGACCCAACCATTTGGCCAGCATCCTCGGCCCGGTGAGCTGGTGGGCTGACGGAGTCTCTGTCGCAGTGAACCTCGTCAGCACCCTGCCTCCCTTGGCCTGCACCGCGTCTATCTCTCCCTCTGCTGACATAACTCCTCAATAGTTCATCCCTGATGGTGCTGCTCCCACCCACCTATGCATCCACTCACAGATCACCGTCGATCCTGAGTCCAGCTGATAGGCCACGTCCTGCAGGATGATAGTCATCTTCCCGCATGGTAGATGAAACGTGTGAGTCTCAGGCCTCCACCTCTCTATCAACACTGAGGCAAGTGGCCAGTCGTGCTCGAACTCAATCATATAGGCCACATACTCAAACCCGGCTCGTCTGAGATATGGCCTAATCTATTCCGGCGGTCTAACGGAGAAAAATTATCGGTAAAGATTTTCACAAAAATTATCACGTTGCAAGTATAGTTCTAAACCAACAAATTATCCTCGGTCAATGTTTAGATTGTTTGTCAGTTAAGCAAACCCAATAAAATTAACCGAAGTATTTAAATCTCGGGTTGTCTCTCAAGGAATTGCAAGGAAGTATATTTATTATTGGTTATGGGAAAGTATTTTTGGGGTTTTTAAATGTTGAACAAGGAACGTAAATGACAAGGAAATAAACTAACAACGAAGGAAAGTCCTAGCAAGGATTGAGAATTGGAATTCATATCCTCATTATCATCATCAATTGTGATGGTAATTGCCTTTTGCTTTCACTTAGTCAACCTCTAATAATGAAGGAAAGTCAAGTGAGCAAAATCAACTTAAGTTCACAAGTCCTAATCAAAGACTAGATTTAGTGAAGCCTAAGCCAACCAACAAGTCTCAATCACCAATCAACAAAAAAATTTTGATAACTCAAGAGTCTCTAATTGATCAATCCAAGTTAAGAACATAGAATTCTAATTTAAAATCCAACCAAGCATTTTATCAAACACTTGGTAGGCACAAAATAAAAGCATAGAAAACTAATAAGAGAATGTAGAACAAGAGGCGCAAGCGAAAGCAATCTAAAGAAATCTAAGACCAACAATTGCAAGGAATTAATAACACAAATTAAAGAAAGCATTAATAACATAAAAACATGAATTGCATTAATAAAGATCAAGAGTAGTAAGAGTGCATAACATGAAGGCAACAAAGTGAAAGAAATCAACAAGAGAAGATAACTAAGGTACTAGATCAAATAAAAGTAGAAGAAAACTAAATTAAAGCAAGGTAGAAAGATGAATTTAAGAAGAATAAAACTAAAATCCCTAAAACCTAGAGAGAGGAGAGAGCCTCTCTCTTTAGAAAACTACATTTAAAACCTAAAATTATGTGAATGAATGTTGTGTGTATGATTCCTCCCTTCCAGCCTCACTCTGAAGTCTCTAATCAGTATTTTCGGGCCTGAAACTGGGTCCAAAGCAGCCCAGAAATTGTCCCCAGCATTTTCTGTTTAATGCAGCACGTGACGCTCTGTAACGCGTACGCGTCAACCACGTGTACGCGTCGCTGAACAAATTCTTGGTCACGCGTACGTGTCATCCACGCGTACGCGTCGCTTGCCAACTGCACTAGTCACGCGCACGCGTCGCTTGTGCGTGCGCATCGCTACCAACTTCTGAAATTCCCATTTTCTTGTGTTCCTTCCACTTTTGCATGCTTCCTTTCCATCTTCTAAGCCGTTACTGCCCTATAAACCCTGAAAACACTTAACAAACATATCACGGCATTGAATGGTAATAAGAGAGGATTACAAATTAGCAAATTTAAGGCCAAAGAAGCATGTTTTCAGTCATAGCATAAAATTAGGAAAGAAAATGTAAAACATGCGAATTATATGAATAAGTATGAGAATAAGTGACAAAAACCACTCAATTCAATACAAAATAAACCATAAAATAGTCGTTTATCAACCTCCCCACACTTAAACATTAGCATGTCCTCATGCTAAGCTCAAGAGAAGCTATAAAGGAGGTGAAGAGGAATGGTAGAATTTATGAAATGCAACCTATCTATATGAATACACCTAAATGCAAAATACATTTACCTACTTGGTTAAAAGTAAATCAAATTCTCCAAAAACAAATATGAACTGGATTCTACTAATTCAAATCATAAAATGAAGTACACATAGACTTGCAAGAAGAAAGCTCGTGAAAGCCGGGAACAAAGAATCGAGCATCGAACCCTCACTAGAAGTGTATACACTATAATCGCTCAGGTGTTTAAGGTTCAATTCTCTCAATTCTCTACTAATCTTTCTTTCTAAGGCTTGCTCTTCTTCTACCAATCAACAAAAATTTAATGTACAAATACACATATCAAGAGGTCTTTTAAGGGTTGTAATGGGGTTAGGGTCAAGGTAGGATTATATTTGGTCAAGTGGACTAAAAATATGAATCCTTGATTAACCTAAACTTTTCACCTAACTTAAGACAATCCATGTAATCAGAATATAAAATCTAACTGCCCATTAACTATGTTTTCCACATATTCATGCATCCGAATTTTGAGTACAGTACATATGCATTGCTATCACCACTTACTTTGGGACATTTTGTCCCCTTTTTATTGCTTACTGTTTTTTTTTCTTTTCTTTTTCTCTTTTTTTCTTTTCATTTTTTTCTTTTCTTTTCTTTTTCTCAATGCATATGATTAAGGCATTGAATGCAGGAATATGTGCTCAACTATTTTTTTCACCTTTTCACAAGAATATGCAACACCCAATTCCCAAACCAAATATTTCCAAATCCAATTTTCCCACACTTAATTCATGAACACTTTCACTAGTCTAAGCTAACTAAGAATTCAAATTAAGAACATTATTATTTTCCGCTTAGAGTTAATGATGTGCTAAGGTAAAGAACAAATAGGGTAAAATAGGCTCAACATTGGTTTGCAAAAGATAATGAAAGGAATAAGGCCATATAGGTATGTGAGCTATAGTGAAACAAGGCCTCAATCATATAGGTGCATGCATACATCAAACAATGGAAATATAGAATCAAGCAAGACAAAGATCACAATTTTAGAGAGAACAACATACACCAAAATAAAACATTGGTTGATAAGATACAACCAATCAAATGGGTTCAAAATCTCACTGGTTTTGTGAGTTCGAGCTCTAAACCATGTTCCAAAATAAATTTCTTCAAGCAAGTTTAACAAAAGTTTTAATTCAAATTAGTGAAATGCTATAGAATAGTTTCTTGGAAAAGAATTCATCACTTCAACCAAGTAAGACATAAATGCAAGCAACTAATTATACATGCAATCTATCATGCAATGCAATAATTAACTACAAAGAAGAGTAAGAATCGGTGTTGAAAAGAAAGTAACTAACCCACGAAAGTCGGTATCAATCTCCCCATACTTAAAGATTGCACCGTCCTCGGTGCATGCAAAGATATGCAAGTAGAAGGGTGGCTACAACTGATGCGCTTCCTCCAAAGATTGTGTGGCGGGACTTGTTTGTCACCCCATTTAGAAGTTTTCCATTTTCCTTCTTGGTGGCCATCATGAAAGAAGAGAAAAAGGAAGAAGAATAGCCCACAAACAAAGATATGCAAACAAATAAAATATGGGTGGGCTAATGCCAAATAATAATGAGGTTCTCAATTACATGGTAGCTACAACATATGAGTGAGAAAATAATAAAAGCGAAGGGCATTTCAAGTAAATAGCAGAAGAGTCAAGAAGCACCCAAAACAATGCAGGAAATATGCAACAGTTGAGTAAGAAAATTTTAACACCAATGTGGAACAACAAATATAGAAAATAAAAGGAGAAGAAATAACAAAGTTAAAATTCCATGAATGTGAGTATGCAAATGTAATAAATAAAAGAAAAGAAAGAGAATAAGGATGAGAAGGAAGGAGAAGAAAGTGAGAAAGGAGGAGGAAAGAATAAGAAATGAGAGAAAAAAGATGAAAAATGGAAAACAGGAATCGACACATAAGCGTCGCCCACGCACACGCGTGGGTAGCAAATTGAGGAGGTGACGTGTATGCGTCAGTAACACATACGCGTGAAGAGTAGAAAAGAGAAGGTGACGCGTATGCGTCAGTGACGCGCACGCGTCGGTGGCAATTGTGCTCCTCGCACAACGCTCGCATAGTAGCAGCCCAACTCTCTGTTCGTAGTACTGGACAATTAAAATTGAGTCCACGCATACGTGTCGTCCACGCCTACGTGTGGAGGATAAAAAAACGCAAATGACGCGTACACGTCAGTGATGCGCACGCGTGGGTTGAGTTGTGCGCCTAGCACCCCCACCAGCGTGGTCCTGGCATAACTCTCTGTCCAGGCCATGCGCTCACATCATCCCAGCACGGTTCGGGCACGAACCAAGTTTGGGTGTCGACACATACGCGTGACAGTGATGCATGGCGGAAGTCAGCCAATTAAGAATTCAATATAGAAATACGTTGCGAGTATAGTTCTTTACCAGTAAAAATCCACTCATCAATTTAGAAAGGTTGTCACAAAATTAGAATAAAAATACTGGAGTATGAGTCGGTGGCTATCATGCAATCTATCATGCAATGCAATAATTATACATGCAATCTATCATGCAATGCAATAATTAACTACAAAGAAGAGTAAGAATCGGTGTTGAAAAGAAAGTAACTAACCCACGAAAGTCGGTATCAATCTCCCCATACTTAAAGATTGCACCGTCCTCGGTGCATGCAAAGATATGCAAGTAGAAGGGTGGCTACAACTGATGCGCTTCCTCCAAAGATTGTGTGGCGGGACTTGTTTGTCACCCCATTTAGAAGTTTTCCATTTTCCTTCTTGGTGGCCATCATGAAAGAAGAGAAAAAGGAAGAAGAATAGCCCACAAACAAAGATATGCAAACAAATAAAATATGGGTGGGCTAATGCCAAATAATAATGAGGTTCTCAATTACATGGTAGCTACAACATATGAGTGAGAAAATAATAAAAGCGAAGGGCATTTCAAGTAAATAGCAGAAGAGTCAAGAAGCACCCAAAACAATGCAGGAAATATGCAACAGTTGAGTAAGAAAATTTTAACACCAATGTGGAACAACAAATATAGAAAATAAAAGGAGAAGAAATAACAAAGTTAAAATTCCATGAATGTGAGTATGCAAATGTAATAAATAAAAGAAAAGAAAGAGAATAAGGATGAGAAGGAAGGAGAAGAAAGTGAGAAAGGAGGAGGAAAGAATAAGAAATGAGAGAAAAAAGATGAAAAATGGAAAACAGGAATCGACACATAAGCGTCGCCCACGCACACGCGTGGGTAGCAAATTGAGGAGGTGACGTGTATGCGTCAGTAACACATACGCGTGAAGAGTAGAAAAGAGAAGGTGACGCGTATGCGTCAGTGACGCGCACGCGTCGGTGGCAATTGTGCTCCTCGCACAACGCTCGCATAGTAGCAGCCCAACTCTCTGTTCGTAGTACTGGACAATTAAAATTGAGTCCACGCATACGTGTCGTCCACGCCTACGTGTGGAGGATAAAAAAACGCAAATGACGCGTACACGTCAGTGATGCGCACGCGTGGGTTGAGTTGTGCGCCTAGCACCCCCACCAGCGTGGTCCTGGCATAACTCTCTGTCCAGGCCATGCGCTCACATCATCCCAGCACGGTTCGGGCACGAACCAAGTTTGGGTGTCGACACATACGCGTGACAGTGATGCATGGCGGAAGTCAGCCAATTAAGAATTCAATATAGAAATACGTTGCGAGTATAGTTCTTTACCAGTAAAAATCCACTCATCAATTTAGAAAGGTTGTCACAAAATTAGAATAAAAATACTGGAGTATGAGTCCCAGGTCGTCTCCCAACGAGTTGACAAAAAGGGTGCTATCTTATTAATCAGGAGTTTTCCGAGAATTTTGAGAGTTGAATGATAGAAAATAAATAATTGTAAATTAAAAGAGAATTATATTTTCTAATTGAAAAGCCTTGACTGGGGGAATGATTAATTAGAAATTCCATCCTTGTTGGAATTCTCTCAAGTGTAGTATAAAAAGGTTATTTTCACTTAGTTAACCCTTACTAAATAAAGGAATGTCAAATGATTGAGCTAACTCTTATTCGCAAATCCTAGTCCTCTCCCTTGGGAAGGTCTAGCATTAGTAAATAGAGAATTAGCCAACAACTTCCAATTTAACTATTCACTTGAGCATTCCAACTCAAGTGTCTCCTTTTAATCAACCCCCATGCCAAGTTGGGAGTCTACTCCATTAACATGGATACCATCTTCGTTGTTGGGAGTAAGGAATAGAAAAGAGACATGATAGACAATAACTACAAATTAATTAAAAATAAAAGTAATCATTTGCATTAATAAATTCTAAAAACAATCCAATTGTAACTCTAAACAAGAATTAAGAATATGGAATAATATGGAATAATAAGGGAATAAGAAAACAAACTATAATAGTAACTTCAACGGAGGTGATGACTCTTCAATATCCAAAGCGAAAGCATAAAACTATAAAACTATGAATGTCAAGAAAACCTAGAGGAAGAGTAGTTTTTCTCTCTAGATTCAGATCTAAAACTAAAACTAAGCTAACGAGAATCTGTGTTGAGTCTCTGCACGTTCCCTGGCTCTAGTCTGTGTTTCTGGGCTGGAAACTAGGTCAAAACTCGGCTCGAAATTACCCCCAGCGTTTTCTGTTATTTCTGCAGATTGCGCATGTCACGTGTACGTGCCAGTCACGCGTACGCATCGATGGTCGTCTTGGCGTGTCACGCGTACGCGTCATCCACGCGCACGCGTCTTTGTGCAAACTCTAATCCACCCGTACGCGTCAGGCATGCGCACGCATCGCTACAAATTTCTCTATATCGCGCGCTCGCGTGAGCCATGCGTGCACGTCGATGCTCGCTGGTTACCTCCTTGGTTTCTTGTGTTTCTTCCATTTTTGCAAGCTTCCTCTCCATTCTCTAAGCCATTCCTGCCCTATAAAGCCTGAAACACTTAACACACAGATCACGGCATCGAATGGTATAAAGGAGAATTAAAATATACAAATTAAAGATCTCTTAGGAAGCAAGTATTCAACCATAGAATAACACTAGGAAGGAATTGTAAAATCATGCAAATCATATGAATAAGTGGGTAATGACTTGATAAAAACCACTCAATTGAATACAATATAAACCATAAAATAGTGGTTTATCAGAAAGCCTCTTTTCTTTTTTTAAATTAACAGGCTACTGATGAGCGGATAATTTATACGCTTTTTGACATTGTTTTTAGTATGCTTTTAGTAGAATCTGGTTACTTTTAGGGATGTTTTTAATAGATTTTGTGTTAAATTCACATTTCTGGACTTTACTATGAGTTTGTGTGTTTTTCTATGATTTCAGGTATTTTCTGGCTGAAATTGAGGGACTTGAGCAGAAATCAGATTCAGAGGTTGAAAAAGGACTGCTGATGCTGTTGGATTCTGACCTCCCTGCACTCAAAGTGGATTTTCTGGAGCTACAGAACTCGAAATGGCGCGCTTCCAATTGCGTTGGAAAGTAGACATCCAGGGCTTTCCAGCAATATATAATAGTCCATACTTTGGCCAAGAATTGATGACGTAAACTGGCGTTCAACGCCAGCTTTCTACCCAAATCTGGCGTCCAGCGCCAGAAAAGGATCCAAAACCAGAGTTGAACGCCCAAACTGGCACAAAAACTGGCGTTCAACTCCACAAATGGCCTCTGCACGTGCAACACTTAAGCTCAGCCCAAACACACACCAAGTGGGCCCCGGAAGTGGATTTATACATCAAATACTTACTCATGTAAACCCTAGTAGCTAGTTTATTATAAATAGGACCTCTTACTATTGTATTAGGCATCCTGGATTGTATTTTGATCCTGTGATCTCGTTTAGGGGCTGGCCATCTCGGCCATGCCTGGACCTTCACTTATGTATTTTCAACGGTAGAGTTTCTACACTCCATAGATTAAGGTGTGGAGCTCTGCTGTTCCTCAAAGATTAATGCAAAGTACTACTGTTTTCTATTCAATTCTTCTTATTTCTCTTCTAAGATATCCATTCGCACCCAAGAACGTAATGAAGGTGATGATTATGTGTGACGCTCATCATCCTTCTCCCTTATGAACGCGTGCCTGACAAACACTTCTGTTCTACATGAATTAAGCTAGAATGAGTATCTCTTAGATCTCCTAACCAGAATCTTCGTGGCGTAAGCTAGAATGATGGCGGCATTCAAGAGAATCCGGAAGGTCTAAACCTTGTCTGTGGTATTCTGAGTAGGATTCAATGATTGAATGACTGTGACGAGCTTCAAACTCGCGATTGTTGGGCGTTAGTGATAGACGCAAAAGGAGGGTGAATCCTATTCCAGCATGATCGAGAACCGACAGATGAATAGCCGTGCCGTGACAGGGTGCGTGAGCATATTATTCACTGAGAGGAGGGGATGTAGCCACTGACAACGGTGATGCCCTTGCATAAAGCCAGCCATGGAAAGGAGTAAGACTGATTGGATGAAGATAGCAGGAAAGCAGAGGTTCAGAGGACGAAAAGCATCTCCATTCGCTTATCTGAAATTCCTACCAATGATTTACATAAGTATCTCTATCCCTATTCTATTAATTAATATTCGAAAACACCATTATCAATTTATATCTGCCTGACTGAGATTTACAAGGTGACCATAGCTTGCTTCATACCAACAATCTCCGTGGGATTCGACCCTTACTCACGTAAGGTATTACTTGGACGACCCAGTGCACTTGCTGGTTAGTTGTATCGAAGTTGTGACAATCATGAATTAAGATCAGAGCACCAAGCTTTGGAGCCATTACCAGGATTTGTTCGAGCCTGGAGATCACAATTTCGTGCACCAAGTTTTTGGCGCCGTTGCCGGGGACTTAATTGTTCCTGTTTGGCACCAAGAATCATCTGAGATCCCAATCCCAGCAACAACACCAAGTTTTTGGCGCCGTTGCCAGGGATTGTTCGTGTTTGGACAACTGACGGTTCATCTTGTTGCTCAGATTAGGTAATTTTCTTTTTATTTTATTTTCAAAAATTTTTCAAAAATATTTCTAAAATTTTCTCATCTGTTTTCGAAAAAAATAATAACAATATTTTCAAAAAAAAAAATATGTTTTCAAAAATAAATTATTCTATGGTTTCAGAATTTTTAAGAATGAATTCTAGCGTTTCATGAAGCATGTTGAAGCCTGGCTGGCTGTAAAGCCATGTCTCAATCCTTATACCGAAGAGAAGAGCTTCTTTATCTTTCTTAGCCAATTGGCTGTTGAATGTAAGGAATGTCAGGCATGTCATGTCTGAGTTACATACTAAAGCTTGGCTGGCTATTAAGCCATGCCTGACCCTTTGATTGGAGCTTTAGAGCATAAGATTCCTGGAATTCATATTAAAAATTTTGGAATCCTTATTTTTCTTTTTCAAAATAATTTTTCGAAACATATAAAATAAAAATAAAAAAAAATTTAGAAAATCACAAAAATAAAAAATATTTCATGTTTCTTGTTTGAGTCCTGAGTCATATCATAAGTTTGGTGTCACTTGCATATGCATCTTGCATTTTTTCGAAAATATCATGCATTCATAGTGTTCTTCATGATCTTCAAGTTGTTCTTGGTAAGTCTTCTTGTTTGATCTTGATGATTTTTTGTTTTGTGTCTTTTCTTGTTTTTCATATACATTCTTGAATCCTTAGTGCG
This sequence comes from Arachis hypogaea, assembly GCF_003086295.3. NCBI lineage: Eukaryota > Viridiplantae > Streptophyta > Magnoliopsida > Fabales > Fabaceae > Arachis > Arachis hypogaea. The sequence continues at coordinate 35,968,284 of NC_092054.1, read as the reverse complement.
TAAGCATTAAAGAATTCTAAGTTTGGTGTCTTGCATGTTTTCTTTGCATTAAAATTTTTTTTCAAAATTGTGTCTATGATGTTCATCTTGACATTCAAAGTGTTCTTGGTGTTCATCTTGACATTCATGGCATTCTTGCATACATTCATGTTTTGATCTAAAAATTTCATGCATTGCATAATTTTCATGTTTTCATAAAAATTCAAAAAATCAAAAAAATATCTTCCCCTTTTTCTCTCATCAAATTCGAAAATTGAGTTGACTTTTTCAAAAATTTTTAAAAATCAAAGTTGTTTCTTATGAGTCAAATCAAATTTTCAATTTGAAAATCTTATCTTTTTCAAAATCTTTTTCAAAAATCAAATCTTTTTCAAATTTCTTAGTTATTTTCGAAAATTCCAAAAATATTTTTCAAAAATCTTTTTCTTATTTTTATATAAAATTTTCGAAAATAACTAATCAATTAATGTTTTGATTCAAAAATTTCAAGTTTGTTACTTACTTGTTAAGAAAGATTCAAACTTTAAGTTCTAGAATCATATCTTGTGATTTCTTGTGAATCAAGTCATTAATTGTGATTTTAAAAATCAAATCTTTTTCAAAAACTAATTTCTATCATATCTTTTCAAAATATCTTCTCATCTTATCTTTTTCAAAAAATTGATTTCAAAATATCTTTTCTAACTTCCTAACTTCTTATCTTTTCAAAATTTGTTTCAACTAACTAACTAACTTTTTGTTTGTTTCTTAACTTTTTCAAAACTACCTAACTAACTCTCTCTCTCTCAAATTTTCGAAAATATCTCCCCTCTTTTTCAAAAATTTCTTTTTTATTAACTAATTATTTTTATTTTTAAATTTTAAAAATTTTTTCGAAAATTTCTAACATTTTTCAAAAACCATTTTTCAAAAATCACTAACTCTTTTTCAAAATAATTTTCGAAAATTATACCTCCCCCATCCTATTCTATTTATTCATTCATATCCTAACATCTCATCTCACATCTCTTCCATTCTCACAGTTGTGTTTCTTCCTTTATATTACATTCTTTGTCTCCCCCTTTTCTTCCACTCACAAAGGGATCCCTATACTGTGGTATAAAGGATCTCTATTATTATTATTATTTTTCTGTGCCTTCTTCTTTGTCATATGAGCAGGAGCAAGGATAAGAACATTCTTGTGGAAGCAGATCCAGAACCTGAAAGGACTCTGAAGAGAAAATTAAGAGAAGCTAAAATACAACAATCCAGAGATAACCTTTCAGAAATTTTCGAACAGGCAGAGGAGATGGCAGCCGAAAATAATGATAATGTAAGGAAGATGCTTGGTGACTTTACTGCACCTAATTCCAATTTACATGGAAGAAGCATCTCCATTCCTGCCATTGGAGCAAACAACTTTGAGCTGAAACCTCAATTAGTTTCTCTAATGCAGCAGAACTGCAAGTTTCATGGACTTCCATATGAAGATCCTTTTCAGTTCTTAACTGAATTCTTGCAGATATGTGATACTGTTAAGACTAATGGAGTAGATCCTGAAGTCTACAGGCTCATGCTTTTCCCTTTTGCTGTAAGAGACAGAGCTAGATTATGGTTGGATTCTCAACCCAAAGACAGCCTGAACTCTTGGGATAAGCTGGTCACGGCTTTCTTTGCCAAGTACTTTCCTCCTCAAAAGCTGAGCAAGCTTAGAGCTTATGTTCAAACCTTCAGACAGAAAGAAGGTGAATCTCTCTATGAAGCTTGGGAAAGATACAAACAGTTTACCAAAAAGTGTCCTTCTGACATGCTTTCAGAATGGACCATCCTGGATATATTCTATGATGGTTTATCTGAGCTATCAAAGATGTCACTGGACACTTCTGCAGGTGGATCCATTCACCTAAAGAAAACGCCTGCAGAAGCTCAAGAACTCATTGACATGGTTGCTAATAACCAGTTCATGTACACTTCTGAAAGGAATCCTGTGAATAATGGGACGCCTATGAAGAAGGGAGTTCTTGAGGTTGATACTCTGAATGCCATATTGGCTCAGAATAAAATATTGACTCAGCAAGTCAATATGATCTCTCAGAGTCTGCATGGAATGCAAGCTGCATCCAACAGTACTCAAGAGGCTTCTCCTGAAGAAGAAGCTTATGATCTTGAGAACCCTGCAATAGCAGAGGTAAATTACTTAGGTGAACCTTATGGAAACACCTATAACTCAACATGGAGAAATCATCCAAATTTCTCATGGAAGGATCAAAAGCCCCAACAAGGCTTTAATAATGGTGGAAGAAACAGGTTTAGCAATAGCAAGCCTTTTCCATCATCAACTCAGCAACAGACAGAGAACTCTGAACAAAATGCTTCTAAATTAGCAAATCTAGTCTCTGATCTATCTAAGGCCACTGTAAGTTTCATGAATGAAACAAGGTCTTCCATTAGAAATCTGGAAGCACAAGTGGGCCAGCTGAGTAAAAGGATCACTGAAATCCCTCCTAGTACTCTCCCAAGCAATACAGAAGAGAACCCAAAAGGAGAGTGCAAGGCCATTGACATAAGCGCCATGGCCGAACCTGTGAGGAGAGGAGAGGACGTGAATCCCAAGGAGGAAGACCTCCTGGGACGTCCAGTGATCAATAAGGAGCTTCCCTCTGAGGAACCAAAGGACTCTGGGGCTCAGCTAGAGACCATAGAGATTCCATTGAACCTCCTTATGCCTTTCATGAGCTCTGATGAGTATTCCTCTTCTGAAGAGAATGAGGATGTTACTGAAGAGCAAACTGCCAAGTTTCTTGGTGCAATCATGAAGCTGAATGCCAAATTATTTGGCATTGATGCTTGGGAAGTTGAACCTCCCTTGTTCATCAATGAACTAAGTGATCTGGATCAACTGACATTGCCTCAGAAGAGACAGGATCCTGGAAAGTTCATAATCCCTTGTACCATAGGCACCATGATCTTTAAGGCTCTGTGTGACCTTGGTTCAGGGATAAACCTCATGCCCCTCTCTGTAATAGAGAAACTGGGAATCTATGGGGTGCAAGCTGCTAAAATCTCACTGAAGATGGCAGACAGCTCAAGAAAACAGGCTTATGGACAAGTAGAAGATGTATTAGTAAAGGTTGAGGGCCTTTACATCCCTACTGATTTCATAGTCCTGGATACTGGAAAGGAAGAGGATGAATCCATCATCCTAGGAAGACCTTTCCTGGCCACTGCAAGAGCTGTGATTGATGTTGACAGAGGTGAAATAGTCCTTCAATGGAATGAGGACTCCCTTATGTTTAAAACTCAAGGATCTCCCTCTGCAACCATGAAGAGGAAGCATGAAAAGCTTCTCTCAAAGCAGAATCAACCAGAGCCCCCACAGTCAAACTCTAAGTTTGGTGTTGGGAGGCCACAACCAAACTCTAAGTTTGGTGTTGAACTCCCATATCCAAACTCTAAGTTTGGTGTTGGAGAGTCTCAACAAAGCTCTGCACATCTGTGAGGCTCCATGAGAGCCCACTGTCAAGCTATTGACATTAAAGAAGCGCTTGTTGGGAGGCAACCCAATGTTTATCTAATTCTTATTTTTATTGTTTTTCATGTTTTCTTAGGTTCATGATCATGTGGAGTCACAAAATAAATAGAAAAATTGAAAACGGAATCAAAAACAGCAGAAGAAAAATCACACCCTGGAGGAGCATCTGTCTGGCGTTCAAACGCCAGAACAGAGCATAATTCTGGCGCTGAACGCCCAGAATGGGAGCATCCTGGCGCTGAACGCCCAGAACAAGCATGGTTCTGGCGTTCAACGCCAGAAATGGCAGCAAATGGGCGTTGAACGCCCAAAATGGGCACCAACCTGGCGCTGAACGCCCAGAGTTGTGTGCAAGGGCATTTTACATGCCTAAATTGGTGCAGGGATGTAAATGCCTTGACACCTCAGGATCTGTGGACCCCACAGGATCCCCACCTACCTCATCATCTCTCTTTCCATTCATGATCATCCCTTCTTTTTTTCCATTTACCACTCACATCCATACACCCACTACCTTCAAAAATTCAATATCTCTCTCCCACCCAATCCCACCCATATGGCCGAATACACACTCCCATCCATCTCCTCCATATCCTCTTCTTCTTCTATTCTTTCTTCTTTTGCTCGAGGGCGAGCAACATTCTAAGTTTGGTGTGGTAAAAAGCATAGCTTTTTTGTTTTTTCCATAACCATTGATGGCACCTAAGGCCAGAGAAGCCTCTAGAAAGAGGAAAGGGAAGACAAAAGCTTCCATCAAAGGTCTAAAGCTCAGTGGTAGAACATTTGACTGCAAATCAAGAGATCCCTGAGATACCTCAGGGGATACATTTTCTTCCACACAATTATTGGAAGCAACTAAGGGTGGAACATCAAGAGCACTCCATCATCCTTCATGAAATCAGAGAAGATCTAAAAGCAATGAAGGAGGAGCAGCAAAGACAAGGAAGAGACATAGAAGAGCTCAAGGACATCACTAAGGTGGACTCATTCCTTGTTCTTACTTTCTCTGTTTTTTTCGTTTTCTATGTTATGTGCTTATCTGTGTTTGTGTCTTCATTACATGATCATTAGTAGTTAGTAACTATGTCTTAAAGTTATAAATGTCCTATGAATCCATCACCTCTCTTAAATGAAAAATGTTTTAATTCAAAAGAACAAGAAGTACATGAGTTTCGAATTTATCCTTGAACTTAGTTTAATTATATCGATGTGGTGACAATGCTTCTTGTTTTCTGAATGTATGCTTGAACAGTGCATATGTCTTTTGAAGTTGTTGTTTAAGAATGTTAAATATGTTGGCTCTTGAAAGAATGATGACTAGGAGACATGTTATTTGATAATCTGAAAAATCATAAAAATGATTCTTGAAGCAAGAAAAAGCAGCAAAAAAAAAAAAACAAAGCTTGCAGAAAAAAAAAATATAGGCGAAAAAAAAAATAATAGAAAGAAAAAGAAAAAGCAAGCAGAAAAAGCCAATAACCCTTAAAACCAAAAGGCAAGGGCAAATAAAAAGGATCCCAAGGCTTTGAGCATCAGTGGATAGGAGGGCCTAAAGGAATAAAATCCTGGTCTAAGCGGCTAAACCAAGCTGTCCCTAACCATGTGCTTGTGGCGTGTAGGTGTCAAGTGAAAACTTGAGACTGAGCGGTTAAAGTCAAGGTCCAAAGCAAAAAAAAAAGAGTGTGCTTAAGAACCCTGGACACCTCTAATTGGGGACTTTAGCAAAGCTGAGTCACAATCTGAAAAGGTTCACCCAATTATGTGTCTGTGGCATTTATGTATCCGATAGTAATACTGGAAAACAAAGTGCTTAGGGCCACGGCCAAGACTCATAAAGAAGCTATGTTCAAGAATCATCATACTGAACTAAGAGAGTCAATAACACTATTCGAAATCTGAAGTTCCTATAGATGCCAATCATTCTGAACCTCAATGGATAAAGTGAGATGCCAAAACTATTCAAGAGGCAAAAAGCTATAAGTCCCGCTCATATGATTGAAGCTCTGTTTCATTGATAGTTTGGAATTTATAGTATATTCTATTCTTTTTATCCTATTTTGATTTTCAGTTGCTTGGGGACAAGCAACAATTTAAGTTTGGTGTTGTGATGAGCGGATAATTTATACGCTTTTTGACATTGTTTTTAGTATGTTTTTAGTAGAATCTGGTTACTTTTAGGGATGTTTTTAATAGATTTTGTGTTAAATTCACATTTCTGGACTTTACTATGAGTTTGTGTATTTTTCTGTGATTTCAGGTATTTTCTGGCTGAAATTGAGGGACTTGAGCAGAAATCAGATTCAGAGGTTGAAAAAGGACTGCTGATGCTGTTGGATTCTGACCTCCCTGCACTCAAAGTGGATTTTCTGGAGCTACAGAACTCGAAATGGCGCGCTTCCAATTGCGTTGGAAAGTAGACATCCAGGGCTTTCCAGCAATATATAATAGTCCATACTTTGGCCAAGAATTGATGACGTAAACTGGCGTTCAACGCCAGCTTTCTACCCAAATCTGGCGTCCAGCGCCAGAAAAGGATCCAAAACCAGAGTTGAACGCCCAAACTGGCACAAAAACTGGCGTTCAACTCCACAAATGGCCTCTGCACGTGCAACACTTAAGCTCAGCCCAAACACACACCAAGTGGGCCCCGGAAGTGGATTTATACATCAAATACTTACTCATGTAAACCCTAGTAGCTAGTTTATTATAAATAGGACCTCTTACTATTGTATTAGGCATCCTGGATTGTATTTTGATCCTGTGATCTCGTTTAAGGGGCTGGCCATCTCGGCCATGCTTGGACCTTCACTTATGTATTTTCAACGGTAGAGTTTCTACACTCCATAGATTAAGGTGTGGAGCTCTGCTGTTCCTCAAAGATTAATGCAAAGTACTACTGTTTTCTATTCAATTCTTCTTATTTCTCTTCTAAGATATCCATTCGCACCCAAGAACGTAATGAAGGTGATGATTATGTGTGACGCTCATCATCCTTCTCCCTTATGAACGCGTGCCTGACAAACACTTCTGTTCTACATGAATTAAGCTAGAATGAGTATCTCTTAGATCTCCTAACCAGAATCTTCGTGGCGTAAGCTAGAATGATGGCGGCATTCAAGAGAATCCGGAAGGTCTAAACCTTGTCTGTGGTATTCTGAGTAGGATTCAATGATTGAATGACTGTGACGAGCTTCAAACTCGCGATTGTTGGGCGTTAGTGACAGACGCAAAAGGAGGGTGAATCCTATTCCAGCATGATCGAGAACCAACAGATGAATAGCCGTGCCGTGACAGGGTGCGTGAGCATATTATTCACTGAGAGGAGGGAATGTAGCCACTGACAACGGTGATGCCCTTGCATAAAGCCAGCCATGGAAAGGAGTAAGACTGATTGGATGAAGATAGCAGGAAAGCAGAGGTTCAGAGGACGAAAAGCATCTCCATTCGCTTATCTGAAATTCCTACCAATGATTTACATAAGTATCTCTATCCCTATTCTATTAATTAATATTCGAAAACACCATTATCAATTTATATCTGCCTGACTGAGATTTACAAGGTGACCATAGCTTGCTTCATACCAACAATCTCCGTGGGATTCGACCCTTACTCACGTAAGGTATTACTTGGACGACCCAGTGCACTTGCTGGTTAGTTATATCGAAGTTGTGACAATCATAAATTAAGATCAGAGCACCAAGCTTTGGAGCCATTACCAGGATTTGTTCGAGCCTGGAGATCACAATTTCGTGCACCAGCTACCAAAGTAATGTCAAACGTTAATAAACAAGTGAAACCATAACATAGACTAAATAAACCAAACTAAAATTGAAAATTCACTTATTACCTATTTAAATAAAAGAGAAAATAAGAAGAATTTACCATGGTGGGGTGTCTCCCACCTAGAACTTTTGGTTAAATTCCTTAAGTTGGACATTTGGTGAGCTCCTTGTCATGGTGGCTTGTGCTTGAACTCATCTTGAAACTTCCACCAACGTTTGGACTTCCAATAAGCTCCAACATTTCCAAATGAATTCACCAAGCCTTGATGAAGTTCTTCACAATTTTTGAGCTCCCAAAGTTGATCCTCTTGTATGCCGAAATCCCAAATCTTGTTTCTACACCCGTCTTTAAGTTGATCATCATTGTTCCAACCGGGTGGCAAGAAATCCAAATTCTCTATGAAGTACTAAACTCTTCTCTTAGACCCAACCAATTGATCACCGGTCCAGCCCTTGTATCTAGCTCTTGAAATCTCAACCTTGATAAGCCTTGATTTTTAACTCCAACCATTAAACATCCTTCTCTTACGCTTCACTCCACAAAGCCTCCTAAGTTGGCCATCTGTTTCAAGAATACCATACTCAAGTGGGACAGTAAAACGAATAGAGATAAGTTTTACCCACTCAAATGAAGGAGTAGAGGACAACCTAGGTAGAAAAGTCTCCAACGATCTTGACAAAGCATATTCAACTCCCGTCCAACCTTGCCGAAGGACTTCCACCTTTTAAAAAGATTCTTCACTTTCAAGCTCTTCCTCACCGAATTCATCCAACTCTTTTTTGTCACTAAAATCATAAATATGAGGTTAAGAGAAATCTACCTCAATGTTGCTTTCAATGTCAATTGGAGAAGGCTCTTCTAACTCAAGGATTTCACTTGTGGATGCAAATTTATTACTAGGAGGACTTGATTCATTATCATCATCACCAAGGGAACTTACCTCTTGATCTATTCTGTCTAATTCTTCATAGGGAATATGCCTTGGAGGTTGTGCACTACCCTCCTCAACATCAATTTCAAGCTTCTTGGAGGAATACTCTACAACTCTAGATTCCCATGGAGGTTCAGCATCTCCTAAGTCTTCAACCACTTCGTCCTCTTCAACAATTACGGCTTCCTCCAATTGTTCCAATACAAAGTCACATTCCTCACTTTCCACCAGAGTTCCTAATCTCTCCTTCATGCTACGCTCTTCATTAGATTTTCCGCATAGGACCATGGGAGTTTCTTGAGTGTCCAAACATTGGGAAGCGAATCGACTTACTAACTCGGTCAAGGCAGTCGCAAATTCCAGTGTCGCCCTTTTCATCTCGCTTTGCCCTTGAAGTAGTGAAGTGAGAGAATCATCTATTAGGGCATGGGATGGATAGAAGAGTTCATTATATGGGAGAAATGGTTCATGATAGGAAGGTGGTTCATCTTGATAAGGATGTGACGGTTCAACACTCTCTATCTTTTCCACTTGTTGCACAACACACTCCAATTCCTTATTCTCTAGTTGAGATTCCAAGATCTCCTTCATGCTCCGCTCTTCGGTTGACTTTCCACATTCATCCGTGGAAATTCTTTGTTTGTTGCATGAGTCCCCTGGGTCGAACTTTTGATGGATGGTTGCTTGAAGTCGATCCATTGCTTCCTTGGGACGATCCATTGGCTCTTGTTCCACTTGGCTATCATAAGTAGGATCATAGTGCTTTTGGATTGATGGATATGGATATTCTCCTATGGAGGGTTGTGGTGGAAAAGAAAATTCATCTTGTGGTTGAAAGTTCGCATACATTAAAGGTGGTGTATATTGAGGTGGTGATTCTTGGGAGTAATTAGGTTGAAATTGGGGTGGCTCTATGTATGGTTCATTTGGCTCATAAGGTGGTTGGTATGGGGATATGGATTAGAGTCATATGAAGGTGTTTGGTAAAACGGGGCTTGTGAGTATGGTTGAAGGCTATGTTATGGGGGATAAGGGTCATAGGTGTATGGTGGAGGTTGTTGATTTTCATGAAGAGGTCCACCATAACCATTGTCTTGGTATGCATCATGGAATGGTTGTTCCTCATCGTATGTTGGTGGAAGTTGTTGCCAAGAGGGTTGTCCATAAGCTTGAGGCTCCTCCCACCTTTGATTGTCTCATCCTTGATGCATGTTCTCATTATAGCTTCCATTCCCTACAAAATAATTTGAAACAAACTCAAGGCAAATAATGAAAATAAACTAATAAAACTAGAAACAATTAACAAAGAAACAAAAGGCAAACATATTCACAATAACCAATAATAAGGCACACATTTGCAATTTTCCGGCAACGGCGCCAAAAACTTAATGGAGGAAAATTGTCGGTAAAGATTTTCACAAAAATTATCGCGTTGCAAGTATAGTTCTAAACCAAAAAATTATCCTCGGTCAATGTTTAGATTGTTTGTCACTTAAGCAAACCCAATAAAATTAACCGAAGTATTTAAACCTCGGGTCGTTTCTCAAGGAATTACAGGGAAGTATGTTTATTATTAGTTATGGAAAAGTATTTTTGGGATTTTTAAATGTTGAACAAGCAATGTAAATGACAAGAAAATAAACTAACAACCAAGGAAAGTCCTAGCAAAGATTGAGAATTGGAATTCCTATCCTCGTTATCATCATCAATTGTGATGGTAATTGACTTTTACTTTCACTGAGTCAACCTCTAACAATGAAGGAAAGTCAAGTGAGAAAAATCAACTTAAGTTCACAAGTCCTAATCAAAGACTAGATTTAGTGAAGCCTAAGCCAACCAGCAAGTCTCAATCATCAATCAACAAAAGAATTTTGATAACTCAAGAGTCTCTAATTGATCAATCCAAGTTAAGAACATAGAATTCTAATTTAAAATCCAACCAAGCATTTTATCAAACACTTGGTAGACACAAAATAAAAGCATAGAAAAGTAATAAGAGAATGTAAAATCTAAGACCAACAATTTTAAGAAATTAATAACACAAATTAAAGAAAGCATTAATAACATAAAAACATGAATTGCATTAATAAAGATCAAGAGTATCAAGAGTGCATAACATGAAGGCAACAAAGTGAAAGAAATCAACAAGAGAAGATAACTAAGGTACTAGATCAAATAAAAGTAGAAGAAAACTAAATTAAAGCAAGGTAGAAAGCTGAATTTCAGAAGAATAAAACTAAAAACCCTAAAACCTAGAGAAAGGAGAGAGCCTCTCTCTTTAGAAAACTACATCTAAAATCTAAAATTATGTGAATGAATGTTGTGTGTATTGATGCTAGCTTCTCAAGCATTTTTCACTTGTTTCATTAGGTTTTATGCACTTTCTTGCATTAGAAGTAAGTAATTTGGAGTAGTTTTGCATGGGTTTGTTGAATCAATCAACCATCCTTTATTTGACACTAAATCATGAGGTTTAAGCTAGAATTAGTTGGTTTTTGAATGATTTATGAACCTTGTGAATTTGGTGATGCTTTGATTGGTTGTTTTGATTACTTGTAGGTAAAGAAATAATGAAAAAAAGAATTTTAGACACGTTTTGAAGATTAAGCACGCTTTGGAACCTTAAGCCATGTATGTGCATTTTTACACATACATGAACTAATAACTAAAGCATGCATGCATTTAATTATTAAAAGCCTTATGCATGCATGAATTAATGACTAAAGCATGCATTTAATGGATGAAATGCATGAGCTTCACGTTGCCAATTAATGCATGCATGAAGCATTAAATCATTAATGCCAAAAGAGTGAAATGGATTATTAAAGCATGCATTTCACTATGCATTTCATCATGCTTCAACGTTAATACAATTGGCATTGTTAATTGAAAATGAATGCATTGGCATTATTTAATAAAGCCATGGAAGCATGCATGCATTATTATTATTATTGCCAAGGTATTAATGAAAGCATCAAGCGGAGTTCACTAAGCAATGAACGCTACGTTTAAACATGGAAACGTTCAAGCAAGGAAGTAGCGTTCATGCTTGTGAACGTAGCGCTCAATAAAGCAAGAGTTCATTAGGCAAGGAATGGCGTTCAGTGAACTCACTTAACTGAGCGCCCAAGGAACCAATTTTCACAAAGAAAAATCAATAGCGCTCAGTTAACTTTCCTACCTTTATCGGGTTCCTCATGAAAAGAAATCTAAGTTTATTGTACTAAATTGGCGGAGCCAAGGATCGGACCTTGCACCTTATGCACAAGAAAAGTGCTACTCTTCGCAAAGAAAATTGCCAAAATGCAACCATCAGGGCTCGAACCAAGCACCCAGGGAACCAAAGGAAGCGCTACATCACCCAAGGAAGCAAAGGCAAGGGCGCTCAGTTATCTTACTTCACTGAGAGCCACTTTGCCAAGGAAATTAGGCACCAATTTAGCTCACCCAAGGTTCGAACTTGGAGCTCTCTCTACAAGGCAGGGGCGCTCAGTTAACTTAGTTAACTTAGCGCTATGAGGGCTGCCCAAGGAAGGTTGTCACGCATCAAAGATTGAGGGGCCTGGGCCAAGGACACAAGCATGTGTAGCGCTCAGTTACCTTAAGTAACTGAACGCTACCTTGGAGCAAGGCACGAACCAAAATAGCAAGGAAAGGCAATGGGTAGCGCTTAGTTAGTTTAGTTAACTGAACGCTTCCCTGGGAGTTGCACCATGGTCTAATTTTAATTCAATTGCCACATTGGATCCAATTCTTCACCAAATGAGAAGCCCACTCCAAATTCTGAAGATCAAAAATAGAAAGTGTATAAATAGGACTTAGTTTGAGTTAGAGAGTACTTTTTTGTTTTACCTTTACTTTCACTTTTGAATTTTCAATTATTTTGAGTTTTTAGCTTGAATTGGGGAATTGGGATTGAGAGCTGAGTTCCCTCCTCCTTGTTCTTACTTTTGCTTTCTGTTTTTGAATTGTGGATAGAGATTGAAGGAATTCTGTTTCAATCCTTGATCTACAATTCATCTTTGTTCTCTTCTGCATAATTCTAATGATTGGGAATTGGATTTAGCTTTCTGTTTTCATTTTCACTTCTTCTACTAATTTTGCTATCTACTCTTGGGATTTGAATTGAGATTGAAGAGCTTCATTGATTCTAAGTTTGAGAATCATCTTTTACCTCTCTTCTCAAGTGTTCCAAGAAGTGGATCTGAGTTTCCTTTACTGTTTTCATCTTCTTTTCTTCTACAAATTGTTCTCTGTTGGATCAAGGAAGGAATTGAGATCTAGACTTGTTTTCTAGTCTCATTGAGCCTCTGAGCTCTTGAATTTCTTTCCTAGCTCTTGCAATTGAGTTGAATTTAATTTCTGTTTTGTGCCTCACTGCAATTTTTCAATTCTGTTTAGATCTACTGCACGTACTTCATCTTCTTTACATTTTATTGTTAAATTCTGAATCCCAGCATCTCATACCCCTTTACTATTCAAGTAATTTACATTTCTTACACTCTAAGCTTCAGCTATTTACATTTCTTGCCATTTAAGTTTCAGTCATTTACATTACTTGCACTTTAAGATTCAGCTATTTTACTTCTTTTGCTCTTTAATTTACTATCAATTCTCCCTCTCCCTTTTAGTTTCATGCAATTTAACTTCTGTTGGTTACAATTCACTCAAATCATCAACTGTAAACTAACCACCTAACTAAAATTACTCAATCCTTCAATCCCTGTGGGATCGACCTCACTCATGTGAGTAATTACTACTTGATGTGACCCAGTACACTTGCCGGTGAGTTTAGGTGTTGGAATTCTATTTTCAACCCATCATGTATGATTCCCCCCTTCCAGCTTCACTCTGCAGCCTCTAATCAGTATTTTCGGGTCTGAAACTGGGTCCAAATCAGTCCAGAAATCGCCCCCAGCATTTTTTGTTTAATGCAGCACGTGACGCTCTGTCACGCGTACGCGTCAGCCACGCGTACGCATTGCCGAACAAATTTCTGGTCACGCGTACGCGTCATCCACGCGTACGCATTGCTTGCCAGCTGCACTGGTCACGCGCACGCGTCGTTCATGCGTGCGCGTCGCTACCAGCTTCTGAAATTTCCATTTTCTTGTGTTCCTTCTACTTTTGCATGCTTCCTTTCCATCCTCTAAGCCATTCTTGCCCTATAAACCCTGAAAACACTTAACAAACATATCACAACATCGAATAGTAATAAGAGAGGATTAAAAATTAGCAAATTTAAGGCCAAAGAAGCATGTTTTCAATCATAGCACAAAATTAGGAAGGAAAATATAAAATATGCGAATTATATGAATAAGTGTGAGAATAAGTGACAAAATCCACTCAATTCAGTACAAAATAAACTATAAAATAGTGGTTTATCACGGCCATGCCATCAAATTCCGCCTGGTGTGCAAGATCCGAGGCGCCTACCAAATGGAAACACAAAATAAAAAAAAAGGGACGGTGAACACATAAAATAACAAGTTCACTGTTTATTAATTACAATAAAATAAATAATAGTGAAAAATTGTACCACTCGATCAAGCCTGCCAGCAATGTGCTCAGCCTGATCCAATCTGTATATCGTATCCTTGTAGTCCAATAACTGCTACTTTATCCAATGTGCTCAGTTTCTTTTACGTTAACTAAATTATTAAAAAATATATTTAAATCTATAATTGTCTACCTTAGTTCTTAATCAGTTTATAAATTTACTAATTTAAATTTAACCTAACTACATGACGCTGTCGACTAACACCCTAAACAACCCTAATTAATAACTAACTGAACCCTAAATTTTACTAATCATGTTTCTTTCTAATCTAACTTAACCTAATTAATTATTCACTAATTACCTTACAATTCACAACTTAAACTAATTATTCTGACTAAACTAACTAACAATTGACTTTGTTATACTAATTAACACGTTATAAACAATGAACAGCAACTGTATTTGAAAACAATAACATAAAAAATCTAACTAACATGTAAACAGTTAACAGTAAGTCTAACTAACATGTAAACAGTAAATCTGTAACTCTAACTAACATGCAACCTCTAACTAGTAACTTTATCTAACATATAAACAGTAATTCTAACTAAGCTAAAAAAGTAATTCTAACTAACATATTATTTACTAACATGAAATTGAGAATGTCGTCGATACGAACTTCACGGACATTGAATAGATAGAAAAGGAGGAACAAAGTAAATTTGGAGGAGAGATTGAAAAAAAAGGACAAATAAAAATGGCCCCACCAGTTTTATATAATGTGCCAAATTTATCATAGAGTTCGCTGGGGTGCGACGAACTCTATATAAATTATATAATTCACTAGGAGTGCGGCGAACTTACCTTAATTACAAAAAAAATCGTATTTCAAAAAATAAAAATTAAAAATCTTGTTTTAGAAATTAATTAATTTTTTATTTATATTAGAAAAAATCCTTTACTTCGGCTAACATTATTTTTTTAATCATCTTTTTCACTTATTTTTTAAAAAAATAATACATAAATATCGGTTATATACTGGTTAAAGTTGGCTAAAAATAAAATTAGTAAAGTAAAAATTATCATGGTGATGACAAAATTTGTGGAACAAAGAGGCAAAAATATAGTTGGGATATCCAAAAAATGAGCTGAAAATTTTAGTGAATTCTACTAAAAAAGATTATGAATACATATGTATTTAAAATATTTAATATATATTTTATATTAATAATTATTTTTAGTGTACTTAATATTATTTGAATTCCATATTTTTTTACACATTAAATTTATACATTAAAAAAGATAAAAATAAGCATCTTTAACATATGACAATCAACCATTTATTTAATAGTAAAAATATTCAAATCTAAACTGATCAAATAAAAATTATTTATCCAATTCAAAACAAAAAAATAAATTGAATTGATTTTTTATTAAAAAAACACTTATTTTTTAAAAAAATAATACATAAATATCGGTTATATACTGGTTAAAGTTGGCTAAAAATAAAATTAGTAAAGTAAAAATTATCATGGTGATGACAAAATTTGTAGAACAAAGAGACAAAAATATAGTTGGGATATCCAAAAAATGAGCTGAAAATTTTAGTGAATTCTACTAAAAAAGATTATGAATACATATGTATTTAAAATATTTAATATATATTTTATATTAATAATTATTTTTAGTGTATACTTAATATTATTTGAATTCCATATTTTTTTACACATTAAATTTATACATTAAAAAAGATAAAAATAAGCATCTTTAACATATGACAATCAACCATTTATTTAATAGTAAAAATATTCAAATCTAAACTGATCAAATAAAAATTATTTATCCAATTCAAAACAAAAAAATAAATTGAATTGATTTTTTATTAAAAAAATTAGCGACTCAACAGGCACTCTGTTCAACCACTTTTTTATTACTTTTGAAAAATTAATTTTATTTTTTTTTTGTTAATATAGTTTTCATCTTTTAAATTTGTTAGATAAGTATTTTTTTATCATTTTAATATTAGCGTGACTTTATTTATAGCATATTTTATCGAAATTAAAATTACTATAAAAGACCTTTAAAATGCTAAATTATAAAAGCGCATATATATATATATTATCGAAAAAAATATAGTTCAAAAATTAATGGTAATGATATTATCCTAATTCAAAGAGAGTATCTATAAACCAAGAGGTAAATACTAAATCAGTACCTGAAAGCTTCTAACGCTAACAAAATGGCACCTAATTTTTGTTATTGACAAAATGATTTTCGAAAAATTTTAAAATTCAAGAAAAATAACCAACTGTCAATTGAGTTATCTGGAGTTAAGGTTTAGAGGTGATATGTCAGTTAACAATTATCATAATTACAAAATTTACCTACTTTTAATTTTTATAATTTTAAAAACACCCAAATTTTAATTTTTTAAAAACTCTAATCCCCTTTTTTTCTAAAACTCTCATTTCTTCCTCTAAATCATCATCATTTTCTAAAAATCCTGATCTCCTTTTTCATCTTCTTTTTCCTTTCAATGATGCCATTTTAGGAATTAGGTGGTGGTCAACGAGGCTCTTAGATTATAGTTGTGGTTGTGGTGGTGATGGTGGTAGTGGTAGTGGTAGTGGTAGCAACAGAGGGTGTAACGACTCAACTCCTAGTATGTCACGATCATACTAGAAACTAGACTCTACTGACTTATCTTATTACATATTAACTAATATTTATTATATAAGCCTGATTCGTTGTTAACGTGTCGCCATTTTATGAGTAAACTTTTGTGAAAACGTTGAACGATTTATCATCGCGAGTGTATAGAAGTAAATAACATCATTAACATAAATATGAACAGAAATACTCACATATCTTCATACATCAATATAGCATTCAAAGACCTTGTCAGTAAACACATCATAAGATTAATATATACATATATGAACATATGATATCCCCAGGCTCTGACCCACACAAAAAGCTACCTAACTGATATCCAGGTTAGCCTAGCACTTCTAGACCTTCCAACTTTCTCTGTATACCAACAAAAAGAGAGACTAAAACTGAAAATTATTAAGTAGAGATGCCACAAAAAGAATACTAACTAACGTTCCCCAAACTGAACTGAAATATCTTTATTCGGTAGGCCTCCGTACGATCCGCCCACAGATGCATCACTTTCAAATGGTGGTAACTCCTCCTCTAGATTTTCTTCCTCTTACCCCTCTAAAATAGACACTGCACCAGATGAACTACTATTCCCGTCACCCAGTACAAGTCCATTGGCGTATGCAAGAGCTAAGGCTTCGCCTAGTGGGCCGAACTGTGCCTGTAGTTGCTCGGTTGGTGATGATGGTGCCAGAGGTATGACAACATCCGGAAGTGGATTTGGAAGGTATTCTTCTCCTGCGTCAAGCTCAAGTGCCGCCTGATGTAGAGGCTAAGCATGAATCGACATACCAGAAAACTGATAACCGTGGCCGTCAGGAAGTAACCAATCAATAGAAAAATCGTATGGCTGATCCGGGTCAAAATCAGGGCTATTTATTGAGTGTGTGAAGAGTCTGTCGCATAGTACGTACAAACAAATACGAGGCTCCGCACCCAAAACATAGTAGCTTCCAAATGTCAGGTCCTCGTAAATAAACAAAGGGTCAAGCTCATAAAACATTACTTTCATTTCCTTTTGAAGGGAGTGAGAAGGGGTAAGAATTTGGGAGTTCTTAAAGGTCAGAGTTGTTATTTAAATTCATTATTTTCGTATTATTACCAGTCGATAGTGCTTGATCATAAGATATAAGAGTAACAGATAACAAGAAATACAGAATAATAGTAAATAAATAGGGAATGCAGAAGTGGAAACAACAAGTAAACACACACAAATACATAAAGTATAATAGGAAAATATGTGGCAAACAAGTATGATGCATGTCTGATCCTAGTGCAGGTCATGAGCTCGAGTGTTGGTTTCTACCCGCCCTCGACATAACCCAATAGCCGGTTCGGGTAAGGCTTTTCCAGAGCAAAATCAAATTAAGCATGTTGGCAATCTCTGTAAGCAACTCTCTTACAGGAATAGCTCTGTGGCTGAGTATTCACGTCATACATCTGTAAGTGACCACGCCTTACAGGAACAGTTGTTATTTGAGTTGCATATTTGTTTGGTTTGCCTAACTGTATATTTCTATGTAACTGCTAATTGTAATACTTGCTATAATTGTTCTCTATTTGTGTTTGATTATTGTTTGTGTTTGCTATCACTGAGAGACATAAGACTTGAGATTAATGATGATTTATGACTATAAGAATGAATGAAATCGATGGTAGTTTAGAATATGCTAAACTTAACGAATTAACCTCGTATTGATTATTAATTTTGACTGATATTACCAAACTAAATACTGAATTACTGAATTAAATAATCATGATATTGAGAGTAATGACGATTGATCAACTGTGAGATTGGATATAAAAATACTAAGATGTATTGAGAAGAACTGAGATTAGAAATAACTGGTATAGTTGAGAATTTAACATATTGACCCTGTTTGGACTAGAAAGAATCCTAGGCTTGAACTTTATGAATTTGGAGACTAGGATTGTCTAGTGGGTTCATGTAAGTTTATATAGTCTCTACTTTGAACTATTATCCTACTGGGAACCTTCGGCTTCTCACCGTTGTGGAAATTGTTGATTTTTCAGATAATAAGATGTAACATATCTCGCTGAGAGTGTGAGACTCGTTGGTGAAGCAAAAGAGACTTTATATTTGAATATTAATCTGTACTTAGCATATTTTTTCACTGTTGAACATGTATTTATATACTTTCCTCCTAGAGGTTTTGTTTTGAAGAAACAGAATTGTATTTTTGTACTTCTGATTTTGTAATATATTCTAGTCGGCCTTGTCTTCGATGGTCGAGAATAGTGATTATTGTCTATCTTATTCTGAAATCTATGTATATATACATATTCTACTTTGATATACGACGTTTGCTCGTGTTAACGTTTTTCGTATGTAAGTATCGGTCATTCGATATTTTAATTTCTTCACGGTCTCCTAGTTATGATGTTATTCTTTTATATCTATATGTATATGTTATTTTTAGGCGTCGTAATGTCTCATCACCTCTTATTTACGACTATAGCGTAAGGCTTTATGTGGTAGGGTGTTACAAAATATATCCTTGACGGCTTAATTTTTAAAAAGTTTAGGATCAATTCAGCAATAATACATGACACCTATATTTGATTTGCTTGTGTTAAAAGTTGTTCTTGTGAAATTGTTACTAAATTCATCCTAAATTTTTTTAAAAATTAGCCGCCAAGAGTATATTTGATGCAAATCGAAAATTTCTAAGACAAAATTGAAACAAAATAAAACTTAGGCATATTTTTAAAACTTATAACAAATTTCAAGAATAAAAAATTGAGGAGTGTTAGGAGGCTAGCAAAATTTGTGATGTGTAGTCATCAATTAACCATCATCAGTGTTTTTAATGGTAGGAGATGACATCTAATGGTGTACGATTACTCTTTTTTTTTTATGGTTAAATGCTGGCTAAATTTTAATAAAAGTGCTGGCCCTAAACTTTTTCTAAAAAATATACTTTACCCCATTAATATTGTTTTGCCATTATAAACCTTTATTTAAATATTTTTTAATTCATTTTTTTTCATATATAAATTGAATATACTTTACATGTATTAATCAGTTATGTGATTATGTCCAAATAAATTGAATTGATTTTTCTTTAAAAAAATAATTCAAATTGCATTGTGAATACTAGGGGTGTACATGACCCGACCCAAAGATTTGGTTTGGCTCTGAATATCTTAAGAGCTAATTTGGTGTGATTTTACGGGTTTAGGATCGGGTAAGGGTCTCAAAAATAGACACAATCATTATTTCGGGTTGGATCCGAGTTAAGGCGAATCCGGCTTTACCTGACTCATGTGTACTCTAAGAAAACTAAAAATGATATATATGTCTTAAATTCATTTCAAATGTTATATTAATTATAAGTTTATTGTTTTATTTTTAATCACACTTGTTGAGTTAGAAAATAGATCAAAAAAGTATTAAATTAGAATTTATGGACAAATTCAATTTCAAATATGGATATCAACTTTTTGATAACAAATTTTTTTTTTATAAATAAGTGCATCATAAATAAATTTCTTTATAAATAAGTTTTGTTATAAATTATTGTTAAAGTTTTAAAGACTCGATTTTCACCTAGTTTAGACCCGGTATAATTGTGACAAAAAAATATTTAAATTTCATCGGGTCTAAAATCGAGTTAGAATCTAAAAAATAGATTCAGTATATATTTAGAGACAAATCTAAGTCAAGACAAACTCAGTTTCATCCGACCTATAAGCACCCCTACCGAATACACCTATTCATAGGGATGAAGTGTGCTTGGAGTGAAATTTATTTTTTCATTTGGAATCACTAATAGGTAAAGGACTGAACCAACCAATACACAGGATGGAGCAAAATTATAACAAGAAAGTGAAAAAATGAAAAGTGAGGGCAAAGAAATGGAAGTACAATTACACCCTCCCTATTCACCAATAAAAGCAGAATCCAAGTTGAAAAAGAAACAAACAAACGATAACAAACGACGTAAGTGGAGGAATAACATGAACAGAAAAGATAGATCTTTCTCTTTAGGATGACCAAAGAAGCATGTCTTTCTTTTACGGGAACAAAGAATATTTTTTTTTATTTAATTAGCCAAAAATCCAAGCTAAGTTATTAGTGTCCGTATAGCATCAAGCACATGAAAAGGACTTGGCCACTTGGGTCCTCCCCATATTCATTAACTCAGTTTTCACTCGCTACATTTTTTGAAAGTTTTCCTCCAAGAATGCCATCTAATTTTGATGTACGGTCAAATGTAAAATAATTTTATATTTAAATTCAATTATATAACGTCATATCAATAAAAATAATTATTTTTTATATTAATTACGCAAATAATCATCTAAAAAACGAATATAATTATATGATGGTGTAAAATATTTTACACTATCAGTGTATCAAAATTAAACTCTTGTTTTAAATAATTAACGGAACATAATGCAAAAAACAAAAAAGAAAACTATAGAGATATATTTAATGTGTACTTTTATATATAACGTAATTGTAGTTATTTTTAGAACACGTTAAATATTATATAACTATAAGATCATTAAGTATTTCTCATGAGCAATGATCGGGAGACAAATAATTACATGTTGCTAAAATATATTTAAAACAATAAAACATACTCTAAAAGTACCTTTAGTTATTTATTCATGAGATTTTACATAACTTTTAAATATTCTTAATGATCGTGAATATCTCATAAATAAGTATTAAATATACTCCAAATATATGAAATATTTCTCACAATTGGATGATAGAGAAGAATTTTCAATTGAAGGGAGAGTACAGGATATAAATAACTCTTAAGAAAATGGACCATGCTTTTGAGATTTAATGGGTTCCATTGCAACTTTTCAACTTATGCTGCTACCAGCTAACTTATAAGCAAGTCAATATCATGTAATCTCAATCTAACTTTATGTCCACATCACATCGCTCATAGATTTTGCGAGCTCATAGATTTTGAGAAAATCATTTTCCTATAATGCTCGATCATGGTATAATTATAACGCTTGCATCTAACACCATTGGGGTCCCAAAAGAAATAAAGGTGGAAGTGGAACTCAGGTATAGCCGTATAGTAATCTCATCTACCGCCAAGATCCCGACACAACCATCTTCAATCTCATGCAATTAACCCATATACAACCAACAATTTTGGGGGACATGCCAAAATGCTAAAAAACACCACAAGAAAGAAGCATCTTTCAGATTGTGTGTTATATTTGTGTGGTGTAATACGGTGTGGGTTCGTTCGTTCTTGCAAGTGCAAACGTAGCTGTAGCGCGCACTTCAACAATTTCCATGGGATGGGGCCTAATCAGTAATCACAACTAATAGGGATCCCCCACACCACGTGTATTCTGTAATCCCCCCCCCCCCCCCCCCCTCTCTCTTTATTAGATTGATTCTTAGATACCCTTTTCGATGATATTATTGTAACATTATAATATGATAACAACAATATTAATCCAATACAAAATTAGCATAGGCATCACTAGGATAACGACTTTGACAAGGCCTAATTGAGTTTAACTTAATTTAATCTCGCATATTATGAACTTGGAGATTTTACTATTTTCCCCCCAAAAGATCAGGACAGAAAGGTGAGTGTGTGAATAATATATAAACTTGAGTCACTGCATAGAAACTGTGTATATAGTAAATACAATACACAGTATATTATACATAATTTAATCAGCGTCACCCTCATCTACAAGTAAAGATGGCGAATCAAGAAACCTCCATGCTTCAGTTTCTTCTTTTTCACCAACTCCCTGGATAGGTTCCTACCCTATGATACAGACAGCATAGCCCAACAAATCTGAGCTATTCCATTCCAAAATGATCTTCATAATAATAATAATAATAATAATAATAATAATAATAATAAAGATAGTAATAATAATAGTAGTAATAATAATCTGTACAATTTATGGGGAAAAAACCCAAGGCAACAAACATGGAGGTTTGTTTAGGTTTCTAAATTTTACCGGGAGGAAACAGGGTTTAAGGCTCTAGCGAAGCCATTCATGGCTCCATACCCCTTAGAACTAAAACCCAAGCAGCCAAGAAGGCCCTGGCGGTAGGGCAAAAAGGTCTTTTTCCTCAACTCTTCAGCCTGGGCTCTGTTGGCTTTATAGTGCAACTCGTGCGGCGAAGGCGGCACCCGCCTCTTCCCAACGACGCCGTTCGTGGGCTTCCCAGTCACTCTCTTGGCCCAAGACCTCTGCGTCTCGCTACTACTACTATTATTACCGTTGTTGGAGAGGTTCGGTTTCTTTTCCTTTGTAGGAGAGAATGTTATGGTAGACCAGAACTTGTTGTTACTCCTTCCCTCACTCTTGCTCCTCAGAAAGTCCTTCAGGAAAACCCACCGCTTCGAGCTCCTTCCCGCAGACGACGATCTTGAAGACGATCCTGAACCTAAACCTGACCCTGAAACCGAAGGTGTCGCCTCCAAACCAGAACCCGAACCGGAACCCTCCATGTTGTTGCTCTCTGTTTCTAACGAACCGTTACTATCTTGGTTAATATTTTCATTGTTCTTCTGGTTTCTCCTTGGGCTCTTCTCGGGCTCTGATGGGCCGTTATCCTCCTCGATCTCGGCCCACTCCATGTGCGCGTTGCTTCTAAGAGGTGACATGGATCTGGTCCTTCTCCGAAGGGACTTATCGCGAAGCCTCAGATCCCTTCCTCGAACAACAACAAGTTTAGCTTCTGCAACTTCATCGCTATTTTCTTCGTTTTCTTCTTCTTCGTCCAGATCCAGCAAGGGAGCGAGGACCTGAGGGCGTTCCAGGTGGCAGGAGAGTTTCATAGGCCGGATCTGGCCGTTCAGGAAGAGCTCGTCTGCCGAGCTCATCGAACCGGGCCCGGTCGGACCGGAGGACCCGAAATGAGCGGAGAACTCGAACTCGTAGCCCATTGGAACCGAAGACGAGGAGGAGGAGTGGTTTGCTTGGTAGGAGGAGGAAGCGGCGGTTATCGCGAAGTGTAACGGGCTGGCGGGTGCGCTGTAGAAGAAGCCGGAGACTGGTGGTCCTCGGCCCGGGCTTGAGGGTGCGCTGACGTATGGGGTTGAGCAGTTGCTGTCGTAGGCGTCGTCGAAGACGGAAGTGAAGGATTCTTCAGCGTTATTGTTGCTGCTGCTTGTTGGGTTGGTGGGGGTTGGTTTGGGGAGTTCCATTGTTAATGGTGACAGCGTTGGAGTGTGAAAGAAGGAGGGAGAGGGAGAGAGAAGAAGGAGAAGAAAGAAGAAAGGGAGGGAAGGGGAGAGTGGTGGATGACCTTTGTAAGGTCTGTGAAAACTGACCTGACGGCAATGCACACAAAATAATGTGTAATAATAATGTTAAATTAGTATTATTATGATGGGGGTGCCATGTGGGTTATGGTTTTGCCCTTGTTTGTGTCCTTTTATTATCGTGAGTTGCCATTGTTTTCATTATTGTCTCCCTGACTCCCCATGGTCCCTACTCCCTAATCCCATGCTTCACTTCCATTTATGGAGAAACCAGAAAATTTAAGAAGCGATTAAAATTGTGAAAGGCCGGTATCGTGCATCCTTGTGGAAAACCGAACTAGAGGTTGGATTGATGGGTGAAAGAATAAATGATGAGAGCTCACCTTAAAAAGGTTACTTTTCATATGACAAAAATAAGAGTTAAGCTGTAACATATTAACTTCAGTAAACATTGCGGGCTCAACATATTAGCTACTAAAATGCATGTAAAAACACTTAATTACTAATAGTAATAGGTGCTTCGCTAAAATTATCATAAGGAGGCCACTCAGATAAACACGCTTAAAACGTCTTTTTTTAAAGATGTTTTCATATTGTGTTTTAATTGGTTTCTGTATAATTTATTCGGTGTTCCTCATCACATATTATTAAATTCCTCAAAAGATTTTCTTTCCAAAAATACTAAAAAATATTTAATTTGGACTAAAACAAAAAAAGTAATAGATTAACTATTAGATTTTTTTAAAAGATTATTTACATAAAAAATATATCACATTCATAAATATATATATATATAAAACAAGCTCAAGCGTTTAAAAATTTTTATAAATAAAAAAAATAATTAATTTATATTCGTACAATATATAAAATAATTACTATATTATTATTATATTATAGATTAAGATTCACTAATTTAATTTTTTTTATTTTTAATATAAGTATTAGAAATAAATAAAATTTTTATAATTAAATGTAGTGTAACAAAATATATATAATATTAATTAGTTCTTAAAAATTTTAAAAAAATAGTTTCTCATTTTATTAAAATAACTATTTATTAAAGTAGACAAATTAATTATTTTTTTCTCATATACGGTTTTTTTAAGACATAAAAGCAATTAATTAGGACATTGGTTAAGATAATTAAAGTCACTATTTCATTAAATTTTTAATTTAAAGAAAAATCCTAGTTAATTTTGGTATAGAAATTTCAAATTTAAAAACATTGATAAAAATTATGTTGAATTTCGATTTATTTGATTTTCATTTAAATTAATCACTACATAAGTTAAAGTTCTGTTTTTAAGTTATATTCGAGCTTTAATCTGATTTTTAAAGTTTCAATTTACTTAGTTTGATTTTTTAACTTAGATATCCGTGACTCATATTAGGGTTTTAAGTGTTTAGTTGAAAATAAAAAATAAGGTAAAAAAATTTCAATTGTCACGTCAAATAGTCGCTAGAATGTATAATGTAGCAGTCGTTAGTCCATTTCAGCATGTCGTTAACGATTTTGTGAGACAGTGACAAAAATAAGATTATGAACCAATGTGAGTCATAACTATTAAGTTGGGAGGCATAATTGTTAGAACTGATTAGGAACCAATTGGGAGACATAATTTGTTGTTGCTTGATTAGGAACCAATTGTGAGTCATAACTATTAAATTGAGTAAATCGAAAATTTTGAAATTAGATTGAAATATAATTGTTAGAACTGAACCAGTGATCGAACCGATCAAGCTACTGGTTCACTGGTTTATTGGTTCAACTGATAAATCACTGGTTGAACCGATAAAACTGGTCTCATGTAAATATAAAATATAAAATAGTTAAAAACTTAAAATTAAAATTTGAAATGCATATCTTCACTAACATTTTATGAAGAATCAAGTCTCAACTTCTAAAAATAACTAATATAAAAAAACCATAAAATTTTAATACTACAATAGTATGTTATTTTGACACAATAAAAAAATAATTAATTCACAAAGCCTATCATCTAACTATAATATCAGTAGATTTTAACACTAACATCAAAACAAATAACCTTAATCACAATACTAGCAATAAAATAGATCAAGTAAATTAATAAATTTTTAGTGAAATTTATATTTATATTAATAATGGTATATAATTAAAATATAATTAATTTTAAAAATAGAAAAAATAAAAATTAAATTAAATTAGATATTTATGTATACTATATAATTAGTATTTGTCAAATAAAGTATTTAGAAGTGCAATGGCTAAGTGGCAAGTAGAGGTTACTTTTGCTCCAAGGTTCTTGGTTCGAAACCTTGTGGAGACATTTTAAAAAATTTTTCAAGCAGACCAGTTTGGTTAGACCGGTTTGCACTAGTTTTCTGGTCGAACCAACCGATCCAGTTCGATTTTTACAACTATGGATATAATAATGGTAATTAAGTTGATCATTCAGTTGTTTTAATGGTAATTAAAATCTAATAATAGTTTATAATAAAAGAAACATTCTTTTGCAACAATGAACCTATAGTAATAGTTAGGGGTGTTCATAGATTAGATCATATCCATATAAATCCACAGTATTTATCCGTATCTGATCTGTAATTTGAGAATATGATCTGATCTGTAAGATGATCGGATTGGATCGAATCAGATCCACACTCTAATAAGATAGAAGTAAATATGTTTAAAAAAGTAAACAAAAAAAATTATTGACTTTTTTTATAAAAATAATTTTTTTTTATATTTTTTTTATGGATATATTTGATATCTGATCCAAACATAAAAAGTGCGAATATCGAATTTGATCTAATGAGTTTAGTGCGGATTGGATCGAAATTTCAGTCATATCCCATCTGTAAACACCCCTAGCAATAATAACTAAAAAATTATAATGATTATATTTTTAACTAAGAGGAAGTGCAAAAAAAAAGTACTAAATATAAGAACATTTAATCAAATATTAAAAAAAATTTTACTTTAAAACATACAGTTGGACTTTTTTTTGCTCATATATATATATAATAATAATAATAATAATAATAATAATAATAATAATAATAATAATAATAATATGATAATTGCTTTGTATATCACACAAATATAAACGTTTTTTTTCTATGATCTTAAGAAAGGTTTTGTAAGTCTCTAACTTTGTTGTCGATTTTTGTAGTGTTAGCTCTCATATTATCAATTTGATTCATATATAATTCGGATGATAAATTATTTGGTGACGTGCTTTCTTTTTTAATGTGATATACTTGTTTATTATTATTATTATTATTATTATTATTATTATTATTATTATTATTATTATTATTATGTACATTAAAAAATAATAGGCAAAATTATTGCCATAACATAATAGAAGTATGGAAGTTTATCATTCTTCTCTAATGGAGGAAACAAAATTCTTTTCAATAATTTATTTAACGTTTAGTAGAATAAAAATAAATTTTATTAGAATAAATTTTAGTATGAGTTTAATATTTTTATTCATCATAAAATATTTATAGAATTACTCGTAGATAAATTTTGGAAAAAAGAAAAAAAACCATGATTTTTAATTTTATTTTTAAATAAACTTTATTTTTAATTTTAAAATAAATTTTATTTTTATTTTTTAATAATATTAATTTTTTACCGTATATAATTATTCAATTATTTTTTAATCATATATAAATAAATTACTCTTAATAAGATTTTTTTGTGTTATTCAATTATCTTTTTTTTAAAAATAATTAATTATTAAAATAATTAAATTTTTCACAAAAAAAATAATAAAAATTATGAATGAAAAAAATTAACCATCCTGATACTTTTTTGTATTTTTATTCATATTTTAATTATAAACATAAATATAATTTAATTATATTATTTATGAAATGTGACTATAGATGTAGATAAAATTTAGTTATATTACTTATATATAGTTTCATTGTATTGTATTGCTTATAAAGTTAGATTATAATTATGACAATAGAATTGTTCTTGTATTTTTATATGTGTGACTAATTGGTGGTGTTAAAATATTACTCTTAATTATAAATAAGGTTTATAATTTAAAAAATCAAAGACTCAATTAAAAATATACGAAAAAAATGATGTTAAAATATTCTAACTCTTTAAAATAAAAATATTCGAAATTTAATTAAAAATTATTTAAAATTTAAACTCAATAAAAATTTATATTCAATGTGTTTTGTATTAAATATATTTAATAACCTATTATATCATATTATATCATATTGGTTGAAATTAGTTTTTATAATGTTAATTTTTTAATAACACTTTATTATAAAAAACCATCTTTTCAGAATTTTTTAAAAACTAATTAATATTATATATATTTTATTACAATATATCTTGTTATAAAAAATTTATTTATTTTTAATGCTTATATTAAAAATAAAAACAAAATTTAAATTAGTAAATTTTAATCTATAATATAATAATAATATAGTAATTATTTTATATATTATACGAATAAAAATTAATTATTTTTTTATTTATAAAATTTTTTAAGAGCTTATATATATATATATTGATGAATGTGATATATTTTTTTATGTAAATAATCTTTAAAAAAAATCTAATAGTTAATCTATTACCTTTTTTGTTTTAGTCCAAATTAAATGTTTTTTATTGTTTTTGGAAAGAAAATCTTTTGAGGAATTTAATAATATGTGATGAGAAATACCGAATAAATTATACCAAAACCAATTAAAACACAACATAAAGACATCTTTAAAAAAAGACGTTTTAGGCGTGTTTATCTGAGTGGCCTCCTTATCATAAAGGCAACATTACAAGAAGATAGTTGTTTTGTTAATCACATACGATTCCTTCTTAATGAAAAAAGTACGTGACTATTAATTGTCTTGTTCTATCTCACTTGGAAGTTATTGAAAACAAGAGGCAATCACTTCTTGGGGGAAGGAGTGGCGTTATGACCCAGCATACCCACCTAAACCTAGGCATTCATTTATACGACCCAAATGCACTCTTTTGGAGCATAATTAGAGTATAGGATATTCATTTTAGATCGTATTAGATTAAATTCGCCAAAAATTTAGCATAAATCATTTTTTATTTTTACACCGTGTAAATATAAAGTGGAATATCTACTAAAAGAAGTTATTTTTTTAATTCTTATATTTTTTTAGATGATCATTGATTTAATCATCAAAATCTCTTTTAAGTAGTACTCCTCGTCTAGTTCGTAGCTTATGCCTGATTGAGAATCTACGATTTCCCAAAAATTCACCCATGCAGATAGATATTGTTGAATAGAGTTATGTGTATGGGTGACAAAACGGGTCGAGCCCCTCGGGCCGATCCGTTAAATCCGTTAAAAAAGCGGGTCGAGTTAGGATTTGGAGCCCGCCAAATTAAAAAAGTCCATCAAATCCGTACCGTCAAATTGACGGGTTTTGGCGGGGCGGGACGAGCCGGTCCGCCGGGCCGAAAATTTTTATTTTTCTTTTTTTTATTAAATAAAAGAGTGATTACTATTATAAAATTAATAATTATAGAATTTTTAAACAATTTTTTTCATTTTTTGTTTTTATTCTTCTTTTAGTTATTAACTTTATTTATTTTATTTTACAATTTCGTATATATGCTCAAATTATGTGACTTATTTTTTAAAATAAAGATGATTCTATTGACAAATATTATTTTGAACAATTTTATTGAAGTTAAAAATTAAAAAAAATGGTAAAAAAATTATATTATAATTTGACTGTTTTTTATTTGTATTTAATTTTTTAATTATTATTTTTTGGTTAATTTTAATGAATTTTATTTTTTTTTTTAAAAAAAAAGAAGCAGGCTAGCCTGCCAACCCGCCAATCCGCCATAAAATGGGGCGGGCTAGCATTTTGAACCTATTTTTGTTGGCGGGGCGGGCCGGTCCGCTCCGTTTATGGGGCGGGCTTAGGCGGGGCGGGGCGGGTTGGGGCGGGCCGGCCCGCTTTGCCACCCCTAGTCATGTGCGTAGACTTTCATTATGTAAAAGTTATAAAGTTATCGATCACCTTTTCTTTTCTACCAATTACAAATGACAAACTCTTAAAACCAAGTCTAAGATCTTTTGGAAGGCATGGAAAAAGCTCGCACCCTACGAAAAACATCCTGATGAAAGAAGTAGAAGAAAGGTCCCTGCTTGGAAGAAGCTCTTTTCACCTTTCTCTAAAAACAACATGAGTAGTAAATCCAGTCAAAACCCGCCAAGGAGTGGATTAAAACACCTGGAAGCAAGTGCAAATTCTGGCCAATGCAGAGGGAAAAAAAAAAGAAAGGAAATAATGAGAACACTTGCAGCAACGTATCATAGCCAAAAGCTAACCTAAACTAAAGTTCTAGGGCACTTTCATCGCAGATCAGATGCAACATGGTTACTAATGAGATTATACGAGAAAACTCACATAAAAGAGGAAGAGACTCACGCCCATTATCTGCAAAAATTCTTGACAAAGCCATCCCAAAGAAGTTCTAACAGCCCACAAATATGGACACCTACAATGGTACTTTAAATCTATAACATCATGAGGATGCTTTGGAAAATTGTGTGGTCGTAGAAGCCTCCTCTGATGCCCTACAGTGCAAACCTTTTCCCGTGACATTGAAAAAATTTGTCTTGACCTGGTTCAGTTCTCTCCCACCCAAATGCATATTCACAATCCAGGATTTGTCCAAGAATTTAGAAAAGCCTGTCAAAAACTTGCCTCAACCTATATTCCATTGTCTAGAAGCTGAAGAATCATTGAAAGTTTACATAGATTGCTTCAATACTAAATGCATTCAAATTGGACACCTAAGATATTTCCTTAGTTGACATACCTCTAATGTCAACACACACTCATGGTTCTAGTCAAAAGTTTAAGGTAGGATACTCTCTTTTTAACGTGCATCACCAAAAGGGCCCTTTCATGAATGAGATACAAGAGCGAATCCATTAATATTTACAACAAGAGAAAAGGTAAAAGTCGGTAAAAACATATCATAATCGCCGTGATTATATCTGAAAGTACCTCTTCGATCTATGAATGATCAGCAAAGACACGACCAACCTTCCAAAGATAGTCGAATCACTTCTTACATACTTTTAAATGTGTCACTAGCCCAATTTTATAGTGAAATATCCCAGTCAAAGAAAAATCTAACTCTCCACGTGCTGTATTCCAAGGACTTTTAAGATAAAGAATTTTATTACAAGTATCATAGGGACAATAGAAATAATATCGAAAACTGTAAGAATTTATGGAACTGGGTCAAACAAGGGCTGAAGAATAAAAAATTCAATAAATATGTGGTGATGTGCAAAAGGAGAACTAATACAAGTAGCAACAAGTCGAAGGACTCCTCGTACTCTAGAGGCAAAGAAGAGCCAAAGGTATATACTAGCAAGAAAGATATCATAATGATTTTCGGAGGCTTCATGGATGATGGAAACCAAGCATCCGCTGCCAGGAGAAAGCAATACCAATGGCTCTACATCGAGATAAATTCCAAAGCTCTACACAGTCATTTGTCTCCAGTAATTACTTTTTTAGTGTCTGAGATCTAAGAGATTTTCAAAGTCGCCAACCAGTCCCTTGTGATTGCGGCTTCAATATTGAAGAATAAAGTACATTGAATGTTCTTGGATTAAGGATGCTCGAGTTGAGAAAATGAGTGAATGGACAAATTCGAGCCGTCACTTCATGCACGAGCAGCGAGCCAAATTAGAAAAACAGGATGACTCGTATCTTAAATGAGTCAAGAAAATGCCAACCCGACTCCACTTGTTTGAGTGAATGAGGTAGACAAGTTGACTTGTTTGACTCATTTTTTTTTTAAATTACTTCATAATTTTAGCAATTTTTTTTATTTGTTATCCATATAAATAAAAGACAATTTATCATACATTCATATATGTTTACTGTAAATTATCTAAAGTCTAAGAAACTAGGTAACGAACAAAAAATTTTGTATATCAAAATAGATTTTATATACCCAAAACGAGTCACATGAGTCACATAGTGCTTGCTCAATCCAACTCATTTAACTCGTTGAGTTATACTAATAAGATAAATTAACTCGCTAGTTATACTAATCAAGATAAATTAACTCGCTTCTAAACGAATTGTAATTTAAGTTGCTCAACTAGCCCGTTAAAAAAAAAAATTTATTTTTTAACAATTTTTATTAAAATATTTATTATAATAGTTTTAAAATATATCTTTAAAAGACATATTAACAAGATCCTAATAAAAATATATTATAATAATTTTAACTACACTTATTAAGAATTATCAAAATTTTATAATTATTATACCTACCAAAATAATAACCACCATAAAATTCAACCTCTTTATCATAGACCCTTAATTAATAAGCTATTCAAAGTTTCTAACCAATTCTACCCCATAGGTGCACATGAGGAGAGAGGGAGAATGCCGAGAATATAACAGAAATGCTTAATTATGTTCATAGGATCCCTCGGCAGCTAAATGCTAGTAGTAGTATTAGTTAAATAATGGCATCATTCTGAAAAGAAAATCATATTCAATTAATGGTATTGAAAGAAGATACTAATCTGTAAACATCGAAAGCTGAGTCTCTTCCCAGTTCTTTCTTTTTCCCCGTCCGAACCCAAGAAAAAAGAAAGAATATGAGTGGGTAGTAAAGCGGCATTTATGTGCTATTGAAGTTTTTGCATAGGATAGGAAAGAAGGGTAACCATTTTAGTCCAATCAAGACTTGAGCAACTGGCTCATAAAAAATAAAAAACACATTTTTCCATGTGCATTCTTCCTCTATTACAAATTTTAACCAAGAAAAAACAACTAATATAAGTAACTAATCGCTACGTAAGTGAAGCTAACTATATAGAAAAAATAGTTTCTGACTAAATTATAATTTTATTATATATAAATTTTACTACTTTAATTTTAAAATAATTAAAAGATTATTCTATTACTTTAAAAGGTTTGATTCCTCACTTTAAAAAAGCTTGTCCCTTACTTTTTCTCCTTCTCATTCTTACAATTAAAACCTTCTCATTCTTACAATTAAAACTCAAGATCATTGAGAAAGGAATGTGTTTGCTACCATTCTATAGTCAACTTGATTTGGCCAACCTTGTTTTTCACACATGATCTGAAGTCTAAACTCAATTTCATGCATTTTATGCTAAATGGTCAAAATAAATTATTTATAGTAATTAACTAAGTTAAACCTACCGGAATGTCAAATAATAATTACAATAAAGAAATATTAATAAAAATTAAATAATATCTCTTTACGAAAAATAAATATTATTAAACTTTGAGAATTAAAATTTTACATACATAAGTAATTTTTTTATTAATAATTGAATAAAATGCTCAAAATGAATTACGTACATAGTAACTATTCTATTATTGATAGGAAAAATAAAAAAAATGCTACTAAACAAATTGAGAAAATTTGGTGCAATGACTAATTTGGTTGACGACGATCAATATCACGAATTAAAATGAATCACTTAGTACGAAGTCAATTGTTATAATAGAAAAAAAAAATCATGAATTAAAGTGAATGACGTTGGTCAATCTCATGAATGTTCTTTATATAATTGAAATGTCAGGGACGATTTTAATACACGAAGTCAATCTTAAGGACTATTTTACAACTTTTGTCAATTTGAATCCATAATTTTGAATTGTAGAAACTTTTGTTGGATACCAAAATAAACAAATATGAATCCATAAGTTTAAATCACCAAAACTAACATTTTATTAGGATTTTTTTTAAATAAAATAAAAAAACAAATTACTTGAATCACCTGAAATCAAATTAATTACGCAAATGTTTTATTTCTCTTTGTTCGTACCTTTTGTGGAGAGCTAATGAGATTTGAATATCGGAAATTTAAACTTGAGTGATGTTAGAATCAGGTCAAAAAAGCAATCTGTAAAACACTCCGATATTTAAATTACTAGTATTTTAGATGATAGAATGAACAGTGTGTCTTCCTGCTGAGTTTTCCTTTCCCTTTGATTCCCTTTTTTCAGGGTAACCATTTTTCAAGCATTTACTGCCTTTAATGTATGCTTTTAATACCATGATTTGGTAATTTCATGAGTTAATGACTTTGATTAGCATTAACGTTATATGTTCATGAACTAGTAACGTGGTATATTCATTTATTTGCAGTTATAAATACTATCCTTGTTCATTGCTGCTATGAAGAAAAGACGGCAATCTCAATCCAACTTCCTAGTCAACCCTAGTGGCGATAGAATGTCTTCGTCGGCCACATTGAGTAATCTGTCACCATCACCTCCTAGGTTCGACGAAAGCGGAGAGGGACAAGTTCACGAAGTCCACAACTTAGATGAAGACTCTCCTTCTAACTCTCCAAAAAGAAAGAAATCAAAGAACAAGGAAAAAGAGCCTTCCGAACCACACGACGCTCCCTCCTCAACCTCCTTTGATTGTGTGTTGGCGAAAGAATTTTGAGCTTCTGATAGAAGATACCAGGTTGGGACTCACTAAGATGCCTTTGGAGGACAACTTAATCCATCTTTAGAGAATGCTCCTTCAGTCACTTACTTACATTCGTGATGTCGATATGGAGATCTCAAATCTTCACTCCGAGTTCATGGCGAAGGATAAAGAAACTGACAAAGTCAACTCCCAAGTTAAGAACTTGAATGCCTCTCTTGCCGCCCTTCAAGAGGAGCAAACCACCTTTCAAGTTGAAGTGACAAACTTAAAGGAGGCAAAGTCTTCTTCAGATATGAAGGTGGAGAATCTGAAGAAACATGTTTTCAAGCTCATAACTCAGATTGAAACCCTTGACACATCATTTAAGCGAGCTAAACGCGCTGCTATGGATAGGGTGTTTGACGTCGAACAGAACATCCTTGACCAAATCAGACTCTTATCTCCCGACTTGGACGTCTTCGAAGTTAGTTCTTTCAAGAAAGTGGTAGATGTGAAAATTGTAGAAAATTTATAATTTCTTTTTTGAAATTTCTAGGTGTTTTAAACTAGGCAATTCGTACTACCTTTCATGGACAATTATTTTCCCGTTTTCTCGGGATGTAGCTAGGTCATTGTGAACTTTTCAAGCAAAATTTAAATTTTAGCTAAGTCATTACAATTTTTACTGCCTTTTAAATTTCATAATTGTATTTTTTTGGGTTAAGTACTGAAATCGTCCCTAAGGTAATGGGTGAAAATCAAAATCGTCCCCGACCTTTTTTTGTTATTAAAATCATCCCCAACGTTACAAAACGTTATAAAATCGTCCTTTTGTCCATAAATAAAATTTTTTGGACAATTTTGCCCTTAAACAAAAATTAAAAAGTCTCTCCACCTTCACCACTACCCTCTGCATTATCATCACCATCACCATCGCTACACCATAACCACCAACAATCCAGCAACACCAACAGCAACAATAAAAAACAAATCAACAAAAATTTTAAATTAAACAATTCATCAATCATCAACTATAATTTCATATCCAAAATTAGCAACAACATAAATTAAAAAATTTAAAAAAGAAGAACTCATATGTTCTTCAAAAAAAAAAAGAAGAAGAAGAGAGAAAGAGAACAACGCGAAGAAACTGGAAACAAGAACTCAAAATTGCAATATCTCACATCACAAAATAGAAGCAACGGATTAATTTTGAGTTAACCAACATGATCTCACTAACGAAGCTATTATCCACTGCCACCAAAAATAGCCTTGAGCTTCTTCACTTCAGAAAGATTGACGTCGGGATTTCTACCAGTAAAGAAATTCACAGAAACGGTTGCGTTGTAGATATAGTTTCTAAACTGGCAAAAATCCCTTCGTACAAACGTGTTGGGTGTCACAAGTAACAATCCCCTTTAAAAATTGTTAACCGAGTATTCGAACCTCGGGTCGTCTTCTCAAGGAACTGCGAGGAAGTATGTTCTTATTATTGGTTATAAGGGTTGTAATCGGGGTTTAGAAGGTGAGAAGCAAGCAATTTAAATGACGAGTGAATTAAATGGCAATTAAAGATAAATAATAACTGTAAAGCAACTTTTAGCAAGGTAGAGAAATTAGAGGTCCAACATATTTATCTCTCTCAACAATAATGAAAGTTGAATCTAAACTCCACTTGGTCAACCTTTACCAGAGCAAAGAAAAGTCAAGGGGGCTAATTAAGTTGACCTTTGAATCCTAATTATTTCCTAAGAGAAGGTTGGGATTATTTAAGTTCAGTTCAATTAGCAAGATAACGATTATCAATTATGTTGAGTTTAATAACTGTTGAGTTACTTCTTAACCAGAACTAAAAGGAAAGAAAAAGTAAAATTGCTGGAATAATAATAAAAATATCCTTAGATGGAAAGCAATGATAACTTAAGTCAAAGAGAATAATCATGAACTGAAAATACCTCAAATATCATTAATTCAAATAACTGTCTGTAACACAGAAGAATTCTTAGATCAAATTATAATAATCAATTCAAATGTTGGAATAAATAAATAGAAGTAAAAACTAAAAGAACATTAAACCTGGATCCAGAGTTACTCTCAAAACAAGAAGAAATCCTAAATCCTAAAAGAGAGAGAGAGAAGATCTCCCTCTCAACTAAATCTAAATCATTGAAAGATGAAAATATGCGAGCTCTCCCTGAATGGATGCATTCCCTCACTTCATAACCTCTGGTCTATGCCTTCTGGACTTGGATTTGGGCCAAAAAGGGCCTCAGAACTCGTTATGAGTGTTTTCTGCAATTTCTGGTGCGTGGCCTCTGTCACGCGTCCGCGTGGGTCACGCGGTCGCGTCAATTAGAGCTTTTCCTTACCACGCGGTCGCGTCAGTCATGCGGCCGCGTCGCTGCTGATTCGTGCTTGGCACGCGATCGCGTTATCCATGCGATCGCGTGGATACCAGTTTCTTTAAAGCTCCGTTTTGCTTTCTCCTTCCATTTTAGTATGTTTCCTTTTTCATCCTTTAAGCCATTCTGCCTTAGAAAATCTGAAACTACTCAACACACTAATCACGGCATCGAATGAAAATAAAGGTAATTAAAATAATTAATTTTTAAAGCTTAGAAAACATGTTTTTCATTATATGACATAATAAGGAAGGGAAAGTAAAACCATGCAATTAATGTGAATAAGTAGGTGAAGAGTTGAATAAATTACTTTAATTAAGCACAAAAGAACTCATGAAATATGGGTTTATCAAAGATCAAGTAACGTAGTCTTGGTGATCAAATCAGAATTCAAGTTGCTACCAAACAACGCAACATCAAGAACAGACATCATCACCATTTATATATAACAGAAGCCTCTTCATTCTCCTCTTCACCTTTCTCACCCCACCACCACCCCACTATCATCATCAACACCAGAACCCACCACCACCCCCACCTCAGAAAATCATAACTCAGAATAATCAACAAATTTACTTTGAACAATAATCAACAAATTTAGCAACAACAATATTCCAAATTTAAGCCAAATCACAAAAAATTAAATTATAGATATTTCATAACAAATTTCACTAAAAATTCAGAAATTCTACAACAAAAATCCAGTTCAAAGAAGAAGAAGAAGAAGAAGAAGAAGAAGAAAGAGGAGGAGGAGGAGGAGGAGGAGGAGGAGGAGGAGGAGGAGGAACAGTGGCAGATCACAGGCGGCAGGACGGCGGTGCGGCGGTGCGACGGGGCGGCGGTATAGCGGTGCGGCTTCCCTTCCCTCCCCCTCCCCTCCACCCCCCTCAACGGCGGCCCTGGCGGTGGTGACGCTCCCCTCGGTGGCTCACTCCCTCTCTCGCGCTGTCTCTCTTCTCAGCTCAACTCCGATTCGCGACGGCACTCTCTCTCCCTCTTCCCTTTGATGGCGACGATGACAAGCAAGGCAGCTGGGCATGGCGGCGGTGGCGCTGGACATGGCCTCCCTCTCTTCCCTTCTCAACTCTCTGTCACTCTCTTTCTCAAGCCCTCACCGTTTTTTTCTTTCTTTCTTTTTGTTTCCTGAAGCCGTTTCTCTCTATATCTTTCCTTTCTTTTTTATTTATTTTATTTTATAATTATATTATTTTATTTTATAATTTTTTTAATGAGGGTAGTTTGGTAATAAAAAAAATAAAATTGGTAAAAATGATGATTTTAAAACGTTTTTGAACATTGAGGATGATTTTAATAAGGAAAAAAGCTTGAGGACGATTTTGATTTTTGCCCCTTACTTTAGAGACGATTTCAGTACTTAACCCTATTTTTTATATCTTACCATTTTTTGGATATCAATATTTAATATGCTTGATTATCGCTTAACTATTTTAACATTAAATGCGTTTTATTGCTTACTTTGCCATTATTTTAGCTTCAGCACTCAATCACAGCAAGACTTAGCATTTATTGCTTATTTAGTCGGTATTTTCGGCTTCAGCACTTAATCACACCAAGACTTAGCATTTATGCCCAAGAAATAAGCAATAAATAATGTATGTAATTAAATAACAATTAGCCAAATATTAAAACATGTTGTATTATTGATGAAATTTAAATATAAGATTTTAGAAATAAAGAGGCCTCATTAAAAAGCTAAGTTCATAGGAAAAAGAGTGCCTTTATTCTAACATGGGAACTCCTAAGAATAATACATTTTTAGATGAAATACATTTCATGTTCTCAGTATCTCAAAATTATATCTAAGTTTTTTTAGCTTGTATGTCCTTTTGCCCAGATTCTCTCGAACCCTGAAGGGCCCTTTCTAAGTTGGGGCCAAATTTCCTTGAGGCTACAAGGTTCCAGCATTAGCCTGCTTCAATACTAAGTCTCCTATTTGGAAGCTCCTCGGTCTAACTTTAGTGTTATACCTTTTGTTGACTTTTTGCTTTAACGCATATTCTGCTAGATTAGATGCTGCCCTCACCTCATCATTTAGGTCAAGACCTTTATGATGCTCCGAATTCCCGAGAAGCATTCTTGGAATGGGCTCTCCAACTTCTACTGGGATCACTGCTTCTTCTCTATAGGTAAGTTTGAATGGTGTTTCTCCAGTAAATGATTGAGTCATAATGCGATAGAACCCTAGTACAGACTATAACTTGTCAGCCCATGACCTCAGAGCATCGTCTAATCGCTTATTCAACCCCTTCAAAATTACCTTGTTCGTAGCTTCAGCCTATCCATTTGCTTGTGGATGCTCTACTGATGCAAATATTTGTTGAACATCCAATCCACTTAGTAGCTCCCAGAACTTGGAATCTGTGAACTGCGTCCCATTATCTGTGATAATTACTTCGGAAATTCCGAATCTCGTGAGAACCTCTCTCCATGCGAACTTCTGACATTGGGCCAAGGTAATACTTGCTAGTGGTATAGCTTTAATTTATTTTGTGAAATAATTTATGACCACTATTAAGTACTTTACTTGACTAGGCCCTTGAGGGAATGTACCCAACAAATCCAACTCCCACTCTGAAAATGGTCTTGTCGGCATGACGGAGACGAGTTCATGAGGCGGGACCTGATGAAGATTACCATGGAGTT
The DNA here is from genome assembly GCF_003086295.3 of Arachis hypogaea. NCBI lineage: Eukaryota > Viridiplantae > Streptophyta > Magnoliopsida > Fabales > Fabaceae > Arachis > Arachis hypogaea. Next base: position 35,929,156 of record NC_092054.1, on the reverse strand, counting down.
GACTGATAAACCACTATTTTATGGTTTATATTGTGTTTAATTGTGTGGTTTTGTCATGATCCTTGCCCACTTATTCATCAATTTAGCATGCATTTAGATTTCCTTCCTAAATTCAGTACATGTTTGAAAAATTGCTTCCTAGAGACTTTAATTATTTACTTTTAATTCCCCTTTATTCCATTCGATGCCGTGATCTGTGTGTCAAGTGTTTCAGGCCTTAAAGGTCATGAATGAGATGGAGATTGGAGTGGAAGCTAGCAAAAATGGAAGGAACACAAGAATTTGAGGAGATAACCAGCGAGAAGTAACGCGGTCGCATGGCTCACGCGACCGCGCGAAGGAACACAAATCGCAGTGACGCGGCCGCATAGCTTGCGCGGCCGCACGGATTGGAAAGCACAAACGACGCGGTAGCGTGGACGACGCGAACGCGTGGAAAGGAAAAAGCGCAAGCGACGCGTTCGCATGGACGACGCGATCGCGTGACATGTGCGATCTGCACAATCTGCAGAATTCGATGGGGGTGATTTTGGACCTTATTTCGGCCCATTTTTTGGCCCGGAACAGCAGACTAGAGTAAGAGAATATGCAGAAACAACACACACATTCATTCAGTAGTTTAGATCTAGTTTTTCACTCTCTTAGGTTTTTCTCTCTAGTTTTTAGGATTTTAATTTTAAATTGATCTTAGCATTGGAACATTGAGAAGAGTTATTTCCTCATCAAGACTTCATCATTTTAGTTTGTTCTCTTAACTTGGTTTTATTCTTCCATGTTCTTTGTTATGTTCAATTTTGTCATTCAGATACTTTTATGATTAATTAATGCAAGGATTATTTCTCTTTAATTCAATTTCAATTCCAATAATCATGTCTTCTTTTAATTCCCTTTTATGTGCCATGGATTCTTTATTTACAATGCGTGAGTAGTTTCATTACTTGATAGGGAGTTGATTAAAAAGGAACTCTTGAGTTGGAAGGATCGAAGGAGAAATTTATAGTTGGGTTAAATGTTGGATTGCTATCCTGTCACCAACGCCAATCCCTTTGAACTAAGTGGGTTGTAACTCGTGAATAGATTTGGCAGTCCAACTTGTTTGACTTTCCCTTACCTAGTAAAGGATAACCAAACAGAGTAACCGTTAATTATAAATCAATCTTAAAAATCATTCCATCAATGATAGAGATTCTAACTAATCAATTCCCAATCAAGGCTTTTATTTATATTATTTAAAATTCCTCAATTTAAATTCCAATTTACTTAGCTCAACTTCTTGGAACATCTGATTAATAAAACATCACACTTTTCTGCAACTCGTTGGGAGACGACATGGGACTTAAAACTCCCAGTAATTTTAATTTAACTCCTCTGTGATATATTTCTAAATTGATAGGTAGATTTTCGGTGAGTTAAGAACTATACTTGCAATGTAACCATTTTAATAAGTTTTTAATTCACCAGCTTTTGCCTCCCATCAATTTTTGGCGCCGTTGCCGGGGAGTTGCAATAGAGTGCTAATTTTATTAATTAGAATTTATTTATTTGCATTTTATTTAATTTTGCTACTATGAGCTGCATGTTTCTTCCGTCAAATGACGCGTTCACTTCCTGATCCGCGCTTGCTAATATTCGATCCTGAAATTGAAAGGACAATTTCACGAATAAGGCGAGAACAACGTAGGTTAGCCCGCTCTGAAGGCGGATCTAAAAGTGAATTTGAGGAAGAAACCAGCCCCCGTTCTACTGATTCGGTTGTTTTACGTGCAGAAAACATGGCAACTAGAAGAGTTACCATTCAGGAGGAAGGAGCTCCTGACTTTACAATGCAACCGTTTCAAGCGCATCATCCAGCGGTAGCTACCGATTTTGAAATAAAGACCGCACTGCTGAATTTGATGCCCAAGTTTCATGGCCTACCTGCTCAAGAGCCTATGAAGCACTTGAGAGATTTCCAGGCAGCCTGTTCTACTGTCAGGCGTGATGGCACTGATGAAACTTCAATTCTGCTGAAAGCTTTTTCGTTCTCTCTTAAGGGAAAAGCAAGAGAGTGGTACTACACTCAACCTCTAGCAAATGTATCCAACTGGGATACACTCAGAAAGGAGTTTCTGGAGAAATTCTTTCCATCTGAAGTTACTGATAAACTGAGGAAGGATATCTCTACAATTGTTCAAGATGACAATGAGACTCTCTTTGAATACTGGGAGCGCTTCAATAATCTTCTGGAAGCATGCCCCTACCACATGATTGACAAGATTGTGCTACTCAGCTATATCACACAAGGTATGAGACCCCAAGATAAGACCACATTGGAAAGTGCCAGCAATGGGTCTATGAAGAAGTACAAGACCACTGATGAAGCTTGGCAATTGATCAGTGATTTAGCTGAATCTACTCGGAACCACAGACAGAAGCAAGGTCGTTCAAAAGTCGTTGCAGAAGTATCTTCTGGCATAGAGACTGCTGCTCTAAATCGAAGCATCTGTGAGATGACCAACCTGCTGAAGCAAATGCAGTTGAATCAACAAGCTCAGCAAACTCAACCGCAGCAAAACCAACAACTAGTTCCACAAAGAATTTGCGAAATTTGTGCTGATTATAGCCACTACACTGATGAATGCCCGCAGCTCCAACAAGAAGACAACATGGTGGCATCCACTCACAACTTCTATGACCGCCCCAACCAAGGGTACAATCAAAGTGGAAATAATAACCATGGATGGCAGGACAATTTAAACTAGAATTGGAGGGACAACAATAATAGGGGAGGCAGAGATAATCAGGGAAATCAGAGGTGGAATAATAACAACAACAGGCAGCAAAATCAACCTTACCGAGCACCTCACCTGAGGCAAAACCAAGGACCACCAAACAATCAGCAGCAAACCTCTCAGTTTACTCATTCTTCTGTATCTTCTAATGAAGATTTATTACAAGCTTTTGAGAAAAGACAACTGGCCATGGAAAATACCATCGTGAACAATATTAACGCCAGTCTGAATGGTTTCACCTCTACTCTACAAGCTTTATTGACACAACTTGGTTCAGCACAAAATTCCAGTAACCAACCTTCAAGCACCACTGGAATCCCCTCTCAACCATTATCCAATCCGAAGGGAGGCATTAATGCCATCACCCTGAGGTCCGGAACCACACTGCAAGAGAGGAATTAGGAGGAACCTAGCTCACCAGAATACGCCTCAGCTGAAGAGGTGGTAGAAATCGAAGATGTTGAAGAGGAAGAGGACATACATGACATAGCTGAAGAAGAGATAACTCAACCACAGGAAGAAGCACAAAAAGGCGCAGGCACCACAGAAAACACTACTCCCATTCCATTTCCATAACTCGCAAGGAAGCCCAGGAAGCAGCTGGAACCTGATCCTAAAATGGTAGAAATATTCAAAAAGGTTGTGGTAACTGTTCCCCTTTTTGATGTTATTCAGCAGGTACCTAAATATGCAAAGTTTCTAAAAGACTTATGTATCCATAAAGACAAAATTAATGAATTAGAAACTATTCCTTTAGGTAGTTCTATATCTGCTTTAATAGGAGGATTACCTGAAAAATGTAGTGATCCAGGTCCTTGCATAGTTAGTTGTACTATTGGTGGTGTAGTAATTTATGATTGCATGTGTGATTTAGGAGCATGTGTCAGTATAATGCCTTTGTCTATATATGATGTTTTAAGGCTCCCTCCCTGAAAAAGGTCGGCAGCTCGTTTTGTGTTAGCAGATAAAAGCATTATTACAGTGGCTGGAGTTGCTGAAGATGTTTTGGTGAACATTAAAGGGCTTACATTTCCCACTGATTTTTATATCTTGGAGATGCCCCATAATGATTCAGATAAGCCATCATCAATCCTACTTGGAAGACCATTCCTGAAGACATCAAAATTCAAATTGGACGCTTTTTCAAGAACATACTCCTTTGAAATAGATGGCCGCTGGTGCACGAATTGTGAATCACACTTTTCACAATGCGTACCACTAACCAGCAAGTGCACTGGGTCGTCCAAGTAATACCTTACGTGAGTAAGGGTCGAATCCCACGGAGATTGTTGGTTTGAAGCAATCTATGGTTATCTTGTAAATCTTAGTCAGGAAGTCAATTATGTTTATTAGTTGAATTGTGAATAACCAAGAGAGCATAAATTAAAGATTACTTGTTGTGCAGTAATGGAGAATATGTTGGAGTTTTGGAGATGCTTTGTCTTCTGAATCTCTGCTTTCCTCTGTCTTCTGATTCACGCACGCACGTCCTCCTATGGCAAGCTGTGTGTTGGTGGATCACCGTTGTCAATGGCTACCTTCCATCCTTCCAGTGAAAACTACGCTCACGCACTCTGTCACAGCACGGCTAATCACCGGTTGGTTCTCGATCCGGTTGGAATAGGATTTACTATCCTTTTGCATCTGTCACTAACGCCCAGCCTTCAGGAGTTTGAAGCTCGTCACAGTCATTCAATCCTTGAATCCTACTCGGAATACCACAGACAAGGTTTAGACTTTCCGGATTCTCATGAATGCCGCCATCAGTTCTAGCTTATACCACGGAGATTCTAATTAAGAGATCTCAGAGATACTCATTCAATCGGATATAGAACGGAGGTGGTTGTCAGGCACACGTTCATGGTTTGAGGAAGGTGATGAATGTCACTGATCATCACCTTCATCACAGTTAAGCGCGAATGAACATCTTAGATAGGAACAAGCGTGTTTGAATAGAAAACAGAAATACTTGCATTAATTCATCGAGACACAGCAGAGCTCCTCACCCCCAACAATGGGGTTTAGAGACTCATGCCGTCAGAGAATACAAAGTTTAGATCTGAAATGTCACGAGATGCAAAATAAGTCTCTAAAAGTTGTTTAAATACTAAACTAGTAGCCTAGGTTTACAAAAATTGGATAACTATGATGGATGATGCAGAGATCCACTTCTGGGGCCCACTTGGTGTGTGCTGGGGCTGAGACTTAAGCAATTCACGTGCAGAGGCCATTTGTGGAGTTGAACGCCAGTTTTTATGCCAGTTTGGGCGTTCAACTCCAGCTTTTGATCCTTTTCTGGTGCTGGACGCCAGAATTGGGCAGAGGACTGGCGTTGAACGCCAGTTTACGTCGTCTATTCTTGTGCAAAGTATGGACTATTATATATTGCTGGAAAGCCCTGGATGTCTACTTTCCAACGCAATTAGAAGCATGCCATTTCGAGTTCTGTAGCTCCAGAAAATCCACTTTGAGTGCAGGGAGGTCAGAATCCAACAGCATCAGCAGTCCTTTTTCAGCCTGAATCAGATTTTTGCTCAGCTCCTTCAATTTCAGCCAGAAAAATACCTGAAATTACAGAAAAACACATAACTCATAGTAAAATCCAGAAACATGAATTTTTCCTAGAAACTAATAGAAATAGACTAAAAACTAACTAAAACATACTCAAAACTATATGAAATTATCCTCAAAAAGCGTATAAAATATCCGCTCATCACAACACCAAACTTAAACTGTTGCTTGTCCTCAAGCAACTAGACAAATAAAATAGAAGACTAATAGGTTGAGAAGCAATAATATCTCAGAGTTTTTGATTGAAGCTCAGATCCTAATTAGATGAGCGGGACTAGTAGCTTTTTGCTTCTGAACAGTTTTGGCATCTCACTTTATCCATTGAAGCTCAGAGTGATTGGCATCTATAGGAACTCAGAATTCAGATAGTGTTATTGATTCTCTTAGTTCAGTGTGATGATTCTTGAACACAGCTTCTTTATGAGTCTTGGCCGTGGCCCTAAGCACTTTGTTTTCCAGTATTACCACCGGATACATAAATGCCACAGACACATAACTGGGTGAACCTTTTCAGATTGTGACTCAGCTTTGCTAAAGTCCCCAATTAGAGGTGTCCAGAGTTCTTAAGCACACTCTTCGTTTCGCTTGAACCTTGACTTTAACCGCTCAGTCTCAAGTTTTCACTTGACACCTTTACGCCACAAGCACATGGTTAGGGACAGCTTGGTTTAGCCGCTTAGACCAGGATTTTATTCCTTTAGGCCCTCCTATCCACTGATGCTCAAAGCCTTGGGATCCCTTTTATTTGCCCTTGCCTTTTGGTTTTAAGGGTTATTGGCTTTTTCTGCTTGCTTTTTCTTTTTTTTTTCCTGCAAGCTTTGTTCTTTGCTGCTTTTTCTTGCTTCAAGAATCATTTTTATGATTTTTCAGATTATCAATAACATGTCTCATGTTCATCATTCTTTCAAGAGCCAACATATTTAACAGTCTTAAACAACAAATTCAAAAGACATATGCACTGTTCAAGCATTTATTCAGAAGACAGAAAGCATTGCCACCACATTTAACTAATTAGAATTTCTCTTATTAAACTCGAAATTTTATTGCCTCTTATTCAAAAGATCTACTATTTTATTCATGTTTGCTGATGATGAGAAAAATAGACTATAACTTAATTGGGGATAAAATCAAACTAGACACTAATTACTACTAATGATCATGTAATGAAGACACAGACATAGATAAGCACTTATCATAGAGAAAATGAAAAACAGAGAAAGTAAGAACAAGGAATGAGTCCACCTTAGTGATGATGGCATTTCCTTCTTGAGGCACCAATGATGTTCTTGAGTTCTTTTATGTCTCTTCCTTGCCTTTGTGGCTTGATTCCTAGTGATTTTTGGTATTTCTATCCTCAGTTGCTTCCAATAATTATGTGGAGGGAAGTGCATCCCCTGAGGTATCTCTTGATTTGCAGCCACATGTTCTACCACTGAGCTATAGATCCTTTACATAATTGTTTTACCACACCAAACTTAGAATGTTGCTCGCCCTCGAGCAAAAGAAAAGGGAATTGCACACAACTCTGGGCGTTCAGCGCCAGGTTGGTGCCCATTTTGGGCGTTCAACGCCCATTTACTAGCCATTTCTGGCGTTGGACGCCAGAACCATGCTCTGTTCTGGCGTTGAACGCCAGACAGGTGCTTCCTCCAGGGTGTGATTTTTCTTCTGCTGTTTTTGATTCCGTTTTCAATTTTTAATATTTATTTTATGACTCCACATGATCATGAACCTAATAAAACATGAAAAATCATGAGAATAAATAAAAATTGGGTTGCCTCCCAACAAGCGCTTCTTTACTGTCCTTAGCTGGACTTTGCTGAGCTTTTAATCTAGCTTCAGCCTTGAGCATTCTTGCTCAGTGTTGCCTTCAAGATAATGCTTGATTCTCTGTCCATTGACAATGAACTTCTTATCGGAATCAATATCTTGAAGCTCCACATAACCATATGGTGATACACTTGTAATCACGTATGGTCCCTTCCACCGGGATTTCAGTTTCCCGGGGAATAGCCTGAGTCTAGAGTTAAACAACAGAACCTTCTGTCCTGGTTCAAAGATTCTAGATGACAGCTTTCTGTCATGCCACTTTTTTTATTTTTCTTTATATAGCTTGGCATTTTCGAAAGCTGTGAATCTGAACTCCTCTAGCTCATTTAGCTGGAGCAATCTTTTTTCTCCTGCTAATTTGGCATCAAAGTTTAGGAATCTGGTTGCCCAGTAGGCCTTATGTTCCAGTTCCACGGGCAAGTGGCATGCCTTACCATACACGAGTTGGTATGGAGAGGTCCTTATAGGGGTCTTGAATGCTGTTCTGTAAGCCCACAGAGCATCATCCAAGCTCCTTGCCCAATCCTTTCTACGGGTATTTACTGTCCGTTCCAGGATTCTCTTTAATTCTCTGTTAGAGACTTCAGCTTGCCCATTGGTTTGTGGATGATATGGTGTGGCCACTTTGTGGCGAATTCCATACCGAACCATGGCAGAGTAAAGCTGTTTATTGCAGAAGTGAGTGCCCCCATCACTGATTAACACTCTAGGGACACCAAACCTGCTAAAGATATGTTTCTGGAGGAACTTCAGCACTGTTTTAGTATCATTGGTGGGTGTGGCAATAGCCTCGACCCATTTTGATACATAGTCAACTGCCACCAGAATATAAGTGTTTGAATATGATGGTGGAAAAGGTCCCATGAAGTCAATTCCCCATACGTCAAACAACTCAATTTCCAAGATTCCTTGTTGAGGCATGGCGTAACCATGAGGCAGATTACCAGCTCTTTGGCAACTGTCACAATTACGTACAAACTCTCGGGAATCTTTATAGAGTGTGGGCCAATAGAAGCCACATTGGAGGACCTTGGTGGCCGAAATGGCTTCCATATTGAGATCCGTGGCAATGCCATAGGATTCTCTGTGCTTCCTCTCTGGGGACACACCTACGGATAATTCCGTCTGCACATCTCTTAAAGAGATAGGGTTCATCCCACAAGTAGTACTTTGCATCAGTGACTAATTTCTTCTTTTGTATTCTATTGTACTCCTTGGGTATGAACCGTGCAGCTTTATAGTTTGCAATATCGGCAAACCATGGTGCTTCCTGAATGGCAAATAGATGCTCATCAGGGAACGTCTCAGAGATCTCAAGAAAGGGGAGGGACGTCCCTTCCACTGGCTCTATCCGGGACAGATGATCAGCCACTTGGTTCTCTGTCCCTTTTCTGTCTCTTATTTCTATATCAAACTCTTGCAGAAGCAATACCCATCTGATGAGCCTGGGTTTTGAATCCTGCTTTGTGAGTAGATATTTAAGAGCAGCATGGTCAGTATACACAATCACTTTTGATCCTACTAAGTATGATCTGAACTTGTCAATGGCGTAAACCACTGCAAGTAGTTCTTTTTCTGTGGTTGTGAAATTTTTCTGGGCATCATTTAGAACGCGACTGGCATAATAAATGACATGCAGAAGCTTGTCATGCCTCTGTCCCAATACTGCACCAATGGCATGATCACTGGCATCACACATTAACTCAAATGGCAATGTCCAGTCTGGTGCAGAAATGACTGGTGCTGTGACCAGCTTAGCTTTCAGCATTTCAAACGCCTGCAGGCATGCTGTGTCAAACACAAATGGCGTGTCAGCAGCTAGCAGATTGCTTAGAGGTTTTGCGATTTTTGAAAAATCCTTTATAAACCTCCTATAGAATCCTGCATGCCCCAGAAAGCTTCTGATTGCCTTAACATTGGCAGGTGGTGGTAATTTTTCAATTACCTCTATTTTTGCTTGATCCACCTCTATTCCCTTGTTTGAGATTTTATGCCCAAGAACAATTCCTTCAGTCACCATGAAGTGACACTTTTCCCAGTTTAAAACTAGGTTGGTTTCTTGGCATCTTTTCAGAACAAGTTTCAGGTGATCAAGACAGGAGCTGAATGAGTCTCCATATACTGAGAAGTCATCCATGAAGACTTCCAGAAATTTTTCCACCATGTCAGAGAAAATAGAGAGCATGTATCTCTGGAAGGTTGCAGGCGCATTACATAGCCCAAATGGCATCCTTCTATAAGCAAACACTCCAGATGGACATGTGAATGCTGTTTTCTCTTGATCCTGGGGATCCACTGCAATCTGGTTATAGCCTGAATAGCCATCCAAAAAAGCAGTAATAATCATGACCTGCTAGTCTCTCTAGCATCTGGTCTATGAATGGTAAAGGAAAATGATCCTTTCTGGTGGCTGTATTGAGCCTTTTGTAGTCAATACACATGCGCCACCCTGTAACTATTCTTGTAGGAACCAGTTCATTTTTTTCATTATGAATCACTGTCATGCCTCCCTTTTTTGGGACGACTTGAACAGGGCTCACCCATGGGCTATCAGAAATGGGATAAATAATCCCAGCCTCTAGTAATTTGGTGACCTCTTTCTGCACCACTTCCTTCATGGCTGGATTTAGCCGCCTCTGTGGTTGAACCACTGGTTTGGCATTATCCTCCAACAGGATTTTGTGCATGCATCTAGCTGGGCTTATGCCCTTAAGGTCACCTATGGACCACCCAAGAGCTGTCTTGTGTGTCCTTAGCACTTGAATAAGTGCTTCCTCTTCCTGTGAATTTAGAGCAGAGCTTATGATCACTGGAAAGGTGTCACCTTCTCCTAGAAATTCATATTTCAAGGATGGTGGCAGTGGCTTGAGCTCTGGTTTAGGAGGTTTTTCCTCTTTCAGAAGAAAGTTCAGAGGCTCTTTCATGTCCCCTGAATCCTCCAAATCAGGCTGAACATCTTTAAAGATGTCTTCCAACTCTGATTCGAGACTCTCAGCCATGTTGATCTCTTCTACCAAAGAGTCAATAAGGTCAACTTTCATGCAGTCTGTTGATGTGTCTGGATGCTGCATGGCTTTGACAGTGTTCAACTTGAACTCGTCATCGTTGACTCTCAGGGTTATTTCCCCCTGTTGGACGTCAATGAGGGATCGTCCAGTTGCTAGGAAGGGTCTTCCTAGAATGAGAGTGGCACTCTTGTACTCCTCCATTTCCAGCACAACAAAGTCAGTGGGAAAGGCGAATGGCCCAACTCTGACAATCATGTCCTCAATCACGCCTGATGGGTATTTAGTGGAACCATCAGCAAGTTGGAGACATATCCGGGTTGGTTTAACTTCTTCAGTTAAGCCAAGCTTCCTGATAGTGGATGCAGGTATTAGGTTGATGCTTGCCCCAAGATCGCATAAGGCTGTCTTGGTGCAATCACCTTCCAATATGCATGGTATCAGAAAACTCCCAAGATCTTTAAGCTTTTCAGGAAAGCTTTTCAGAATGACTGCACTGCATTCTTCAGTGAGGAGAACTCTTTCTGTTTCTCTCCACTCCTTTTTATGACTCAAGATCTCTTTCATGAACTTGGCATAAGAAGGTATTTGCTCAAGTGCCTCTGCAAATGGAATCTTTATTTCAAGAGTCCTTAGATAATCTGCAAAGCGAGCAAATTGCTTATCCTGCTCCTCTTTCCGGAGTTTTTGAGGATAAGGTATCTTGGCTTTATATTCCTCAACCTTAGTGGTTAAAGAAGCCTTTTTAGAGGGGTTGTTATCAGCACTTGTGTGTGTCTGATCCCTCACTGGCAATTGAGTACCAGAGTCAGAAGCTAGAGTGATGTTAGACGCCAACTCACTGTCTGTTCCTGGCGCCTGAACGCCAGAAATGTGCCCATTTTGGGCGTTCAACGCTAGATTCTTGCCCATTTCTGGCGTTGAACGCCAGTTTTGGGCATGGTCTGGGCGTTCAGCGCCAGCCTTCCACCCATTTTCTGGCGTTTTAGTGCCAGAATTATTTTTCCCTGGGCTCTTACTGTCCTCAGGTGAATCTTTGGTGGGTCGCTCATTTCTTGAATTTTTGATGCCTTGAGGTGGGGTATTTAATGTTTTCCCACTTCTTAATTGAACTGCTTGGCATTCTTCTGCTATTTGCCTTGATAGCTGCTTCTTTGTTTGCTTAAACTGTTCGTCCATATGTATATTAGCTATCCTTGTCTCCTGTAGCCTGTCCTTGAATTCAGCTAGCTGCTTTGTTAGAAAATCCAATTGCTGATTGAATTCAGCAGCTTGTTTTACAGTACTGAATTCAGTAGTTACTGTTTTAACCTCTTCATTCATGGAAGGATTGCTGCTTAGATATAGATGCTGATTCCTGGCAACTGTATCAATGAGCTCTTGAGCCTCTTCGATTGTCTTTCTCATATGGATAGATCCACTAGCTGAGTAATCTAGAGACATCTGAGCTCCTTCTGCAAGCCCATAGTAGAAGATGTCTAACTGAACCCACTCTGAAAACATTTCAGAGGGGCATTTTCGTAGCATCTCTCTGTATCTCTCCCAGGCATCATAAAGAGATTCATTATCTCCTTGCTTAAAGCCTTGGATGTCCAGCCTTAGCTGTGTCATCCTTTTTGGAGGGAAATACTGATTCAGGAATTTTTCTGTCAGCTGTTTCCATGTTCTTATGCTGGCCTTAGGTTGGTTATTTAACCACCTCTTAGCTTGATCTTTTACAGCAAATGGAAACAGTAATAGTCTGTAGACATCCTGATCTATTTCCTTATCATGTACTGTGTCAGCAATTTGTAAAAATTGTGCCAGAAACTCTGTAGGTTCTTCCTGTGGAAGACCGGAATACTGGCAACTTTGCTGCACCATGATAATGAGCTGAGGATTCAACTCAAAGCTACTAACTCCAATGGAGGGTATGCATATGCTACTCCCATATGAAGCAGTAGAGGGGTTAGAATATGACCTCAGAGTCCTCCTGGACTGTTCATTTCCACTTATGTCCATGATGGATGTATGGATATAACTTGGACTGATTTATCTTTTTATTTATTTTATTTTATAAGAAGTAAACACTTAAATAAAATAAAATAACTAAAAAGAATTTGAATTTTGAAATTAAAATTTTTTTTTTCGTAAAAAAAAAGATAAAAATAATTAGTTAAAAAAAACAGAAATTTTTGAAAAAGAGGGAAGATATTTTCGAAAATTAGAGAGAGAGAGAGTTAGTTAGGTAGTTTTGAAAAAGTTAAGAAACAAACAAAAAGTTAGTTAGTTAGTTGAAACAAATTTTGAAAGATAAGAAGTTAGGAAGTTAGAAGAGATATTTTGAAAAGATATTTTTGAATTTAGTGAGGAGAGAGAAAAACAATAAGATAGTACAAGATTTAAAATTTTTAGATCTAATACTCTTTGTTTTTGAAAATTTTGGAGGGAAAACACCAAGGAGCACCAAACTTAAAAATTTTAAGATCAAGACACAAGGAAAACTCAAGAACACTTTGAAGATTCACAAGAACACAAGAACATGAAGAAAGAACACCAAACTTAAAAATTTTTAGAAAACCACCAAAATTTTCGAAAACCAAGGGGGATTCACAAGAAAACACCAAACTTAAAGTTTGGCACACAATTTAATAGAAAATATTATTTATGAAAAAGAAGGTTTTGAAAAGAGTATAAAAGATTCTAACCCAATTACCAAGAATACAGATTAACGCTCTAGCAAAATGAGTTATGGAACTTTCGAAAATTTTAAGAAAGATTATTTTTGAAAACACCAAACTTAAAGTTTGGCACAGGATTTAATAGAAAAAATTATTTTTGAAAAAGATTTTAAAAAATATGATAGCCAATTACCATGAACATAAACACCACGTTTTAACTAATTGAGCTATAAATTTAAAGTGTTTTAACAAGGGATAAATAATAAAAGACTCTAAACCAAAAAAAGAAAGATTTTTCGTAATCTAAGCAACAAAATAAACCGTTAGTTGTCCAAACACGAACAATCCCCGGCAACGGCGCCAAAAACTTGGTGCACGAATTGTGAATCACACTTTTCACAACGCGTACCACTAACCAGCAAGTGCACTGGGTCGTCCAAGTAATACCTTACGTGAGTAAGGGTCGAATCGCACGGAGATTGTTGGTTTGAAGCAATCTATGGTTATCTTGTAAATCTTAGTCAGGAAGTCAATTATGTTTATTAGTTGAATTGTGAATAACCAAGAGAGCATAAATTAAAGATTACTTGTTGTGCAGTAATGGAGAATATGTTGGAGTTTTGGAGATGCTTTGTCTTCTGAATCTCTGCTTTCCTCTGTCTTCTGATTCACGCACGCACGTCCTCCTATGGCAAGCTGTGTGTTGGTGGATCACCGTTGTCAATGGCTACCTTCCATCTTTCCAGTGAAAACTACGCTCACGCACTCTGTCACAGCACGACTAATCACCGGTTGGTTCTCGATCCGGTTGGAATAGGATTTACTATCCTTTTGCATCTGTCACTAACGCCCAGCCTTCAGGAGTTTGAAGCTCGTCACAGTCATTCAATCCTTGAATCCTACTCGGAATACCACAGACAAGGTTTAGACTTTCCGGATTCTCATGAATGCCGCCATCAGTTCTAGCTTATACCACGGAGATTCTAATTAAGAGATCTCAGAGATACTCATTCAATCGGATATAGAACGGAGGTGGTTGTCAGGCACACGTTCATGGTTTGAGGAAGGTGATGAATGTCACTGATCATCACCTTCATCACAGTTAAGCGCGAATGAACATCTTAGATAGGAACAAGCGTGTTTGAATAGAAAACAGAAATACTTGCATTAATTCATCGAGACACAGCAGAGCTCCTCACCCCCAACAATGGGGTTTAGAGACTCATGCCGTCAGAGAATACAAAGTTTAGATCTGAAATGTCATGAGATGCAAAATAAGTCTCTAAAAGTTGTTTAAATACTAAACTAGTAGCCTAGGTTTACAAAAATTGGATAACTATGATGGATGATGCAGAGATCCACTTCTGGGGCCCACTTGGTGTGTGCTGGGGCCCACTTGGTGTGTGCTGGGGCTGAGACTTAAGCAATTCACGTACAGAGGCTATTTGTGGAGTTGAACGCCAGTTTTTATGCCAGTTTGGGCGTTCAACTCCAGCTTTTGATCCTTTTCTGGCGCTGGACGCCAGAATTGGGCAGAGGACTGGCGTTGAACGCCAGTTTACGTCATCTATTCTTGTGTAAAGTATGGACTATTATATATTTCTGGAAAGCCCTGGATGTCTACTTTCCAACGCAATTGGAAGAATGCCATTTCGACTTCTGTAGCTCCAGAAAATCCACTTTGAGTGCAGGGAGGTCAGAATCCAACAGCATCAGCAGTCCTTTTTCAGCCTGAATCAGATTTTTGCTCAGCTCCTTCAATTTCAGCCAGAAAAATACCTGAAATTACAGAAAAATACATAACTCATAGTAAAATCTAGAAACATGAATTTTTCCTAGAAACTAATAGAAATAGACTAAAAACTAACTAAAACATACTCAAAACCATATGAAATTATCCCCAAAAAGCGTATAAAATATCCGCTCATCAGCCGCATAGTAATCTTCAATCTGAATGGAGTCATTGACAACCCCCCAGAAGATCGTTCTATCTTCCAGTGTGATGTCATAGACGAGAGTGTGGCTGAAGTTCAAAAAGAAGAGTTCGAAGAGAGGCACACTGGACAAGATCCAAGTGTGGGGACCCTCTTAACTGACAATGAGGACACTTCGCCATTTTCGCAAGCCCCAGATAATCCAGAGCCTACCCATGATCAAAAGTTAGAATTGAAACCTCTCCCCCACATCTCAAATATGCTTACCTTGAGGATGAGCAGAAGTTTCCGGTTATTATTGCAAGAGAACTGACTTCTCAACAAGAAGAGCAGTTACTTGATGTGCTGAGGAAGCATAAGAAAGCAATTGGGTGGAGTTTGGCAGACATAGTGGGAATCGACCCTCAAGTATGCGAGCACAGAATATTTTTAGAAGAGGGAGCAAGACCTGTCCGTCAACCCCAGAGAAGATTGAATCCCACCATCTTGGAAGTTGTCAAAAAGGAAGTGACTAGACTATTGGAAGCAGGTATCATATATCCCATTTCAGACAGTGAATGGGTAAGCCCAGTACAAGTTGTGCCCAAGAAGTCCGGAGTCACTACCGTAAAGAATGAGCATGGAGAGCTCATAGCAACTAGAGTTCAGAATGCTTGGAGAGTCTGCATTGATTACAGGCGTCTCAACCAAGCTACCCGTAAGGATCACTACCCACTTCCATTCATTGATCAAATGCTGGATCGCCTGTCAGGTAAATCACATTATTGCTTTTTAGATGGTTACACAGGTTATTTCCAGATTCATACAACTCCTGAGGATCAGGAAAAGACTACTTTTACATGTCCTTTTGGGACTTATGCTTATAAGAGAATGCCCTTTGGCTTGTGCAATGCACCAGCCACCTTCCAAAGGTGCATGATGAGCCTTTTTTCTGATCTTATTGAGGACTGTATGGAAGTTTTTATGGACGATTTTAGTGTTTATGGTGATTCTTTTAACCTTTGCTTAGATGGATTATCTAGAGTATTAGATAGGTGTGTTGATACAAACCTTGTATTGAATTTCAAAAAATGCCACTTTATGGTAAAGCAAAGGATTGTATTAAGACATGTGGTATCTAATAATGGCATTTCTGTAGACCCAGCAAAGGTGAATGTTATTTCTAGTTTACCTTACCCCTCTTCTGTGATGGAAGTCCGTTCGTTCCTTGGCCATGCAGGTTTCTACAGGAGATTTATTAAAGACTTTAGTAAGGTGGCACTTCCCTTATCCAGATTACTGCAGAAGGACATTGAGTTCGAGTTCAGTGAAGATTGCAAACAAGCATTTGATAAGATGAAGACTGCTCTAACTCAAGCCCCAATTGTGAGAGGACCCGACTGGAGCCAGCCGTTTGAAATCATGTGCGATGCTTCCAACCATGCAGTAGGAGCAGCGCTGGCTCAGCATGAAGGTAAGAATCCTTTTGTTATTGCCTATGCGTCTAAGACTTTAGACACTGCCCAGTCCAATTATACTACTACTGAGAAAGAGCTACTTGCTATTGTTTTCGCTCTGGATAAATTCTGAGCTTATTTACTTGGTACTAGAGTGGTAGTGTATTCAGACCATGCAGCTCTAAAGTATTTATTAGCTAAAAAGGAATCTAAACCAAGACTTATACGTTGGATACTGCTGTTACAAGAATTTGATTTAGAAATAAAGGATATGAGTGGTAATCAAAATTTAGTAGCGGATCACTTGAGCCGCCTTGAACATATTAAGGATGATTCTACTCCTATAGATGATAATTTTCTTTTTGACAACCTGCAAGCAGTATCTGAGGTAGTCCCTTGGTATGCACCTGTTGCTAATTATTTAGTTAGCCGCACATTTCCTCCACATTTCTCTAAACATCAAAGAGACAAGCTGAAAAACGAGTCTAAATATTATATATGGGATGACCCATATTTATGGAGATGTGGCGCTGACCAGATAATTAGACGATGTGTACCTCAATCAGAATTCCAGTCCATTTTAGAGGCCTGTCACTCATCTGAGAGTGGAGGACACTTTGGCCCTCAAAGAACAGCTAGAAAGATCTTGGACTGCGGATTCTGGTGGCCTACTCTTTTTAGAGATGCTGCTGAGTTTTGTAAATCTTGTCACCCATGCCAAAAATTTGGTAACATATCCAAGAGGGATGAGATGCCTCAACAATATATGCTTTTCTGTGAAATTTTTGATGTCTGGGGCATTGACTTCATGGGTCCATTTCCAAATTCTAGTGGATATTTTTATATATTGTTAGCTGTGGATTATGTTTCCAAATGGGTGAAAGCAATTCCTACCCGCACTGACGATGCTAACACTGTTGTTTCCTTTGTGAGAAATCATATTATATGCCGCTTTGGATCACCACGAGCGATCGTGAGCGATCAAGGCACCCATTTTTGTAACAGGAGACTAACAAGATTGATGAAGAAGCATGGGATAATCCATAAAGTTGCAACAGCTTACCATCCCCAAACTAATGGGCAAGCCGAGGTGTCAAACAAAGAAATTAAGCGTATCCTGCAGAAGATAGTAAAGCCTCATAGAAAAGACTGGGGCACCAGACTACAAGATGCACTGTGGGCATACAGAACAGCATACAAGACACCCATTGGGATGAGTCCCTTTCGCCTAGTTTATGGAAAAGCTTGCCATCTTCCAGTTGAAATTGAACACAGAGCCTTCTGGGCAGTTAAGGAGTGCAACATGGAAATTGAGAAAGCTGGAACTGAAAGAAAGTTGCAACTACAGGAACTGGAGAACCTTCGCCTAGAAGCTTATGAGAACTCCAGAATATACAAGGAAAAGATGAAAGCTGTTCATGATCAAAACATCAAGAAGAGAGAGTTCCAACCTGGAGATTTTGTTCTCCTTTACAAATCTCGACTGAGGCTCATGCCCGGTAAGTTGAGATCAAAATGGGAAGGTCCATACAGAATAGAGAAGACTGAACCGTATGGAGTTTATCACCATGGTGAGAAGGTGCAGAAAAATAAGGAGCTTGAGATCTTCCACTTGGAAGATCCCCACATAGCAGCAGATTGAGCTAGTGGAGCGTCCAACTTACGAACGTAAAAGCAAAGTGCTTGGTGGGAGACAACCCACCGCGGTATGATCGTTCTTTTCTTCACTTTCAGTTTTTCTTCTTTAATAACTCTTCTCTTTATTAGTGCTTCCGTGCTCTTTCAATTACATGTCTTTGTATTTCCTAAAAAAAAAAAAAATTTTCGCCGCGCGACGCGATCGCACCAGCGACGCGTCCGCGTGGCAGGAGGAGTAACAAAAAATAAAAATGAAAAGAAAGTTACGCAGGAGGAGCGCTGGAGTCGTGCCAATGGCACAAATTACTCCACGCGATCGCGTTGCTGACGCGACCGCGTCGCATGGAAATCATGGCCTCCCACGCGACCGCGTGCCTCACGCGGCTGCGTGCCCTGCATTTTCGACGTAAAAGGGTGCACAATGCTATATTGTGCGAGAGTGGTGCTGGATTGGTGCTGGAAGCACAATCCTTATCACGCGACCACGTCGCCGACGCGGCCGCGTCAATTACTTTCTGACGCACACTCACGCGATCGCATGACCCACGCGATCGCGTCACCGAATTTTGGCAATTGAAATGAATCGAATAGAGAGTTGTGCTGGGGCAAGGCTGCACTCGCGCCAGCAGCGCAACATAGGTCACGCGACCGCGGGACCGACGTGATCGCGTCCCCTTCCCTTACGTGCCCCCATGCGAACGCATGCCCCAGGCGGCTGCGTCGCATGCGCCGCACAGCTAAACCCCAATTGCCAAATTATCTTATCTTTCTTTCCTCCAAATCCTAATTTTCTTTTCCCTCCTTCTTTCTTCTTTCCCCCTTCTCCTTTCTATCTCACTCTCTCTCTCTCTCTCCTCCATTAACAAGGTTTCACCTTCTTCTTCCTTCTTCTCTTTTCTATCATTCTTATTATATTATGTATATATTATTATTTTCTTTTTCTTTTCTTTTTCTTTTCAAACTTTTATTTTCTTTATTCTTCTTTTCCCTTTTTACATGGTGTTAGAAATTTTTTGAGTCATTATCCCTCACTATATGCTTGTGACTTGTTATAATTTATTTGACAATTATTATTATTATTTTCTTGGGGATTGCTTGCATGTTCAATTTCATACTTTTTACATCTTGTTTAACATGCATGATATGTGTTTATGAAAAAGCCCATGTGGCATTATGCACTTCTCTATGTTCCTATACTATTCAATGCTTGCTTTTCACAACTTTCCCCTATTATTTTATTAATTAAATTCAATTGTCAATACAAACGTGATGGTTTGTTACAAAGTAATGCTTGGTCTATGCTACTCATGCCCTTTGCCAGCATGCCAATAAACACCTTGCATTCACTTGTCTTTTTATGCACTAGCTATTTCCCATTGATGGCTTTTCATATGTACTCGAGAGCATGTGTTAATATCATCTACATTTTACTGTGCACCATTCACCCTCTTTTCTGTTTCCTTCCATGCTGTATCTCTCTTTGCATTTATTTTTCTTTCTCTTCCCTTCTTTCAGGATGGCCACCAAGAAAGGAAAGGAGAAAGCAACTTCCAGACCACCAGCAAGAAGAGGAACTAAAAGAGCATTAGTGGCAGAACCTTCTTCAACCGCAGTCAAGCCCTCAACAAAACAAGTCAAGAGGATAATAAAGGTTGACGAAAAGGAGAAAGCCTTTCCAGCAAAGGACGCTGCGCGATTTTCCAATCGCTACTGTGAGCAGATGTTCCTCATCCTGGAAGAAAGGAACTATAACAATGAATACCTTCTTATCCTCCCGTCCAATATTGCCACCTTTGTTGAGCCGCAAATTGAGCGAAGACAATGGGGTTTCCTACGAAAACAGCCAAGGCAGGTCAATCTTTCTTGGGTAGTTGAGTTCTACTCCAACTTCTACATGCCGACCCTGCAGTCTGTTTATGTCCGGCAGAAGCAAGTCCCCATCACAGAAGAAGCCATTCAGCAAGTTCTGAGTCTTCCCCCTATTCCTGCAGGAATGGACGCTTTTCAAGAAGCCACCCTTCAGTGCCAGAGATACCAATTTGACTGGGACTCCGTTCTCAGAGTCATCGCTTCACCTGGTAACCGTTGGATCTACGGATACCACCGCTCCCGCCCTAAGGAAATCTTGGCTTCCGCACTTACCTTGGAGGCTCACGTATGGGCACAGATCATGTCTCATTACGTCTTTCCGAACACTCATGAGTCCTCCTTCACTGCAGACATGGCTGTTCTACTATGGTGCTTCCTTACAGACCAACCTCTGAATCTTTCAAGACACATCCGGGATGCTATGGAGCATGTACAAATCGCGGGCAACCTACCTTTTCCCGCCTTGGTCTCAGATCTTGTCTCAGCAGCCGGAGTCTCCTACAGAGCTGGGGACACCAAAGCCATGATTCCACGGGATGATCAATATGTCCCTCACGGGAAATACCTCAGACTTTCAGCAGCCACTACAAGCCAGCCTACTGAGCCAGTTGAAGATATTCCTTCTTCAACACCACAAGCATCTACAACCGAGAAATTGCTCCAGCAGATACTTGAAAAATTGGACCGACATGAACTGAAAGCTAAGATGAGAGAGCGCCGTAACGAGCGCCGATTCAAACACCTCAAGGAGCTACTCAAGGGACGCTTCAGAGACTCAGACACCCCGGACTCCACTTCTTTTACCAGCACCGGGAGCCATGATGATCCCGACTGTGGAGATACTGCCATTAGTCCACCCCTGTTCCTGACAGATGGCACCGAGGATGGTGCAAAGCCTTAAGTGTGGAGAGGTCGGTCAGTACCTGACTTCCGGAGGTAAATTCTCTTCTCTGGCACCAATAATTAGGATATTTTAGTTAGATTTTCTTTCTTTTATAGAATAGAATAAACTGCATAGATTAGAATAGTTGCATGCATGTTCTACTTGATTGAAAAGACAATAAGTTTCTTTTAAAAATCTATCTTTGGAACAAAATTTCACTAATTTTTCAAAATTTTTATGATAAATCTGCTTGAGTTGTATTTGGAATATGATGTTTGAGCTAAAGAACACACAACCTGTGAAAGATTTGAGCCTTTATGTATGGTTACATTATTTAACCATAATCATTTTATTCTTGTGTGTTTACTTCTCTATGATTGTAATCTATATTTTGTTTTATCTTATATGTCCAATATTTATTATATTTACACGCTTGCACATGATTGAGGCCATTATTTGTTTAAACTCACTTATCCAAATCAAGCCTACCCTTTTCAATTACCCTTGTTAACCACTTTGAGCCTTTGAAACCCCATTTGTTCTATATTTTACCACATTACTAACCTTAAGCTGAAAAACAATTATATATCCCAAATTGAATCTTTGGTTAGCTTAAGATAGAATTGTGTGTGCTAGTTAAGTATGGGAAATTGTGGGAACAAAAGTTGTTGAGGGAATGTGTCATGAAAATTTAAAGGGAATTTGGATACCTACTCATGTGAAGATATGAGAATGAAAAATCTATGTGCATTGATAAGCTTTATTTATATATAAAAAAAATCAATAAATAAGGGGACAAAATTACCCCAATGTTAAATTCAGAATTTAAAGATCAATGCACATATGATAGAATTAAAATACAAAGTTGAAACATGAGTATGGGTTGAAAAAGGGAATTATGGGTAGATAAGCATGAATTTAAAAGTATATAGAATATATGTATATTAGGTGAGAGCTTAGGTTAATTAAAGATTCAATTATAAAGCTCACTTAGCCATATGTATATCCTTACCTGCACCTTGGCCCCATTACAACCCTGAAAAGACCTCATGATGTTTGCATTGGTATATTAACTGTTGTTGATTGGTTAAGAGAAAACAAAAGTTAGAAAATATGACTAGAAAAGAATTGAGTGATTACCCTATACACTAGAGATTAGAGCGTACATACATTATCAGTGAGGGTTCAATGCTTGAATTTTCATGTTTCCTGTCTTCATAAGCTATCTTCTTGCACTTTTATCAGTTTTATTGTATAATGATAGAATTAGTGGAATTTGATTTGTAACTGTTTTGAAAGGCTTATTTACTTTTGATCAAGTGGACAATAATCATATAGTTGAATTTATTTATATACGTAGGATTGCATTGCATTTCATGAGTTTCTGCATGTTCATACTTATTTCCTTGTCTCCTTCAATTTAGCATGAGGACATGCTAATGTTTAAGTGTGGGGAGGTTGATAAACCACTATTTTATGGTTTATATTGTGTTTAATTGTGTGGTTTTGTCATGATCCTTGCCCACTTATTCATCAATTTAGCATGCATTTAGATTTCCTTCCTAAATTCAGTACATGTTTGAAAAATTGCTTCCTAGAGAATTTAATTATTTACTTTTAATTCTCCTTTATTCTATTCGATGCCGTGATCTGTGTGTCAAGTGTTTCAGGCCTTAAAGGGCATGAATGAGATGGAGATTGGAGAGGAAGCTAGCAAAAATGGAAGAAACACAAGAATTTGAGGAAATAACCAGCGAGAAGTGACGCGGTCGCATGGCTCACGCGACCGCGTGAATGAGCACAAATCGCAGTAACGCGGCCGCATAGCTTGCGCGGCCGCACGGATTGGAAAGTGCAAACGACGCGGTAGCGTGGACGACGCGAACGCGTGGAAAGGAAAAAAGCGCAAGCGACGCGTCCGCATGGACGACGCGATCGCGTGACATGTGCGATCTACATAATTTGTAGAATTCGATGGGGGCGATTTTGGACCTTATTTCGGCCCAGTTTTCGGCCCGGAACAGCAGACTAGAGTCAGAAAATATGCAGAAACAACACACACATTCATTCAGTAGTTTAGATCTAGTTTTTCACTCTCTTAGGTTTTTCTCTCTAGTTTTTAGGATTTTAATTTTAAATTGATCTTAGCATTGGAACATTGAGAAGAGTTATTTCCTCATCAAGACTTCATCATTCTAGTTTGTTCTCTTAACTTGGTTTTATTCTTTCATGTTCTTTGTTATGTTCAATTTGTCATTCAGATACTTTTATGATTAATTAATGCAAAGATTATTTCTCTTTAATTCAATTTCAATTCCAATAATCATGTCTTCTTTTAATTCCCTTTTATGTGCCATGGATTCTTTATTTACAATGCGTGAGTAGTTTCATTACTTGATAGGGAGTTGATTAAAAAGGAACTCTTGAGTTGGAAGGATCGAAGGAGAAATTTATAGTTGGATTAAATGTTGGATTGCTATCCTGTCACCAATGCCAATCCCTTTGAACTAAGTGGGTTGTAACTCGTGAATAGATTTGGAAGTCCAACTTGTTTGACTTTCCCTTACCTAGTAAAGGATAACCAAACAGAGTAACCGTTAATTATAAATCAATCTTAAAAATCATTCCATCAATGATAGAGATTCTAACTAATCAATTCCCAGTCAAGGCTTTTATTTATATTATTTAAAATTTCTCAATTTAAATTCCAATTTACTTAGCTCAACTTCTTGGAACATCTGATTAATAAAACAGTACACTTTTCTGCAACTCGTTGGGAGACGACATGGGACTTAAAACTCCCAGTAATTTTAATTTAACTTCTCTGTGACACATTTCTAAATTGATAGGCAGATTTTCGGTGAGTTAAGAACTATACTTGCAACGTAACCATTTTAATAAATTTTTAATTCACCAGCTTCTGCCTCCCATCATTGACACTTTTGACGCTTTACATATTTCATGGCATCTTTAATAGTGGTGGACCAATAGCACCCATCTCTGATGACCTTTTGAGCTAGGGACTTCTCACCCAAGTGATGTCCACAACACCTTTCATGAATTTTCTGCAAAACATACTTTGTTTGTTGAGGATTTAAACACTTTAGTAATGGCTGTGACACTCCTCTTTTATATATTAAACATTTATTATGATATATTTAGTTATTTTAATCACAATTTTCTAGATTCTTTAGCATCATTAGGCAAAATTACATGTTCCAAATACGTGCATATGGAATCCTTCCAAGTAGTAACGTCTCTAGAATGTGAAATTGTAACATCGAACCTGCTTACAGAAGGTTCTCAAAGCATTTCTTGTATTAAGCTACGATTCCCATTTTCAGGTTTAATATTAAATGAATCAAAGAACTGTACCTTCTATTGTACCTTTTTCAAGTACTTTTGTAACAACGGCTTCTTGCTTGATATTTGCCATTAATTTAGGATATTACAATCTGCGAATCACTAAGTATAGTGATTACCGTAATTCCGACACCCCGGGATAACACTAATCCTGCAAGCAAAGTTTCATATTTAGCTTGATTATTGGAAATGAAAAATTGAATTTACTGGAGGCTTCAATCACCATGTCATCTTCTTTAATTAAGATAAGACTGAATCTTCCATTTTTTACGTTAGAAGCTCCATTTACATGAATTTTTCATCTCAAAATTTCAGAAACTGTATGGGTTATTTCAGCTAGAAAATCAATCATTACTTGAGCCTTAATGGTTGATTCATATTGTATATCGAATTGAGATAGTTATATGGACCAAATCACCATTCAACCTATCAGGTCAAGCTTTTGCAAAACGTTTTTAATCAGCTAGTCGGTTCATATGATAATTAAATAGCTTAAAAATACTAATGTACCGACGTGAGCAAAGCAAAATCCAACTTCTCCAATTTTAAATATCTTAGTTTAGGGCCTTGAAGTAGGGCCATAAAAATTGACTAAGCCCATCGGATTAGCCCGTTTACCCGTTTAAATGGACGGACTTTTGCCTCTAATTTAGACCCATTTAAATTTCGAGCTAAATGGGGCCGCACAAATTTTGGTTTGTTTTTAACTGAAATTTCAGATTTCGACCAAACATCTGAAAAAAACCCAACTCAACCCGTACAAAAGTAATATATTTAAAGAATTGTTAAGCCAATAAGCCATGGATTATAAGGCCAATTGACCAATATTATGAAAGCTGAAAAAAATCGACCCAGAAAATAACCCGACCCAGATACAATACAAAAGTACAAAACTGAAAACTCTCTCTATCTTAGCCACTCACTAAAAATTTGAACTTAAAAAGGAAAAAGAAAAATCTCTCCGAAGACTGGAGTAGCCTTAAATCCCTGATTCTTCTGCACAACGCCACAACCGCACAAATTTATGTGTGTGTCTATCCCTCTTTCGGCAACGGTAACTTCTTCATCGGTATCATCGATGAGCATCCCCACCATTAGAGCCTTCTGAGGCTCTCATCACTATTAGCCCCTTAGTCTTTGTCACTTCATTCATTCTTCGTTTAGCTTCTACTCTTCTTCAGTTTTCGTAGTCTTCGGTCATCACTCATTATTCTTCAGCCAATTATTGTAAGATTACTTTCTTGTCTTAACAATAAAATATGCATGTTATTTCTTTTCTTATAAATCTTAGGCTCTTAATGTTTAGATAAATAATATGACACTAACATCAATTATTTATCTATTCTGTTTTGTTCTGGGTTATTTTGTAATAATATCTTTTGTAAATGGTAAAGAGTAATCTGATTTTGTGCTTTTATTTTTGGTTAGTAATTTATTTTGGAATTATGAATGATTATGCAAGAGACCTTGTTGATCCAAATGCTGAGGTAGAACACATTTTCTTGGACTCAGACTCTGATGATGACTTTGATGATCTTGTTGACGATAAAATCTCGTTGGAAGTAACTTAAGTGACGCCTCTTGTAAGTATTCCACCTACTGCTATTGATGGGTCAAATTCTAAAAAGAGAAAAAGGTTAACTACATTTAATGTCTGGGATAGTTTTATAAAATAATTATGGAAGATGGCAAAGCAAGGTGCAAATGTAAAGGGTGTGGAAAAGAATACAAAGGTAAGGATAGTACTCATGGTACCTCTACAGTGAGATGACATATCCCTGTGTCTCGTAAACTTCCCAAATTTCATGATTTGGGAAAAATGATGCTTGATGAAGCTAAGAGGTTAAGGGCTAGGAAAGTTAATCCTGTAGTTTTTCCTGAATTAATTATAATAGAAATAATAGAACATGATTTGCCTTTCTCATTTGTTGAGTATAGAAGATTAGAGATGTTTTTAAGTACTTGAATCCTGATGCTAAGATGTTCTCTCAAACACTTATGTAACTGATATTTGTAAATTTTATACTGCTGAAAAATAAAAGTTAAAATGCCAGTTAGAAAAATTTCAAAGTAGGATATGTTTAGACTACTGATCTTTAGACTTCATGCACAACAAAGGGTTATATGACTTTGGTTGCACATTATGTTGATTCTAGGTGGAAATTAAATTCTAAGATACTCTCATTTTCTCACTTGTCCATTCCACATACAAGACATCAATTAGCAAATAAAGTTCTTGAGTGGTTATCTGAATCAAGAATAGAGAAGAAATATTTTCAATAGCCTTAGACAATGGTTCATCTAATGATAGCATGCAAACTTTACTCAGCGAAACCTCCTTTTAAGTGATGGGTTATTGTGTAATGGAAACTATTTTCATGTGAGGTATTGTGCTCATATTTTAAACTTGATAGTTCAAGATGGGTTGAAGGTTGCTAGTTCTATTTTTCATAATATCAAAGAGAGTATCAAGTATATGAGAGAATCGGAGCATGAGCTATCCAATTTAGAGATGTTCTTAAGTCACTTGAAATTTCTGACATTAGAGTGGACTTAGATGTGCCTACTAGATAAAATTCTACTTTCTTGATGTTGGAGAGTGCTTTGAGATGTGAGCGTGGTTTTGTTAGACTCTCTTCGAAGGATAACAATTTCAAAGATCGTCCATCTGAAGAAGAGTGAAAAGAGGAAGAGAAATCTGTAAATTTCTGAATCCATTTTATAAAATCAGTACCTTGATGTCTGGTCAATCTTATCCTACTTCAAAGTTGTATTTTATGTAAATTTAGAGATTGAGTGCTTGCTAAAAGAATATTTCATTAGTGAAGATAAGGTCATAAGAAAAATGGTGCAACCAATGAAAGCCAAATTTGATAAGTATTGGAGTGATTATTCCATGATTCTCTCTAGGACCTATTCTCGATCCTCGAATGAAATTTTATATTTTGAAATATTATTTGAATAAAGTGGATCCATGTACTGCTAATGAGAAATTGACCACCATTAAGAAGAAGCTGTATTTGTTGTTTGAAGCATATTCAGAAACTTTGTCACATAATGCCTCTTTTAATGCCTCTAGCAGTCAAATAAGATTTACAACTTCTAGAAAGGATGATCCACTTTTATTTGATGTGCCTGATGTAAATTTTATTTCTGTTGTGTATTATGTTAATATAATTTTTTATATGTTTTTGTCAATATGTTATTTTTTTAAATTTTTTTTAATATTGTAGGAGTTGAGAAATATAAATTTTCAAACTAATGCTTCACAAAGAAAGTCTTCTTTAGATATCTATGTGGATGAGTCAATTCTTGATATGAACTCTAAAATAGATGTCTTGCAATATTCAAAGTCTCAAGCACATCTCTTTTCTGATTTAGCTTCCATGGCTTGTGTTGTGCTTAGTATTCCAATAATTACGGTAGCTTCAAAATCAGTCTTTTCTATTGGTGTACATGTCCTAAATAAGTATAGAAATTCTATTTTGGATAAGAATATGCAAGATCTTATTTGTGCTTGTAATTGGATACGTAGATTTAAAGACGATGATAATTCACTTTTAAATTTATTTTGTTAACTTTATTGGCAATAAATAATGAGTGACTTGCATATTACATTTGTTTAGTTTTCTACTAACTAATTTTAATTGTAGATGGTGAATTTGAGTGTAAAAATGAGAGTGACAAAGAATATTATAAAGATAAAGTGGATTCAATTAATATAATGCCTGATATTTTATTGGTATTGTCTAATTGTTTTAAACTATGCATTTTTTAATTCAATTCTATTGAAATTCTTTTTTGCCACTAAGTCACTACTTTTATTTGATAATTTATTCTTCTTTTCATTGTAGGTGTTGACTAATTTGGTGGATTGGATAAAAGATTTTGGGATTACATTACTTGTTATTTTTGTAATATATTTGCATGCCATGTAATCTGTTAAACACTTTTTTTTTCACTTTTGTGTGACTTTTTGATAGAATTGTGATGTTGCTATATTAGTTTATAATACTTTGTTAACTGTGTGAGGGGAATTAGGAATACTCCTTTAATTAGAAATATTAGAATTAGAAATATGGAATCACTAATTGGATGGAATATAATTCGTTTTGAGTTAAAAGACAAATTTAGAGCATAACGTTAGTAAAATAAAATGTACAGTATAAAAAAAAGCTACTGCAAATGTGTTTAGTTGTTTGTTAGAACTTTAATTTTTTTGTGCCAAACAAAATTTTTTTTGTCCAAAAATATACAATAAATTTTCTCCTCAAAATTTGGATTTTTTTAGCTTTTTTTTTTCAAAAAATTAAAAAAAAGCCAACAAATAAAACGGGCTAGCCCATTTAACCAGTTGGGCTGGCCATAATCGATCTGGGATATAAAATCTTGGCCCGCGAGCAAAGTGAATTTAAATGGACTAGCCGTATAACCCGTGGACTAAATGGTCTGGGCTTAAATGAGCCGGACTAGCCCATTTGACAACCCTACCTTGAAGGACCTTACTAACAAAATAGACAGGTAGTTGACGTTTACTTTCGTCCTCCAGAACTGAAGCTAAAGCTACAGTTCCTTCACTTACAAACAAGTATAAGTACAAGGGTTTTTCAAGTTCTGGTTTTACTAGTACAGGAGGTGATGACAACAAATTTTTAAAATGTTTAAAGTCATCTTACACTCCTCTGTCCATATAAAATCCACACTTTTTTTCATAAAATTAAAAACAGCCTCGCTTTTCAGCTGAAACTCCCAAAAATCTTGACAACGTAACTAACTAACCTATGAGCCTTTGCACCTTTTTAAAGTTCTAAGGACTTGACATGTCTAGTATAACTTGACATTTCTCAATATTAGCTTTTATATCCCTTTGGGTTATCATAAAGCCTAAAAATTTACCTCTCCAGACTCCAAAAGCATATTTTGCTGGATTTAACCTCATCTTGTGAAGTCGGAGGTAGTTCAAGATCTCCTTTAGATTAGCCTTCAAGTCGGAGTCTCTTTTAGTGTTTATCAACATATCATCAATGTAAACTTTTACATTCTTTCTAATTCGCTGCTTAAATACTTTGGCCATCAATCTTTGGTAAGTGGCCCTTGCATTTTTCAAACCAAAAGGTATTACAGTATAATAATAAATTCCTTCAAGGGTAATAAAAGCAGCTTTATCCTCATCGGGCTTATGCATGGGTATTGGCTATATCCACTGTAAGCATCTAAAGAACATAGAATCCAATATTCCGAGATTGAATCAATCATGTTATCATGTTGGGTAAGAAAAATCAATCTTTTAGGCAGACTTTATTTAAATTTGTGTAATCCACACACATACGCCACTTTCCATTAGATTTTTTGCCATCACGACATTAGATAGCCATGTCAAATACGTTTGTTCTAAGACAGCATCCAACAACCCTTGTCTTTTTCTTGACTCGCAATTCACTCGAAACTCTTCAACATTGTGTGTGGTGTGCGAAATGTGACATTCTATTCCTTGTACGGTGCTAAAAACTCATAGCATGTTATGATCTTATATCTGTTTCAACTTGTACAACTACCAGCAAGTGCACTGGGTCCAGTATAACCTTACGTGAGTGGGCGTCCACGGAGATGTCGGCTTGAAGCAAGCTATGGTCCCTTGTAAATCAGTCAGGCAGTTAAATTGTATAAGAATTATAGGGATAAATATAAATATAAATAGGATTGGTACTTATGTAATTCATTGGGTGAGAATTTCAGATAAGCGTATAGAGATGCTTTCGTCCCTCTGAACCTCTGCTTTCCTGCTGTCTTCATCCAATCAGTATTACTCCTTTCCATGGCAAGCTTTATGTAGGGCATCACCGTTGTCAATGGCTACATCTCATCCTCTCAGTGAAAATGGTCCAAATGCTCTGTCACGGCACGGCTAATCTTCTGTCGGTTCTTGATCATACTGGAATAGGATCCATGATCCTTTTGCATTGTCACTACGCCCAGCACTCGTGAATTTGAAGCTCGTCACAGCCATCCCTTCCCAGATCCTACTCGGAATACCACAGACAAGGTTTAGACTTTTCGGATCTCAGGAATGGCCATCCATGGGTTCTAACTTATACCACGAAGACACTAATAACTCGGACTCGGTCCCCTGTATTGGATATCCAAGAGATATCCATTCAATCTAAGGTAGAACGGAAGTGGTTGTCAGGCACGCGTTCATAAGTTGAGAATGATGATGACTGTCACGATCATCAATCCATCATGTTGAAGTGCGAATGAATATCTTAGAGCGGAATAAGTTGAATTGAATAGAAAACAGTAGTACTTTGCATTAATCTTGAGGAACAGCAGAGCTCCACACTTAATCTATGGAGTGTAGAAACTCTACCGTTGAAATACATAAGTGATAATGGTCCAGGCATGGCCGAATGGCCAGCCCCATGAAGTCTAAGATGCATAAATAATCAAAGATGATCCGAAGATGTAAATACAATAGTAAAAAGTCCTATTTATACTAGACTAGCTACTAGGGTTTACAGAAGTAAGTAATTGATGCAGAAATCCACTTCCGGGGCCCACTTGGTGTGTGCTTGGGCTGAGCTTGAAGTTTACACGTGGAGAGGTCATTCTTGAGTTGAAACTCCAGTTTGTAATGTGTTTCTGGCGTTGAACTCCACTTTGCAACTTGTTTCTGGCACTGAACGCCAGACACAACATGAAACTGGCGTTCAACGCCAGTTTGCATCATCTGAACTCAGGAAAAGTATAAACTATTATATATTGCTGGAAAGCCCTGGATGTTACTTTCCAACGCAATTGGAAGCGCACCATTTGGAATTCTGTAACTCCAGAAAATTTACTTTGAGTGCAGGGAGGTTAGAATCCAACAACATCTGCAGTCCTTCTTCAACCTCTGAATCTGATTTTTGCTCAAGTCCTCATTTCAGCCAGAAAATACCTGAAATCACGGAAAAACACACAAACTCATAGTAAAGTCCAGAAGTGTAATTTTAATTAAAAACTAATAAAAATATACTAAAATAACAAATCATATGAAAACTATGTAAAAACAATGCCAAAAAGGTATAAATTATCCGCTCATCAAACCCAAATTAAATGTTGCTTGTCCCAGGAATGAAATAAATAGGATAAAAGAAGAAAAATACTATAAATTCCAAAATATAATGAAACTTAGCTCCAAT